>NC_073697.1:91647710-91950371 GCF_023634085.1 Falco cherrug
ATCTCATTACTTAAATGTGGGTTATATATCCATGTATTAGGCGTGATGGATAGACCAGAGCCATAAAATTATATGGACATTTGGTGGCGAAAGTTAGTTTGTGCAAGCAGTTCCTGAGAATGGCTTGCAGCTGGGCTAGTTCGGTTTGGACCCATCCTCAACTTCAGAGCTCTTACAAGTTGGTTTTGCTCTTACTCTGCCCACAGAGCTATTGCAGAAGGTGCATGAACTAATTCTGTGGTCTCACGCTCCTCTGCTTACCCCTTAGCTTGGCAAAGTTCACCCTGCCTGCAGACACTGCCAAGAAACACCCTCCAGGCAAGCTCAGCCCTGGGGTGACTTAAAAGGGTCCCCCAAGGGCTTGCAAAAAGCAAACCCCACATCAGGATCCTTCTACCTCTTACTACCCACCACCTGTAAATAACCATTCGCAAGGCTTCCTGGAGTCCCGTGGTGTGGATGGAGGAAAAGGAAAGAGCACAGAACATGGGGCATGAACTGTTTTCTTCCAAGGAATGGTGTCATTCTGGATTTATTTACAGTTTCAGCCAGCCCGGGCATCTGGCACAGGAAGCCAAATGTCTGAAAACAAGGCCAAACATAGATACCCTGGCTTTTGGTCAGCTGCCAAGGGACAGGAGAGTGGCAGTCAGCAGGTAACCCCCAGGTGCGCTCTGCAGGTAGTGTTCTCCTTGGCCGACAAGGCTGGGTGAGATTGGCGGGTCCCACATGCAGGGCAGCCCCAAAAAGCCCTCAACACTCCAGAACGCTTTAACCGGAGCAGTTGCACCATAGCCAGGAAGGGCTGGTGGTTATGAGCTCTTCTCTCGTGCTTGCAGGCGCTCAAACAGGAGGCCATTCATGGGGATCCAGTCATTCCCAGCAGCTGTACTGGCTCTGGCTCCCAGTACTCTGCTGTCCTCGGCAGACTGGGAAGTTCCATCACCCCTGAGGGCTGAGTCAATGGACAAGCTCCCACGTCTTTTCTCAGCAATGCACAAGGCTGAGGTTACAGCTGCCTGCAGTTTGCTAAATCAGGAGAACATCAGCACTCAGCAAAGTGCAGAATGAAACTGAAGTGGGTGAAGAGTACTTTCGTACAACCCTAACACAAATACTCTTCTGATGAGAGGTTCCCGACCTACCATCTTGCAAAAGAACCAAGATCAAACCGAAGACTAACTATGCAGAGACAGCAGGCTAGAGGAGACCTCTCTGGAAGGCTGTGGGGCAGGTAGAACTTCATTATGAGGGGGCCAAATCCTTTCTCGGTTGGACTTGATGATCTTAAGGGTTTTTTCCAACCTAAATGTTTTTATGATTCTTGAAATGCTGGTGCATCTAAGGGACAGCATAAGCAAGCAGGAGAAATCCCTCATATGTATCTGACTGTAAAACACAGTTATAAGATGCTGTAGAGGATGCTCCTAAGCCTTTGCTATACAACTGTGAGTGCCTTTGGCTGGGAACACTCACAATAAGGCTCTGAGAGCTGGACCACCAGCAAGAGCATTACTGAGAGGTAAACTGAGGTTCAGGGTTTGCCTGGCAGACTCCGTTGCAGCGCAAGTCTTGTGCTCGGCTCTGAATGACAGTTCTGTGCTAGCCTGGGTGGCACACGCAACTGCAGGCTGGTCTTCCAGCCCAGTCCATCCTGGACATTTCCCAGGACCGTGAGGAGGCTCAGTTAGACTAGGATGAAGATTTTTTATTTGTATGTTTGGCTGGAGAGAGCCTGCACTTAACCACAAATCCTGGAAGAATCCATGACCTAGCCCTTTAGAAACACGAGCATGAAATAAATTCACAACAAGCCTTTTCATCTCCAGGGAAGTTCATCTTACCTGAGTCCTGGAACAATGTCACGGGGGTAGAGTCTTCCTTTCTCCAAGGAGCATTGGCAATGGGGCTTGCAGCAAGTTTTCATGTGCTGTGCCTTTAAGCTCGCTATACTTCTGCCTCCATTTCCAAACAGCAGCCTTTTTGTTCTCCAGGCTGCTGCAACTCGCAGATACGTGTACCATGCCCTCTTTTGCTGAGTTTTTTTTTTTTTTTAATCTTTCTTGCTGTTCTCCATAATCTAAAGTTAAAGACATTCAGGTTAAAAATACATGACTGAAGTGTTTTTTTCCAGACCACCTCCTCCCCCCAAAGGTACTTTCTCAGCTGAGAAGGATCAGCCTTCCCCAGGTGACAAAGGCAATTTACAAGAACATAAACTACAATTACACATGGTCAAATGCTCCTTTTGGATATAGAGAGAGAAAATCCCCTTTGCTGCTACCCTCGACAGATACTCCGCAAATAAAGCGCCTCCATCACTTCTGCTATACTTGCTCACACTCAAGTTTCCCTTTATTCTCTGCTTGAGAGCAGCTAAACATAAATCTCGGTCTTCACAGTAGCTTCTAAAGGTTTTTTTCTCTTTGCCAAGTTTCCTCCCAGCTCCTGGAGGGCAAACAGCAGCCACACAGCCCCTTTTGTGCTCCAGGGCTCGGCTAACAAGCCCCACCTGGGGCGCAGGCAGGAGGGGTGCCCTTGGCCGTGCTTGGAGGGCTGGCACACCATCAAGGGGGCTTTGAGAGGGAGCTGCCCTGGGCCTCGGGTGGCAAGGGCACCTCCCCGAGCCCCAGCACTGCGAAGGGGTAGGGGTCTGCAGGGCAGGGGCTCAGGCAGCCCACGGGTACCTGAGCTTGGGCTGCTGGAGGCTCCAGGGGAGATGCTCCTGCAGGTGGGAGCTGGGGTGTTAGATCGGCCTCAGAGGGGAAAGCTGCGTGCTCCGTATTTCTGTTTGAAAAGCACAAAATACAAACTTGAGTCTCACAAAGTTCACTGTCACAGAAAATCAGAGCCTACAACTTCAGAAATGGGACTTCCTCACCCCCATTCTCTTTGGGATATAAAAACTGGGTGCGGACAGGACCCAGCTGGAGATGCTCCTGGCCCAGTTCTTCACCACATCACCAAACCCTCCCCAGTCCCTTCACTCTGCCTGTGGGAGGGGACACGGGAGTGCCCCCTGCACTGCAACAGCAGCCAGACCCTCCAGGGCACTGCTGACAGCAGCTAAAATCAGCTTTAAGGGATGCTCCTTAGGGCCTTATTCTGCTCCCAAGGGGCAGCACCTTCCAGGGAGGAACAGAAACACCATCCAGGACCCTGCGGTGCCCAGCACCCCACAACATCCAAAGCCCCAGCAGCTTTTGCTCCGCAGCCTGGAGGGCTCGGCACAGCGGACAGAGGGTCCCTCCCCTGTGCTGGTTGGGGCTTGGGCACATCTGTTGGCTGCTAGGCCAGTGGCTCTGCATGGTGATGGCCACCGGGGTCTGTCCTGGGCCATGAAACTCTTCTGGGGGTCACTCAGCAAGTTAGTGAAATGCTGTAGTCACCTGGGGACAGGTTCAGGTAATGGAGAAAGAAAAGAAAGGAAAAAAAAACCCCAAAACAACCAACTCCAATTAGTAAGTAAGAACAATAAATCCTTTGCAATGGCCTCTCTTTCTCTTGCTTTCTCTCAGCCTTCCCTGCCCCCCCCCCCCCCCATTTATTGTACTGGTTCTTCTTTCTTTTTGCCTTCTGACTTTTTCTGTATCACTTTCTTTTTTCAGCATCTCCTTCTCTTTCATTTTTTTTTCTCCTTTTTACGCACTTGTGTTTTTTCTGTGCAAACCATGGCGCATGTTTCATTTACACCTTACCTGGCATGCGTGTCTGCTGTTTGCATACAGTGTCGCTGTCTAGGTTGTGGTTTGCATGAGTTGTTTATGTGCTCCCACTTCTTTCCTCACCTTTTTTTTTTTTTTTTTTTTTTTTTTGGGGGGGGGGGGGGAATGATGTCATTTTCCTTAGTGGTGCCATCATTTGAAAAGATCCCACACGCTTTAAAGTCTTAGCTAATGCCCTTTCTCTCCCCCAGGTCAGGCGCTCACGACTGCAAAGGGACATGCAGGGACCACAGCCCCAGTGCATGGCAATGCAGCACTGCTGCCCATTCCTGTCCTAAGTAGACCAGTGCTGGAGGAAGAGCCCAAGACCTCAAACATCTCCAGACAAGTCTGCAGAGGATGGGATGACAACACGTTTTATCCTCTCTTGCATCATCTTCTCCCCCTGTCCAGCCCTTTGGGACCACTGCAATGGGCAGATCACACCAAAGAGGCAGCGTTTTGGGCTGCCAGCAGACTCAGGAAGCCTCCACTTATACTTCCATCATGTTTCCAGCCCTCAGAGATATGTATTTATAAATAAATGAAAAACGAGACTATGATCTCATGTCTGGGATGAAGCTGGTCCTGACAAGTCACGCAAAATTGTTCCCGTTACTGCAGGGACCAGAATAGCAACATCCAGCCCAGTGCTCTGCTAATGGAAGGATTAGGTCCAGCAAGACACTTTGGGAACATACCCTGGGAAGAGCAGGATATTTTTGGTTTCCAAAAGGTCCTTATGTTTTAAGATAAAGGGGGAGAGTGAAAAGGAAGGTGGGCAAAGCAGTTCTTCCAGCACCCTCGAAAATACATGGTGATTCTCCATCCCCTCCCTTTCCCCTGCATTTCACAAGGTCCTCCGCCAATCCCAGGAGTTGCACAAAGTCCCTTTGCAGACATCCCTCCATTCCCTGAGCTTGCCTTTTAGTCTCCTCCATTTCTTGTGTTGGGCTGATACACACACAAAGCTGCCCCAGCTCCTGCCCAGTCTCACCACCTCCTTCTTGGCCACATCATCACGAGCAGCACCAGTTTCCTAGATGTGCACCACCAAAACAGCGCTTCTCGCCTTGAATGGGTTAAAATGTCAGTCTCTTCTCCCAAGCAAGAAGCAACAGGAGAAAACAGCCTCAAGTTGTGCCAGGGAAGGTTTAGGTTGGATATTAGGAAAAATTTCTTCACCAAAAGGGTTGTCAAGCATTGGAACAGGCTGTCCAGGAAGGTGGTGGAGTCACCATTCCTGGAGGTGTTTAAAAGACGTGTAGAAGTGGCACTTGGGGACATGGTTAAGTGGTGGACTTGGCAGTGCTACATTAACAGTTGGGCTCGATGATCTTAAAGGTCTTTTCCAACCTAAATGAAAAATACGTTTAAAATAAAGCTACGGAGCGTTCTGAAACAAACTCCCCATTTCATTTATTCTCCAAAACCTCTGAGGTTCCTTGCTTGGGGAAAAGCTTGTCCCAGCCTAGGAAAGAGCCCAGCGGGAGGTGTAAGCGCACATCAGCCGTGCCTGGGGGCTGCAAGCCGGGTGGGTTTCACAGCAAACCGGGGGACCCCACCCCCCCCGAAGCCACCCGCCGGCTGTTCCCGGCCCAGGGCGGCGGGGACGGGGCGCTGCCGAGCTGCTGCCCGGTGCCGGGGGTCCCGGCCTGGAGGTCCGGTGGCGGCACTGAGCATCCCCGGGGCCGGGAGAGGTCCCTCCCCGGGCCGGGGGCCGCTAGAGGGCAATAGCGGTATGTCCGACGGAGCCGGGAGCCGGCGGGGGAGCCGTGGGGGCCAGCGAGGGATGCGCAGGGACTGGGTCGGTGTCCTCCAGGACACATCAGGGCGTCTTTCTTGCCTAAAGAAAACATAAAAAAGGGTGGTTTTTTTAAGTTTTCTGCTTGGTTTAAGCATTGCAAGTGGGTAAGAAAACATACCTTTAGCATCCCTGCAACATCCAGGACAACACAGACCATTGCAGTTCAGAGCCATCACTCCAACACCAAGGCACAGCCCCAGGTGAGCTGCCTTTTATCTTATTAGCTCGTTAGGCTAATTTAGGGAAAACCTGTTCCCACCCCAGATAGGCAGGTGTCAGCAGTTGTTTTCCACCCTGCTAGAAATACTGGAGACACTGTCTCTGGTGTGCCTCTAATTTCCATGGGGGTGCATTGCTTTGCTCCCAGAACGTACCCCATCACTCCTCCGTGGGATGTTCCCTCTGCTTCAGGCTTGGAAGCTGGTTGTTCCCAAGTATGACCCCTTGCTCTCAGTGATCCTTTGGGGAGGGATCTGCTCTGCTGCTTCCCCTCCACCACAACCTCATCAACATGGAGGGGCTCACAGAAGAAGCACCCCAGCCCCACTGGCTTTGCGCCTGGCCAGTCCCCAGCTCCATCCCCTGCTCTGGGTGCTTCCCCCGGGTGCCACCAGCCCCTCTGTTTATCAGGCCAGGGCGGTGGGAGATAGGGAGGGAGGCCGATAAGCCTTCAAGTGGCAGCGTGCTGTAAACATTCCCACTGGTGCTGTTAGATTAAAGTGCTGGGAAAATGCCTCCAGTCCCCCAGCCCACCAGCGCAGCAGGCTGAGGCTGGGGGGCTGCAGAGCTGTTGAAAAGCGCAAAAGGAGGAGCTGTGTAGGAGCTGAAGTGCTTCGCTGGCATGCTGCAGGGCTGGCTCCTGCCTCCCAGGGTACCAGGGCCTGTCAGGGGTCTGACCAGCAGCACTAGGAAGGTTGTTTTGGCATCTGACCCTGCAGTCTCCATCTGCATCCACAGGCTTGACCGCCTTTTGTTCCCCAGCTGGCAAGAAAATTCACTTCTCCCTCCCTCTATCTCCCAGGCCACTGGTGGCCAGAGGTCTCACCTGGCTAGAAGCACGCTGTGTGTTTTAGCTCTTTTGCAGGAGCTCTGCTCTCCACACAGACCTCTCTTTGCAGGTACCTGGAGGACTGGCACAGAGCGAAAGGCTGTGGTCCTCCTTTCATAATGATCTGTACCCTGTTGCAACCTATTTTCCACCAGTAAAAACAACCAATCACACACAATAAGGTTTAGCAGGTTGCACCCTGCTTAGTATAATTTGATGTGGAGCGGGGAGTGCAAACCCTTCAGGCAACTTGTCAGCAAGGAAAAGGGGCTCTTTCATCACAGCAGTTCCTGTGGATGGGCTCAGCTTGAGCTCAGAACCTGCCACCCCACCTGTCACCTGGCACTAAATTTATCTAGATTCGAGTTTGGAGATGCTGATTGTTGTCAGGGTTTCTAGTATTGGCTCTGCAAAATGAGGCTTACCAGCAGAGACAACCTCACCCAGGACACACCATCAGCAGTGCCATCGCTGGACTGGGCACAGGAGTGCCCAAACTCAAACCCTCCAACTTGCACTTCAAGACCATGCAACGTGCAGGTTTCAAAGTTAGGTGGTTGCAGCGTTCGCAGAAACCTGGCACAGCTCAAAAAGGTCTCAAAACAAAGTCTTGGCGGGTGTCAGATCAGAAGAGCATTCTCTGACACCAGAACAGTGCTGTCCTCTCCCAAACAGCTGGTGCATTGAGACTGGTCCATGGGTCAGAGGGAACCTGCCCAGAGTGTGTGGGGGTGTGTGTGTGAAGTCTTTTCCCATTCAAACTGAAAGATTTTGAATGCAACTTCCAATTTTTCTTCCTCCTTGCCAGGGACTGAATCCAGCTCCCCCAGAGGACAGCACTGGGGGTGGACAGTCTTACTCTGAAGTGATACTGCTGTAACCAGGAGCAGAGCAGATCCAGCCCTTGCAGGCAAGGACAGGGCTACAGCAGCCTATAGGACATACGGGGTGGCATGTGTCACCAGAGTTGACCAGTCCTGGAAGAGCAGTGGCACTTGGAGAAGAGCACAGCCTCCCCTGCCAGCAGCAGGCAAGAGGACAGTCTCATGTTCCCCTTGCCAGGCAGCCAGAGCTGGCTCTGAGAAACAGCTCCAGATGGAGCTGGCAGGGCAAGAAGCCAAGTGAAAATCTATCCATGGGGTCCATGTACCACAAAAGCCAGGAGAAATGGGTGCTCCCAAAGCAGCACTGGGAGGAGAGGGGGCTGTACCCCTGCAGAGCCCGTGGTACCTGTGGTCTCTGCAGGGCCCCACACCGCAGTCTGAGTCACAGGTTATAAATCCTCAAGCACTAGGGCTGACACATCTGTGCTGGGGGAGAGAGGTGGGAAAGAGGCTCCTGCTCTCCCTCCCATCCTGATGCACGTTTCCAGGGACTGATCCAGACATGGTGTCACCTTTCCTTGGGCAGCAAACTAGCATGAGGAGGTGACAAGATGGCCGGGGTGATAACTGTGGAGCAGTACTGGCTCTGCTGGCAAGAGTCACTTGGCTGGAGGGGACATGGGCTCAGCATCCCCACAAGAACTGGACACTGTTCACCTTGTCCAGCATCAAGCAGCATCCACTCTCCTACCCACATTTCCGTGTCTCCCTCCTGAGTTGTTGAGGATCAGCATCACCTCGGACCTTCATCTCCAAGGGGGAATGAAGAACAGATCTTCCGGCTGACAGCAGCTCCCGGTCCACCTATTCCTTTCCTTTTTAGCCTGAGAAGGACCTTGAAGTGCCCCTAGGTTCAGGCATATTCACCAGCAGTGCTCAGCAGAGCAGTCGCAGCTGCCTTTCTGTGCCACTCGGAGGCAACCTTACCTCCTGCTCCTATTCCCCAGCATCTCCTTTGCCTTCAGGCAGCTTTCGGAGCTCGCAGGCAGGTAACGCTGAGCCATGGGAACCTCCCACTCCCACTTTCTCCCTAATATCTCCACAGTGAGTAAATCTCCATCATTTTAGGAGTCTCAAATCCATTATTTTTACATTTGCAGTGGATTCCCTGGCCCTGTTATTAATGAAAACCTCCAGGAAAGCTCCTCAAATACAGCTTTGACTTTCTGCCCAGGACCTGTGGACAAGGGGGGGGCGGGGGGGGGGGGGGGAAGGCAACATTAATAAAGCAGGAGGTTTCTATTAAGTCTGAGGGACTGGACGCTCTGTCTTTCTTGGATGCTGAAATCCTCTAGTGCAGGATAAATCTTATACACTTCATTTTCCCAATCTCTCCTTCAATATATTTTAAGAGAACGTTGCTAGTATCAGAGTAAATAATGTCCTAACTGCAAACATGGGGTCTGCAGAGTGGCGTGGGGTCAGCCTGTGGGCTGTGGCATCCTCCACTGTGGTCTGCTTGTGGTCTCAGTCCTCTCTCCATAATCAGGGGGTTGAGCTTGGAGAGGTTTTAATTAGCCACGAATACAAATAACAAGCGATTCCTCAGAGGCTGGGGAAGGAAGTGGGTGAGCTAACATTACGGAGATGTGCACTAAGTCACAAAATATGCAAATCAATGAGCTCTGTAACCAACACCACCTTGGCGTGAGCAAACCTCCCCCAGCCTTTTTTCCTTCTAGCAAGACGTATTTCCCATCTGCCTGCAAGGGAACTCTCCATTTGCGGGCTCTGCTGTCTCCTTTGTGCAGCACCTGCTTTTTATACCGCTCAGCTCCTCCTAAAGATGCTGCATTTTCTTGGTAAAAGCTGTTATCTGGAAGCGTGCATGCCAGCTTTTGCTGCAGAAGAAAAGGGAGCAAGTCCATGGGGTCCTGCAAGCCCAAGGTCAGGCTGGGAGATGATTTTCCTTTGCTTTTATGCCTTTCACTGCTTTGTAGAGCACACTGAATGAGAGCTAAATGCAGCATCATCAGTGCAGGCAGGTGAGGGAGTGCCTTTGTGTCTTGTTTTGGCACCAACAGCTTGCACGCAGCCACCAATCTGCGACAGATGCTGTGAACACTGGTGCAAGGGTCACCTTTTATTTGTATCTTGGTACCTCTTTCACCTTGGATTGATGTGCATTGCTGGAGATGGGGCTGCTGTGCTTGCAGAAGACATGAGGAATTGATTGTTGCCTTAGGCTGCTTTGGGGAGTACACCTGAAGAACTTTGCTAGCAGGAAAGACATAACCTTCCTTGGGAGCAAGAGCTTGCATGTTCTTCGCAGTCACTCATACTGGTGTTTTTAACCCAGCAGGACTCTTAGGCATTACTAAAACTCAAATGCTGATGCTTTTTGATAGCACCGGAGTAGCAGAGTTACCTCTCTCCTGCCTAAGAAATACCAGGCCAGTCCCAATCTGCAGAGGCAGCAGAGTTCAGCCAACATAAGGCAGGGGCCTCGAACTCACAGCATCCTGATGCCAACACACACGCAACCAAAGCCCCCTGCAATAAGTGGTAAATGAGAGAAGGAGATGGCACGGATTCAAATTAATAAGATCCAGCGTAGCCTATAAGGCAGTTCTGGGGCTTGAGAAGCCAAGTGTGAAGGGCTCTGGCCCAAAGTTGAGAATATAGGGCTGGAAAGCACCATTTGGATGAGAGGCACCAATCCACTGGCAGTTCTGAGTAGCCAAAAAAAGGATATTTTGAACCATCCATCCAGTTCAGAGGCCACCTAGTCTGGAAACACGTCATACCTCTCTCTACAAGATCAAGGTATGTACATCATGAAACAAATTTAAATCTCTCTTGGAAAGCCATAGCAGCCCTGCCTTGTAACATGCTGCATTCGTCCTATGTTAACACCGAGAAACCGAGGCGTGATTGCATCGTTTCACATACAAAGGTAAGGAAGACCATCTTCTCCAGCTGAATTTCCTCCAGTGGAGCAGGAACAGCGCTGGGATGGGCAGTTGTAGCCCTTGGGTGGAGATGATGCATTCTAGGGCTGGAGCAGCGTGGATCTGAACTGTTCCTAGGACTGCCAAAATTGCGATAGGTTCTTGCTGTTCCATCTGGCCAGGACTGGGAGAGGCTGGGAACCGAGTCTGTAAGCAGGGCTCTGCACAACGCGCTTGGCTTTTGGGATGGATTGAAAGCCGCTCTGATTTAAGATGTCGTGTGGCTTCACACACACAGTCGGTAAAGCTCCCCTTCATTTTCCCAGTAGCCAAAGACAAATCATGTCCAGGGCTCTATCACCATCCACCCTGAGAAATCAGCAACATATCCTTCTGCTAATGAAGCGCCATGGTAACACCACCTTCATAGCACTCATCCTCTTTGCCCTCCACTTTACTTGATCCATGACAGGTCAAACTCAGTGCTACCTGGATGAAATACACAGCCTGCTCCTGTTGGAGATAAGGGACCAAGGAGGATGCTATGAACAACTCGCATCCTTGGTAGATGAGGGGTGAAACAGGTCCCTGAACAGATGATGTAGCTTTAGCGCTGGAAAGCATCTCACCACGTCTGTGCAGTGGCTCGGCCAGGTAGGGCCAACAGCATGGAGAGATATTTCCCCTCTGCAGACTGCACTGCAGGAAGCCCTGTGAGGAGCTGGGTACAGGATCGCTCTGGCTCCATCCCCCCCACAGTGGTTTTACAGGTCCCAGCAGGACTCGTATTCAGTGTAAGCATATGAATTTAGGGGAGGGGGCAGAGAGAGAATAACTCCCTGTGAGTGGCCAAATGTAATAAACACAGTCACTAACCACTTTTCAGAATACACACGTAATAATATGTGGTATTTATATTTTTACCAGCCCAGTGGGACTTTGGCAAGTAAATCTGATTTTCCCACCCTGACCCAAATAAACGTTCAGGAGTCGGAATAACAGATTGCCTTTGCCTGAAATAACCATGTGCTCATTCCAGAGGGATGTCAGCTGAGTGATCCTCACTTCTCTGGACCAGTCAGACCTTGAAAAGTTTCCCCTCTTCTCCCCAAGCTCTATAAGGACCCACTCACACTGGGCCTGATCCAAATTCCACTGAAGTTGGTGGAAAAGCTCCATCTGGCTCACAGAGATTTTTAACAATCCTTCAGCCATAAAAATGCCAAAAAGAATGGCGGGTAGAGTCCAAACAATTCTGGCCCTCCCCAGAAAAATCCTTGCCCATGTTTCAGACCCGATCCCCAAAACAACCCTCCATTAGGAATGGACACAGGAGAGCAAGCCCCAGGAAAGGGGCCCTCTTCCCCCCCAACCCCCGTTTTCCTCCCACAGTAGGGTACCTTTAAGGCCACAACTCCCCCAGCTTCTAGAATGGCTATTCATGTTAGCATCACAGTGGCCTTCTGATGTCACAAAGTACCTCACTGCTTTGCTGCGGACCAGACCCTGTAAATACGGTGTCCCCAGCAGCTGGCCCACATTCATTGAGCTCTCAGGCTGGCAAGCTGGCTAGCAGAAAGAGCACCCACAACACTGTAGCTGATAAAGAGGATCTGATGGAGATGGATCCGCCTCAAGAGGAGGAGCTGATGGAGGTGGATCCGCCTCAAAAGGAGGAGCTGATGGAGGTGGATCCATGTCAAGATGATGAGCTGATGGAGGTGGATCTGCCTTCAACCTGAGGGAGCTGATGGAGGTGGAAGGAGGATAGAGCATGTGACCTTTAAAGATTCCTTCCAAACCACACCATTCTATGAGTCTGTAATGCTGCAAAGCCATCTTCTACTGATAGGCCTGAAAAAGTCCCCGGGGAGCTGTGCTTTCTTCTTCCCTGCCCCTTCTTTACATATACCAAAACCAAACCACTCTCTTCCTCCCTCAGGTGCTTTATTCAGAGCAAAGTTTGAGAATTAAAGCAAAACGGGGAACATCAGGTTTTTCCATTTTCCAAAGGCACATATTAACAGTTTGCATTGGACGTGCACATTGGGCAGTGTCTGGCCTGCAGCTTCCAAGCTGCAGTTCCATCAGAACCTTCCCTCTTGCTGCTTCTCACGTTGCCGGGAGACACCAAGCCACAATGGTGCTTTGTGAGCTGTTACTTACCCTGTCCTCCTACTACAACCAAGTTCCTCCCTGGTGCTTCTGGAGATATTTCTCTCCAGGGTATGGGCTTAGTAGGATGACCAATGGCTATGTGAAAACTAAGGTGGTTGGTCTGTGAGGTCTCATGGGATAAAGTTGCCTCCTGTTGTTACCTCCTGAAACCTATAGTGTGCCTGAGGCAGGCGTCCTTTAAAACCTTTAGGAGCTCTATGGGTTTCGAGGCCCTTGGTGTGGTCAGAGGCTGAGGATTAAAGAATAAAAACGGTTGCCTCTGTGGTGTGTGGAGACCTCAGATGGTTGACCTCGGTCTGGTGGTCCCTTGCCACTCCCAGCAGCTGCTGAAGGATCATCATCTCAGTTCAGGTTCCATAACGCTGACAACAGGAACAGCTGTCATCCCCTTTCTTGCCCTTGATCGATAGTGTCCCAATCTCAGCGTTCAATGGCATAAATTATTTAGCTCTAATTGGATTGGATGCTTCCTTGGTTCCAGTGAATCAATTAATGAGTATTTGCCATCAGAGGTCTTGGTGCCCTCCGCGAGACTTGTCACAGCAGCACCAGTGGGAACTGGTACTGGAAAGGCTGGAAGGAGCAGAAAGGCAATCTCTTGGGGTTTTTTTCTTTGGAGGACAGGCTTGGTTGTAATGGCCATCAGGCATCTGAGCCAGAAGCAGAGCTGCATAAAACCTTTATTCCTGTTGCATGGCCTTTCCTTGAAAAGCAAAGCTCCTTGAGATCCACGTGAAACTTCAAGAAGTCTTCAGTCAGCATTGTCCACACTGCAGTTCTGTCACTTTCCTCTTCTGCCTGTAAACAGTTATCTGCCCCTGCCGTTACCACCTCGAGCCACTTCTAAAGGACAGTAGCCATCTCCTGTAACTCTCTTAACACGCTTGGGGTTGACAGTGCGAGGGTACCCTCACACACATACACTGTTGGGTAGCAGTAATCCCCCACAAGCCAGCAACTGCCTTTGATAATGAGGGATCTTTGAGGACTTAAATGTTCTCATTTTAAGCTCTGACAATATTTAAGCACGTGTTAATGGTTTAAAGAAGCAATCCACTAGAGAAAGCCTCATTTGTCAGGAGCAGTTCCTCTAAATTTCATCATAACTGAATTAAGGCAACCTAGAATGGAGTAAGTTAGAGCGAAGACAGAAGCAGTGATGGATGGCTTGCACTAGCTGCTAAAGTGGTCCTTTGAAAGCTCTTTGAGCTGAGGTTCTGCAGATCAGTGTCAGTGACTCCTGAGCAGAAGCAGGGCAGTTTGAAGAAGGCTGAACTGGATTTCTGAACTATTGTACAGAGCCACATATCAACACAATGCCTGACAGTAATGCTCCTCATCCCTCAAATCATCCGTATGCTGTAGGAAATCAAATCATGGGCTGCCACGGATTGTGATGACTGGAGAGACTCAGATATCACCTTCAGAAGTGAAGCACAGCTTCTGGAACTGCATATTTAAGATAGAAGAAAATCCACCACCATTGCAGTTCCAGATCTTCACAATTCAGAGCCTTTCCTGCATTTTTAAGCAACAAGACCATGAAATACCCTTGCAGCCCTACTGTTCCTGATTCCTTGTACTCTGGGTAAGTGAAATTTCTTGTAATATCAAAGCAGTGGTTCTAAAGAATTGCTTAATGTTGCTACAACTGCTAAACATGAGACTCGGCAAATATCTTGCAATGAGGTGTTCCTCCAGACTTATTTAACGAGTAGGGCCATGGAGATTAGATACTAACCAGGCCAGGCTAGGCTGGGAGGGGGACCAAGTCATCAAGTCACTCCTAAAGTTACCCACGATTTTGGCTCATCTATCAGAGGAAACTGAGAAAGTTGAGGCTCTTTTGGGGCAGCCAGGGCAGGGCAGGTCTCAGTGCAAGGCAGGAGAATTGGCAGAATGCTCCTACACCAGTCTAGGCTTGTCATGAAACAAAGTATTTTGGATGAATGTGTTGAGACTGACCATCTTGGGAATATTTTAGAACTTCAAAATACAGGAAATGGGATTATTTGTCCTATGCCATGGCAAGTGCAGTAAACTTGACAGGCCATGCAGGGAGCTGTGCCCACAATAGAAAGAGACCACATGGAATAGGCAAGAAAAAGAGGAAAGACTTACCCAAGACCACATGGTTGGGCAAGCCTGGAACCTGCTGATCTCAGTGACCGATGTCCTCACCGACTGAAGGCAAGCAGCTGCATCACCTGTTTATGGCTCCCACGAAGCACTGGCACCAAGCAACATCCAGGAGGGCAAAGACATTATTCTCCCTGTGGGGGAGTATTTTCTCTGTCCCATCATAAAGCTTTTTAGCACCCGCACCAGCCTTCTTCATGCTGATTTTCAGCAGATGTTGTGCTAATGAATAACAATGTAATCTCAGTGCCTTAATATAGTGCCGGGGTGCGATAAGTCTGAAATTGCTGTCATCATCAGTGTGAGGACGATCTGGTCATTGTTCAGAACTGTCCTCCTCTGATGATTACATGAAGGGGAATGTATTTTCTTCCATCTACTCCCACTCTGCTTCCAAATTTGAAACTATTCAGGCATTAGACACTTCTGCTTTTTTAAGGGCTTAATAAGAGGCCAGGATGCAGATGTTCTGATAAGGCCATGACAAATTGCAAGTGGAGAAGCCATACTAAACATGACCAATTAATGATGCCAAACTCAGCTCTGTCTGTAGAAGTGTAATGACAGTCAGAAAAGGGCCTCAGTAGTTCTGCTGAAGTGGCTGCTACCACCACGTACCTTATACTGGGAAGGGCAGAGGAGGTGGCTTACAGCCCAAGCAAATATTGCAACTCAAAGCTGAAAGCCAGAGATTAAATACAAGATTGGGGAGGGAGCAGGTGGGTGAGGGCATGGCTTGGTTTCTAACATTGGCACGTGGTGATATAACCAAACAGATCAGAGGATGGAGTAATCAGCCAAGGGACCAGCCAGAGCAGGCAAGACCCCAGGAGAACTTGCCTAGCAGAGGCTTGTTGAGCAGGGGGCTGTGCAGCTCCCACCCTTGGGAGGGTTGGGAACAGATGCTCCAGGCAGCTCTCACCGTCAGTGCTGCCAAGATGGGCTTGGCAGCTCCCTGCACATCTCCCACCCTGTGCCCATCAGGGCAAGACAGGCCCAAGCTGAAGACTGTAAACTCCATCTCGTTTTTGAAGGGTCTAACAAAACATGCCCTTATGGCCCATGCTCAGGAAGGGAGTAGTGGGCCAGAAGGGGAACAGAAATGGGAAAGTAAAGAGCAGTACGAGTGCGGGGAGGAGAAGTGAAGAGGTGCAAGAGGAAGTTCTTCTCTGGGAAAGAAGGCAAGGCATGGCAAGGCATGGCAAGGCAGCCCGGGAGCAACAGAACTTGCAGCAGCACTGCCTTGGGAGTGGAGAACTTGGGGGCAGAGCAGGAGAGGGGGCAGGGGTGAAGTGCTATGTGTGAAATCATTAAAGCAAATAAAAGGAAACAACATAACATCAGCCTTTGCTCCACTGGAAAAAGATTGACTACAGGCAGCTAGATCTACCAGGCAATTCAGTCCTGAGATCTAGAGAGGCGTGTTGGTTAGAAGGGACCTCTGGAGGTCTCTAGTCCAGTGCCAGCTTCTGACCATGGCAAGGTGAAAAACTTTTTTCCTAATCTCTAACATTAGTTTCCCACATTCCAGTCTGTCTGTTGCCTCTTGTCCTATTGCCGTGCACCTTGGAGAAGAGTTTGGCTCCATCTTATCTATATCCTCCCATCAGACAGCTGTAGACAGCAAGAATATTTCCCTTTAGCCTTTTCCTCAAGGCTGAAGAAATCCAGTTCTCAGCCTCCCCTGTACGTCAAGTGCACTGGATTCCCCCTACCCCATCTTGGTGGTCCAAATAGAATTACTTACTCTACTATGACAATATTTTTCCTTGTCCCAGAGAGCCCCAAACCTAATGTCATACTCCGGTGTGGCCCCCTCTATTTGGTGAATATTCACTGCCCCTAGCCTGAAGGCTATGCTCCTGCTCATACAGCCCAGCTCACCTCTGCAGCAAGGATTCACCACCAGCTCCTTTTCAGCCTGTTGTTCACCAGAATCCCCTTTTCTGCAAAACTGCCTGGAAAAGTTGGCCCCAGCCCATCCTGCACAGGACTAAGGCACTCCCAGAAGCCAGACTTTGGGTTTTCCTTTGTTGAACTTCACGAGGTTCCTGCGAGCCCTTGCCTTCAGCTGGAGACACCCCTCAAAAAATGGCAACTTACTGATGATTTTCCTCCAGCTGGGTGCTGAGAAGAACAGAAGTGAGTTAGCACCGACATAACAACTGGCTGTGAGCTGACAGCCTGGACCAGGACTGTCATAAACCTGTACTGTGACAGACACCCTGGAAGTAGGGTGCTGAGAAAATTGGACAAAACTGGTGCCTGCAAGATTCCCACCCTCTGTCACAGGCTGGTGTCTCTTCCCATGCACTTAGACTGTTTGAAACACTGGTAAAACTGGAAAGAACCATTTGAGGTTTGTCTGTATGAAACACTCTGTCCCCATCTTGCAGCATTTTGCTGTTGGGGGTGAGGTCCCCTAATGAAGGGGAGGCAATGTGCTGGCAGCTGAGCTGCTCCGGCTCCAGACTGAGCCGGGGACTTGCTCTGATGCAGAGCGATGGCAGGTGGGAGCTGAAGCTCTGCATTCCCCCAAGGGAAAAAATGCTTTCTGCCCAGTTTCATCCCTTTGCTGCCGAAAATCCCAACTATCGAAGGCAGTTAGGAGCTGAGGAGATGATTTCTCTGAAAAAGTATCTCCAGAAAATAAGAAGAGGGTCCATAATCCAAGGAACAGACTGGCTCTTCTGCTTTTTGGACAGCACCTCACATCACTGGGCCCTTCAGACTGCAGCAGAAGGCTGCAGCAGGTATCCTGGAAACATCTGCATCCTCCCCTCCAGCCTCTGTGGCAGAGCCTGGCCAAAACCCATGGCTAATTTCCGCCACGGCTCAAGGTGTATCCAGCATGCATGTGCTATTTTTCTTTAATAAAAACTCCTTTGGACAGTATTTTCTGGCTGAAGCTTTATCTCCTGATACCTGTTGCATGCAGGCCAACACTTACCCAGTCAATGGGGACTGGTCCACCTCTACCAGAATTCACCAGCTTCAATCTTTCAGGGGTGAGAATTCTTAAAAATATGAACACAGCCGCTGAAGCCCCATTCCATCCTGCCAGAGCACGTTAGGAGGAGGCATATCCACCTTCAAGTAGCTCTAAGGTACGTTCCTCTTCTTCTGCACCTTCATTTGTACAAACACATTTGTATGTCACCACACAAAGTCCTGAACCCAAATTCATTCTCCTTTCAAACTCCAGAGCCATGACTGGAAACCAGCTATTCAAGCCTCACTGTCCAGGCTTGCTTCCATGCTGCCAACTTGCCAGCAGCCGTTCTGCACTGGTAAAGGCAGCACGATGGAGGAGCCAGCAAACACAGCTTAGAAATGCCTCTATTATCCAGGGACAACAAAACAGTGGAGATCATCTAAGTTATACAGTCCTGGGGACTGAGGAAATGCTAGCTGTGCTCCTTTTCTTCCGGACCCTGCTGGACAGCTAAATCCCATTCTAAGCTTATGAAATATCGCCTGCTCTTTATTTATGTATCTGATGTATTTGCTGACTGCCAGAACCGACATCTCCGTGGCTCCCTCTTTCTAACCCCAGAGTCTTTGGATCTGAAAGCAGCCCTGATAGAGCAGATGAAAACGCAATGGTAACTCAATCTAGCTTGCTCGGTGTAAAATGTAATAAAAAGGGGGCCCAGAGCCCAAGCCTGAGGCTGTAAATTTTCTGCCAGCACCGTGCTTGTCGTCCTGCTCAGATGTTTCTCCTGCATCTCTTCCCTGCTCTGCCTGGTCCCACCACTGGGACTGTGCACTGTCACTTTGCCTTGCTGATTTAGGTATTTCAAAGGAGCTGATCCAATGGGTTTTAATTCGATAGATACTCTGGCAAGGACAAGATGACATAGAAGAAAGACAGAAGAAACAGGATAGACTTTGCTTTTGCCGAAGCCCAGGTGACTGAAGGGAGGGAGGCACGTCTGACACAGAGAACAGGCTTTGCTGGAGGGAAGATCCTGGCAGCACTCATCCCTGCCTTGTGTGCAGCACAGGGAAACAGCACCATAAGCAGCTAATTGTTTCAACTTAACTAATGACTTCATTTTATACTGAGGAATAAAAAGCCATATGTATTACATACTGTCTCAACTCTTCAATCTTGCCTCCTCATCTGCTTTTGACCAGCTTGTAAATAAATGGATGCGAATAACAAAGCCTTACCTGCTGCCAGCTCCACATCTTTCATGCTCTTGCTTTGCTATCCATTTTCATCTCCCTTGTCTAGAAACAAATCAATACCACATCAGTTCGCACCTTGTCCTAATCATACGTTGCCATCAGAAATAGCTGGTGGCCAGTGGGGAGGAAGCATGGGTTGGTGGCTGGCATGCTCCGTTAGGGTGTGGGATATTGCAGCTCAATTCCCTGGGCTGCCACAAACAATTGCGATGACCTTCGGCAGGTTGGGAGGGCCAGACCTGATCCAGCAGCTCCGTGGTGGCTAATGGCATTTGTGGTGCAACACCCCAGCTCCTTGGCTAGAGGCTCTGTAACACCCTGCCAGCTGAGATGGGAGGTGGGGAACACTCCTCTGTGGGCACAGCAGATGGGAATAGAGACTGCAGCTCCAGGTGGGATGGGGGCTTTTGCAGAAAACTCTCGCAAAATGAGTTTCTGCAGCAAAGACTTCCATCTCCATCTGGAGAGAAAAAAAATCCTGTGGAAACCCCCACAATTTTTATCTAAAACAGATTGGTTTGTTTGTTTGTTTGAAGTCTTCCTGGCAGATCAGCACAAAGAAAGAGGGATGACACTGCTCCACTTAGTCATCTAAGTTACACAACAGAAGAGCTAAGGGCTGGGGACCCTAAACAGATAGAAGGGGTAGAGATAGAGACTGCATTTCACAGCTCCACTGCAAGCCCTACTTGCTTAACTCCCTAATACCTCCCTCATATCCTTAAACTCCCCAAAATCCCGCAGACAGAGCATTTCAGCCAGATACCCCCTCCCTGGGCAGAGGCACAAATCCTGTCCTGCATCCCTGGGAGCTGGGGGAGGTAAACCCAACAGCAGCCTTGCAGAGAAAGGGAACAGCTCTCTTTCCCCTCCATCCCCACCAGCCAGGCTGGTTGCTGAGCTCAGACCCCACAAACAGACAGCCCAGGCTCCTGCGTTGAGTTACCTAAATCCTGCAGGTCTCCTTTGCAAACATCTGGCTGCAAATGCTGCTCAGAGCCAGCAGCAAGCCCAGGCTGAGCACCAGCAGTGAGAAAAAGGAGAAAACAGCCCTGTTGATCATCCCCTCCCTTTATAAGATCCCTTTGCCCCATCTGAGCTCTCCCACAGCTGTGGCAGAGATCCAGAGCTGCGATGCACTGCACCTGCCTGCAGCCTGCTGGAGCTTTTATCTGTGCCCAGGCACAGCTGTAATTAGGGAGGGAGTTGAGAGACTGAAAGTCCCAAATCACATCATCTTTGTTGCTTTGTATTAGAACATCCCATGACGCATGCTGCAATAAATAAGCAGACAAACAGCCATTCTAAAATGTGATCCCCACAAGCTGTTTTGAAAAGAAATTATCTCAGCAGAACGTTAGCTAGAATTACCCCCGTTACACACTCTTCTTCTGCCTCCCTCACTGGAAAAGCCCTGAGCCAGCACCTCCTGATTTATGGTGCTCAAAGACACAGATCAGAGTCATTAGGGGAGCTGGTTTTAAAACTCTTCATTTATAGAGGCATAGGTGTAGAAGTGGGTTCAGCCCCAAATATGACCTCCAGCACCATGAAAATAGTATTACCAGGTACAACGTGTCTTCCAGAGTCTAAATATCCGTTATCACCTGGAGAAGCACAGGCTGTACATGAAGTGGGATAAAAAGGCAGCTGGCTCCACAGGCACCAGTGAGAGCAACACATTCCTGCACCAGCATCTCCCATTGCTACAGCAAAATCTTCAGCCCCTATAAATAAATACCTGTGCTATCTTCCACAGGGCTCCCCTGCCTTGAGATGTTAGCACAGGTCCAACTTCTAAAGATGATGCTGCGTTACCCACTGGTAGCTGGTCGAAGAGGAGGTTGACTTGATTTCTGAAACTTGTTGTTTCTCAGTCAAATAGTTGAAGTCTGAATTAATTCATTTAAATGAGGAGTATTTCTGAAACATTTGCAACTTTGTGTTTAATAACTGTTCATATTGTTGGCTAGCCCTTTTGTAGCGAAGAACTGAATGCCATTCTGGTTCAAAAACAGTGCAAAATGTAAAAATTCAAGGCATTTTCCTCACCATCTTTCTTATTCTGTCTTTCCACCACATAGAAACACTTCTCTAGAATAAAAATGTTGCCGTGCTGCACTGGTGAGGAATCCGTATTCTCACAGGTCCTTGGGATTTTAATTTCATGGCACTAAATTTTATTTTTAAAGCACCTTTGGAGTTTTCAGTTGGCTATATGACTTCACATTGTTTGAAAAGCATGAATTTACACTAAGCCACGCTAGTGTGTGCCTTTTGGTGCAAACTTTTATGATCATCCCGTGTGGGAAGCCTGGAGCTCTTCTCCCTTCATGCCTCCGGTGTGCAGTCGTCCATCTCACCCCAAGTTGCCCAGCTTTTCCCAAGTAGATTCTCATACCCCTGATCTTACAGGGCATTGGGAAAATAACATCCTAGAACAACGTTCTTCAAAACCCCCTTATTTCTCAGCACTCTTTTTCCTCTCTTTTCCTGGTGCCTAGAAGTGCTAGCTACCACCTAACCCAGCTGAAAACTTCATGCGCTCCAAATTTTTATTTTTTTTTTAATAGAAATTAAGGAAACAAACCCTCTCCTTTCTTTTGAAATGCCTCCCACTAAAATCACACTGAGTGGTGAAACATTGGGCTGTGATCCTCACCATGCTGGCTGCGCGATCCCCATGTGCTTGCCTCCCTCCCTGCCCACGAGGCCGGCTGCTGGCAGGGATGGGGACAATATCTGGGACTTCCTCCATCCCACTTGGCCATTTCCATCTTTCCAAGAGTAGGGAAGTGGATGCAAAGCACGACGGGCCGTGCTGCGCCGGCGTGCCTCTGGAAGCCCATTACTGTTTTATGGAGGTCACCCTCACCTAATTATGCCACTGTTCCTCCCAGCCCCAGCTTGACCCTGCCTGATCCTGAAACGGATTAACATGTCTTGGTCACTTGAGCGTGTGGTGTGTGTCTGCTCCAGGAGGGCAGCGGCTGAAGGTCTGGCCGTATCTCAATGTTATTTTGACCTCAGCCGTTTTTTTCCGTGGCGAGTCCTTCGCAGACCTGTTGAATGGGGCTTTCATTTCGCTGACCCCAGGGGTCATCTGTTTTCGGAGCATGAAATATGGCTGCCGGTGGACAGGAGGGAAGAGATAAACTTCACTGAGGAGCCTTAACAGGCCAATGAGCCGTGACTAATGATGATTGTGGTTTGTCTTTCGAGGGCATAATTTATTGGGCTGCTGACCACTTAGTGCACTGGTTGGGGAATTAACTCCTTCGGGCGCGGGCCCGTGGGGCTCTGCCACGAGGGGGTTGTTTGCTCGTTGCTCATCCTTCTCCCCTTTTGCAGGGGAACGAGCATTTCTCTCTGCATCTCACTCACCTGCAATGCTTCCTGGCTGTTTTCATGAGCTTTTTACCCTGTGTCCCCCCTGGCAAAATGGTTCTTGCAGCTTTTCTCTGAGCAGATGTCCTGTTGTGGTGTCCCCTGCGATGCCCAGGCTATTTCTTGCAGGCAGGAAAGGGGCCACGGAGCACAGTGACCCTTTTAGGCAGCGACTGTCATGCTCCTGGATGGCAGGTGGCTGACGCGAGCCACAGTTGCCCCAGCAAAGGAGCCAGCATGTCAAACACTGCTTTTACATCTTCATCACAGGGCTCCCTCAAGGCCTGAAGCTTTCTCCTGGAAAGAAAGCCCGAGCCTGACAGCACGTTCCCAGCACTGCCACGATCCATCTCTGTCAGCCCACGGATAGACAGGAGCGGACAGACAGGCAGACAGGGGTGCTCCCTCCCAGCTGCAGAGCAGGCAGCCTGGAAAAGGACAGCAGCAGCCTCGCAGCCAGCAAGGTGTGCAGAAGTAGGGTCAGCACTAGGATCCAAGTCCTGATTTCACCTGTTTTTTAACTTGGCATTCAACTTTTGCAGGGGTTAATTGCAAAAAGTTGGATTTCTCATGGTTGGTAGCTGGAGGAGAGGCTGACACTACAAGGAGCTTGTTGGAAATAAGTCCTTCCAGGCACAGCAGTGTTTGTGGGAGGACCTGTGTCTTCTCTGGCATCCTAAAGCTGGATAAGAGGAAAAAATCAGAGGCTGTAGGAGTGTCCTACAACCTTTAATTTATTTTAACAACTAAATTCTGCCTTTGTCTGCATTTCTGTGTCACCCACTGAAGTCAGCCACCCTGGGTGCAATTAAGGAAGCTCACTTAGTTTGCAAATGCCTCAGTTTCCCCACCCGAAAATACAGGGTAGAGGGAGGGTGCTAGCACTGATTTTCCATATGAGGTGGGATGAAAAAGATCTGACAGGTGCTGGGGGAGGAATTTGGTGCAGGGAAAGCAGCTCACTCTTCTACCTGTTAAAAGGTACTGGCACCCCTCACTTGCCTGGGCGCTGACGGCAGCCTGCACAAGCCCCTGGCCCTGCCTGGCCCCAGGGTTGGAGGAGGGTCCTGGGGCTTGACGTACTTGGTGCAGAGCCATCAGTCATGGAGCAGTGTGCAGGGGCAGAGGGGACCGTGCTTCCGGAAATCACAGGTTTGGGGAGAGTTCTGAAAGAGCCATTTTCAAACCAGCCATAAATCGAATCAATTGATAAAATTATGAGTCAAGTTGTATTTAAAATACTGATTCCTTAATCTTGAATGAGAGCGGTCTCCTTTAGATGATTCCCCCTAAAAGCACAGGAAAAAAAAAGATATCAGAAAGCCTAGGGAGAGACTGGAAGAGTTCGCCAAAGGGTTACATGGGTCCCAATCTCTTCCACCCTTTAAAAAACTGTAAGTATTTACATATTAAGAGCTACCCTGCCAGAGGAACTCCCTGCCTTTGAAGGCGCAGGAGCTATTTCTGCAGGAGCAGTGTCTAACAGTGGGTGTCCTTTAGGGTGTGGGGACTTCAGCAGGGCCAGGGACCACAGGCCAGAAGCCACAAAGTCTCCCCTCGAGCCAACAGCCCTCCGACAGGCACAGCACAAGGTGTCCACGGTGCCTGGCTGGGACACAGCAGGGAGATGGGGTGGTAGCACAACTGCAGGTGCCTCTATATCCCTTAGCATTAGGCTTATCCTGCCCTTCAGAGCAAGGTTTGAGACTGACTCTGGACATTTGGGACTGGTTTTCAGCTGATTTACAAGCCAAAGGACAAGCCATAAACCTCAGCCCCTTAATTGCAGTAGGAGCACTGGCATAGCCCAGGTCCAAGCTGCAACACTAACACGACCATGTGCATTAATACACCATGCAGTGACCCGGCACTCTGCAAATTCAATCACGCTGTAACTCATTAGTAGCAAATTAGAGGAGATATTCTTATCCTATCCAGGCTTGCTGAAGGTTTCTGGGGAGTTACAGGGGACGCTGCTCCTCCAATAATCACACTGAGAGAGGATTTCACTGGAAATTGGGAGGCTTAGCAATCTGAAAGCCAGAGCAGAAGTAGTGTGAGTTATAAGCAGCTCCTAACACAGGTGAGGGGGTTTTGTGGGGATGCTGCCACAGCTGAAGCCAACTCTGTAATGAAATGGGTTTAGGGGAAGGACTCCTAGGAAGATGGTAAGTGTTTTACATTAATACTTCTGGGAGAAATAAATCTTGAAAAGAAATTGTAGATAGAGTCTAGGAGCCTCTGTGTGCATGCCTTCAGGCTTGAGGACTTTTTTTAAACTGCTTTTCAAAAACTAAAAAGGTACCAGGGTTACTTATTTCTCTGCATCGTTCTTGCAGACAGACTAGATGTTTGGAAAGAAAGGAAGAAAGAAAATGCCTCCTTCCCTGCCCTTGCAGCATGCTGGCATCTCCTGGGCTGCTCTCCCAGCACTGTCCAGCCCAACATTCCACCTCCCGTTTGATCTCCCCTTGCAAGAGACCTTCCTCTGACTGTTATTGTTAGCACTAAATAGTGCCCAGGCAGGAGAGACAAAATTACACCACTCGGCCCTTGTTTCTCCCAGGTGGAAGACCACACACGAGCATGGCCGGCAGGGTGAGAGCAACCTGCGCCCTGCAAGATGGGGGAGATAGCAAAGATGCACAAGATGTGTGAGATGGGGCAGCCGGCATGGCAAAGCGTGGAAATAAAGATGTGAGAAACGTGAGACTGAGTCAGCAGAGAGGAGAAATGAAGGCAGGGAGGGGGCAGGGGCAAGGCAGGCTGAGAAAGTGAGCTCATCGCATCCCGCTGTAGATGCAGACCTTCGGGGTCTGCAGCCACAGTGATTAGCCAAGACATGATCCAGCCTTCACTGGCCTGATGCAGGGTAAGAGGTCAGCAGCAGGCTGATAAAAAGGAGTATCTTCAGCTCCTCTTGGGGGGTGAGGTGGCTAACACTCAACTGCAAAGGTCTCTGAGCAAACAGTCTTGCAGGCCCCAAAAAGCATCCGTGGCCGCTGGGCTCGGCTCTGCCTTTGCTCCCCAAAACAGGCCCATGTGGGTGCGGATGCAGGCAAGTGGCAAAGAAAGGGGGGCAGCTGCTTCCTCCCACATTGTGCTCAGATGAGGTTGTCAGCAAGTTTATTTTTGGGGGGGGGGGGAAATAATGGTGCAATTTTGTCCTTTTAAGTGATATTGTTACCTGCTGTCATGAAGCCTTAATGGATGGGAAGATGGCTCTTGGCTGGGCTGAAATTCCCGAGCCCAACCTTGTAAAAAAGGATCTGAATGTAAAAGAGAGGGGGAGATATTTAACAGAGCCAAGACCTGGGGATCAAGAGGAGAGAGGAACATCCCAGCACATCAGAAGGTTAACCCTTACAGTACCAATTTCTACAGCTTTGAAAGCTGATCTTTATAAATCACAGCTAACAGACAGCATGGAGTAAAGCAAGAAGAAAAAAAAGTTGGGATCTTAAAAAAAAAATAACCCTTGAAAAACATCCCAGCCTCATTTTTAGAAGAGGAAATGTAGTTTATCTTACCCTGAAGCCTCTGCTTTCCTCTCCCATGCTCTGGGGCAGCAGTACAGCTCCCAGCCCCACAGCCAGTAGGTGACTGGTGCTGCTGCAAAATCATTAACTCTGCTACACATGCTTTTGCTAGTTTGGATAAACAGCCTGCTGTTGTTCTGCACATGTGAGTTACTGTAAGAGTTGGTGAAAGGTTCTGGATTTATAGCCTTGGAAGATGATTTATTTTTTTTAAGCCCACAGCTGATAAAGCTGGGGAAACGCCAGCATGCAATTTCCCTGCACCGCCTCTTGCTCAAGCACTGCATCTCAGAGACACCAGCTGTACGGAACGGGGAGAAATGCTTGAACAAAACGTGCCATGCAATCCGCTGCTCACCACGGTGGTAAATACTGTTTATGCAGATGCGTGTCCATTTGGACACAGACCCCTCCAACTTGCTTTGTTTCCAGTACTGAGTCATCTTCAGATAGGAACACTAGCAGGCTAGGGATGGAGTGGATTAAAGACCTCTTATCCCAGGAGTGGATCCTCAACAGCAGCCACCTTTTGGCACTCAAAGCTGTCCCAGATGCTTCAGGATAACTCTTTCGATCCTCTCACCTGGGCAAAGTGCTGTTTGGGGGGTCAGCCTGGCTCTCTCCTCTCACGAGAAATGCAAACCATGCAGCACCCACCTCTTGCACCCACCAGAGGGATCCAAGGATCCTCCAATGCCTTCACACAATCCCCTATTCCACCGGAAAATCCTGCTTTCCATACTGCTGTCAAGGAGCAGGATGTATGGTCTCAGGATCATGCTGGAGAAGCTGCCCAGCGTCTGCTTGGTGGGCAGCATGAAAAGACAAACCTCACACCTGCCACCAGCACACAGCAGGGATGTTCTGTCTTTATCCACAGCCGTCTTTGCAGCATCACTTTTGGAGTTTTGAACTGCTGTAACTAAGGTACAACCTCCCCTAAGTCCAGCCACACCTGGGACACCTTTGCCACAGGAGTTTGCCAAATTATGCTCACTGGAGGTTACAGCTATGCAAGGTTTAATTAACACCAAAGCTGTCTTCCCTGCAGCATTCCTCCCATGCCCCTGGGGAGTACTGGGAGGTGTCAGTCATTAGTGCTGAGTGATTTCACACCCCCCAGACCACAGCTCTCATATTAATGTGGGAAGCTGCTGCTACCACTGTTACTGCCTCTAACTCCAGTCTTTTATGGGATTTGCTGCATTAAATCCGCACATGGGTGAACATGTCTTGGATATAGCCCCATCCTGTCCAGCCATCTCCTACATGACAGAGAACCACTTTCTATAGAAAAGGTCTCCCCACTCTTCCCTCCCTTTTTCGTTAATTAGGGATCCAGCAGAGAAAGCAAGCAAAAAGGTGAAGAAAGTCTGTCCCTATCTGTGAAGTCCACAAGGAGGAATTTACACTCACTAGACCCTTGGTCTGAAAAGGAGAGCAATGCTCTGGCATGCCCAGCCCAGCCCCCTGAGAACTGCTTGGGTAAGACCTGTTCCCCCAGGACAACCCCCCTGGGGGTGGGCTATAGGTTAAATCAGCCAAATCAGGCTCCTTGCCTGATTTAGTCAAGACACAAGAGTACATCTGTGTACCCCCCATCACTGGCTGGCTACTTCTGACCCTGCCATCCAGCCTACATCACTTTGTGAGCGAGGCTCTTCATATTTTGAAGAATGAAACTCAGAAAAGCAGCTGAAGTTTGAGAAGCGGTGTGGCATTCTCAGATGAGAGAGGGCATTTGGGCGAGCAGGGTATGGACCTGCTAGCTCAGTCTGATGTCCTAGCCAGCCTTCATGGAAAATAATTGCAAACAGCTCCACTGACCATGTCATCCGTTCCCCTGCCCTCGACCCCAAATCTCCCATACCCATCAGAGATGCTGGGCATTAGCAGTTTACTGCGGTCACCCAAAGTATAAGTTCAGCTCTTCAGTCCCCACTGTGGTTAAAGCCAGCAAAGCTGTGGAACCCACCGGGATGAAACTGGTAATAACACTTGGTCCTATACATGAATAAGCAGAGGTTACCAAAATCCTCATTAAGCAAACTAAGGTTGGCTTACCAGAAGATGGCTTGAAAGGCAAATGTCACCCTTTACAAGTGCAGTGTCTTGAAAAAGACTAATCCTAGCCTGTTCTAGATAAGGGAAAGAGTAGGTATGTCTTAAATATTTCTATTACTTCAAAGTCCATAAATCTATTGGTTTAAAACTGTCAACAAGAAAAAGGAAATATGAGCTAGAGACATGGTTATCACCAGGAAAGGAATTTCCTCCAAAGGGAGAGCAAGACAGTAAGTCCAGGAAAGAGGGACAGATAGGGAAATACCTCTATGAGATGTTAGGAATCTGGACGAGCCTGATCTATGAATATCTTCTCATTGACTCCAGTAGGCTTGGTTTCTACCCCAGCACAAAAGAAGGACAGTCAGGGAAGACTTGTTTTCAACTCACCAGAAAAAAAATAAAAATAATAGGAACCGTATGCGTTTGTTGGGATTATTTTGTTGGGTTGTTTTGAATTTTTTTTTTTCCAGAAAGCCTTTGAAATATGTCAGGCTTCTGTCAAAAAAAGCCTTTTACCCAGCTGGCCTGATCCCACTTTTTGGTAGACTGAGCTGGTGTTCCCAGGGAGAAGAGTCATGTGGTAAAGAGGTGGTATAGTTTACAGGGCACAAAGAAAGGGTAGAAACCCATGGGAATGAGAAGGGAGACTCCAGGGAATGATCTTTTGGTATCAGCCTGAGAGGGGAGCAATGCAAAACTGAGGAGGAGGGGGAATCAAGGACTGAAGAAACGAGTGCTGGGCTCTTCCCTGGACACTGTGCCTGTTTTTGGTTTGCACAGGATGAAACAGAAATTGCATTGACTCTCAGAAGCAGCTTTTCCGCTCAAAAGAATCCAAACCACCAACAATGCTCAGCTTTGCTACCATTACATCAGTACGCCTCCAAACAGCCCCCATTTAAGACCATCCAGATTCTGAACCCACTGACAGGCGAGTTCATCCTTTCCCAGCTGTTGAACACACCTGGGGCATTGCTGCCCCTAGAAAAGGGGATGAAGAGCTGAAGGGTTCCCAAATAGTGATGGGAAAAGGGCAGAGCGTGTATCAGGAGTGCTCAGCACTGAGTCAGAAGGTGCCTGCAGAAGGCTGCAGCAACAGAGCCCCACACGGAGCCAGCACTGTGACTGTCATCACTCCACAGGGTGACAGGGTACCTCTGTGGAGATGCTGAGGACCAAAATATGCCCTTCCCTACAGGTCTATCAACAAACCCTCAAGTGATGGAAAGTAGCTCTTAAGCAGAGCTGTGTCTGCACAACCTCCCAGTGCTAATGGTATTGAAAACTGGGTATTTGAGACATCATCTTTATTGTACCCACCCACCTTGAATGGTCATGGCTTGGTCTGATCAGATGGAGCCTCCTCAGCACCCCTCGCTCTGGACACAGCACTGCCTGGTGCATCTATTCTGGGAACACACAGAGGACTGCAGTTCCCAGAGCTGTCAGAGCAGCACTAAATTCACTAAGAACGCACTCAAACACATTACAGCAGATAAAGGATCAGATAGTTTGAAGTCTCCAACTCCTACCTGAGAGCAGCATGGCAGTACAAGTGTACCCTCCCTGAATTTCATCCCTCTCTGTATATCTGAGAACTGGTCTTTAATAAGCACCATCCTTCCCCTGCCCCTTCCCTTCCCCTTTTATCTAATTCTGCCTAAAGTCACCATCCTGTCCTAGGGCAAAGTTCCGACCACTGCCAACCCCTCCCCTCCTTTCTCTTGATAACTCAAGCATTTTCAGCCCGATCCGCTGTGCTCTGCTCTGTGGGTAAGCAGTAACTTGCTCGTATAAGAATGTTTACATTTAAATATAAGTACAATTACACCAACCAATCTAATAGTCTTCTCTGTATATGTTACTGAGTACTTAGGGCCATTTTTTTGAAAGCCATTATGCTCATGTGATTTTCCTCAAAGCCTTTCGAAGGGATTTTGTTTTGACAGGAGGGCATTAAGGGGGTGAAACTGATAGCATAAGTACCACTTACAGACTTTGATCAGCTTGGGTCATAATTCTCTTGGAGAAAGTCTTGTATATATTAGAGAAGGAAATTAATTTTATTGCTGCTGTGGCTTTTTTTTTCTGCCAGTAACGTCCAAGCACTTGTGCTTGGGGTTGGGGGGGTTTTTTTGGTTTTTTGGTGGTGGGGTTGTTTTTTTTTTCAAGACCCATGTGTTCAGAGCTGAAGCACAAGCTGGGCTGTCCTCCTGCCCAGGGCAGGCACTGGAAGAGGCTTCCAGCACAGTCTGGACCCTCCTCTCAATCCCCAGGAGGATGGTTCCCCCCAGCACCATCCCACAAGGTAATGTGAGAGACATGCAAACCTCTTCCTTCACATGGGCTGGATTTAAGTGTTGTACAGATGGATTACAGCAAGAGTATACATTGTTTGATCTGCAAATATCCAAAGATAAGCAGGTACCTGGACCTCACAGATACCTATGAAGTATTATTTGGGATGCCCAGTTCCCAGGCTGCTGGTTTGAGAAAAGCTACACAAGAACAGACTAAATAACGTTTCTGCAGCCGTGACACAGAAGATGATCAACTTTTACCTCCAACCCAGCAGGTACACTAGGGAGGAAAGCAGCAGAACTGACTGGCACTGTAGATTTTGAGATGAATAGATGTTTTCTCAAAACTGGCTATAAGTAGAGCTCCCTACTCTGCATCTCAGGTTCTGTGCTCACAGAACAGCTGATACAGTGTTTGGTGCAGAAGCACATGGTCCAGGCTAAGACAGCTATCAGCAAGCAGTTACACCATCACCACAAGCACAGCTAATGAGCCATGGGATCTCAGATGCATATTTAAAGCAGGGTGAGGAGGTCTGGGGAAGCAGGCACGTTCTGCAGGAAGAGTTAAACTTGGTCATTGGAGCTTTTGGCTGAACAAATTACACCAAGGAACAGCTCAGGCGGTGGGGAAACAGTGTAGTATCAAAACTATCGCACATCTCAGCTGTTCACAAATGAAACAAAGGAAAAAATTTCAGATGTCTCCCTTTGCATTTTTGCTACTATTTTTCTTGCCTGGTCAGATGGTGGTCCAGCCGTCAGTTTCCCTTGGTGCCAGTCAGTGAAGGGACAGGAGAGCATGGACAAGCAATCTCTGGGAGCTGATAGGCATCTGCAGTTGTCACACATCTCAGCAGCACCTTGTCAGCAGGTAGGAGCTGGCTGTGATCTGTAGCCTGAGGCTGTCAAGGAGGTCCCTTCCTTAAAGACAAGCTGATGATGTCACCCAGAAGTACAGAGCTGTGTGAATCTGTTCCCTCCTTCCCAAAATTCTTCTATAACCACATACCTTGGTCTCCATCACCAGAGAAGAGCAAACTACACATGCTCATCCTCCTGTATTCACTGAAACACATTTCTACAAGATATTTGAAGTAGAATCAATTCCATTTAACAGTGGCAATCTAGAAGTGTTGTCTAATGTAACCATAATGAGAAAGTGGATTGAATCCTCAAGAAGAGTCTTTCCACCTCCTTAACCATCTTTAGAGGCACCAGCCTTTTAGCCAAGGACAGCAGAAAAAGCAAGAACAGCTGAATAAGACACTTACCTTGCCTTTGACTTGAGCCAGAAAGATTCCCGTCTTCATTTGGTATCTCTACAGCAATCCAGGAGCTGCATGATAAATCTGGGAGAAAACCCACAAGAAAACCTGTAAAAGAGATGTGTAAGTTAGCAGAAGAGCCCCCGAAAGGCAGAAGTGGCGTGCGTTACCTATGTTGGCCCATTCAGGTAAGCTGCAACTGCACTTCAGCCCAGCTGAAGAAAAATCTCTGAGGACTTTCCTCCTAGTGATACCCCAGTCCATGTTGCCAGAGAGTAGATGCTTACGGGCTACAGCTTGAACAAAGCCTAGATGAACTTCCGAGCTAGTCCCAAGCATGATACACACTTCAAGAGGTCTTCTGTTACTGGGGGCAGTAGGAAATAGATGCAGAAAAAATACTGGCATCCCACCCCACTTGAAGTCTAACAGGGACCTAACTTTGGATCAGCAGCTATCCAGCCCTCAGTCAACTCCCTGGTGAGCATTTCACACAGAGTGCTTTAATTCCTGCCCAGGTCAGCCAGCCAGCCAGAGTGAACCTTGGTCTGAGATCTCCCTGGAAGCAGGATGCTTGTAGCAGTATTGGGTCCTTTGACAGGGTGATACATCACTGACAGGTACTGAAAAGAATAGCCCCTCTTCATCCTTACCCCCTCTCCCTGCCAAATCCAGATTGGAATAGAGCGTGGAAATGTTTGTGTGTAGCTAGTGAAGCTGGTTGGAAAATTTTTGTCAAAACAGATTTCCATCAGAAAACGACACCCTGTTGGCTTTGGCAGATTTTTGTTCAGGAACAAAGTAGAGAGAGAAAAAAACGTAAATGTCAGCGTGCCCTTTTGACATTTTCCCCAATGAAAAGGATGGACTTTCTTGGTTTGAAATGACTTTTCTTTGACATTCATTTTCTACATTCAACTCTAAACAAATCAACTTTTCTACCAAAATGGAATTTGTTGACTACTCTAAGAGGTTTTTTTCCTTTCGAAATTGAATGTGCAGAAATTCTAGGATACTGGCTTTTTCTCAGTTCAGGATGGGATTGGAAGAACAAACAATCCTTCATTTTTTTTATGGTGAGTCAAAGATTCATTCTTCATACCAGTCAGGCCCCTGCCATCCTCTCACCTGGATTTCTTTTTCTTTCTTTGTTCATCCTGGAGTGACACTTACCTTCAGCTTCACTATCCCCCAAGTTTCCAGCTCTAGCACTACCTTTTTTCCTGCTTCTCTTTTCTAGTCTCTTCTCCCAGCCCTGAGCTCATGTCAGAGCCTTCAGAAAAACCCAAACCCAAAAGCAAAGTGGGTACCCCATGTTCAGCTGGAATCCAGCAGATGTGAAGAGTTTGCCCTGGAGATCCCCAGTTATCCAACTCCCCACCTTTCTCCCAGGGTTCAGCTGTGGCCCTTAGCCTCAGAGGAACAGCAGCAGCTCTCAGTGCCCTCTCCTACTGCTGCTGGCCACAGGAATGACCATCTTCTCTCAATCTGCCTTCACCCACGCTCCCTTTCTCCACTGAGGACTAGCCTGCAAGGGTTTCCTTTTCCCTCTCCTTTAAAAAAAAAAAAGAACACATGTTGGGAGAAAAATCAGCTGTGTCTTCTATAAAAACCAGCTCCAGTTTTTCAGCTCAGGCATTGCCTGGTGAAATGTGATCTACTTTTTCCTCTATGCAATAGGTTCCCAAAACAATTGGGAATTTAATTCAAGAGAGTGTAATATAGATGCATTTTGCTTAAGCTTAACCATCTGCAGTGAAGTGTCTCATCTACGCTGACTGTGTGGCCGCCTTCTGCCGTCAACAGACGGTAGATCTACAAGGAGAGATCCCCACCACATCGCTCCATTGGCTATAGAGGGCACTCAGATATCCATCTTGGAGAGCTACAGTTTGCTAAGACACATGGCACATCATTTCTTACCTTGGAGTGCAGTTCTGGACTCGTACCAGCTTTGGCAAATGGGAAACTGGGACTATGCTCCATCACCACAGCATTTCCCAGCCTTTTTGCTATAAAAGAAGAATGAAAAGGTCTCAAAAGCACTCTTGTCTGACCTCAGCAAACACTACTCCCAGTTACTGAGCACTGACATCGCAAACAGATTCTGTAACGAACCTGGAAAACGAGAAGTCCTCAACACAATGGCCTCAGCTTTTTTAGACACACACACTGCGAGTGCTGAAGGTCACAAGTGTGTATCAGCAATGGCGGCACAGGCAGGGTAGAGGTGTGACCTTCACTGTATCATCCTGCACAACAAAGTTCTCAGCTGGTGATTATCAGACCTTCCCAGGGCCATGGACTGCTCCAGAGGGATCCATGAGAGGTACCTAGGGAAAGCCAGCCTGCCATCAGGAGCTTAAAATGCCTGTGCAGGGCTCACAGGGAACCCGGGGGGAATCTGCAGCTCAGAGATTGCAAACAGCTAGACATAAGCCCCTATTTTTTTTTTAACTCAGCCAAAGCTGATGAAATATCTACCTCCTCATCCCCACATCTCTCCTACATACAGTAGATTTATCTTGCTTGAAACTATCTAAATGTTCCCACAGGGACTTTCCAGTGCAGGTCTGCTCTCCAGCAGGCAAGTAAGCCTACAAAGCCAAGCCATGCTCAGGTCCTGCCTTGCCCAGAAGCACAGGAGGTTTTTTTGAAGCCAGTGCCAAGGATTTCCCTTGGGTTTGCAGCTGATTCAGAGCTAGGGCCAGACTCCAACTGCATTTCACCACAGGCAAGACCAAGCACCTTGGAAAGGATCATTCCCTTCCATCTTGGTAGCCCTGGGGAAATTGCAGCTCAAAACAGCATCTCAATGCAATTCAGTCCCCCTGGCAACTCCCCCAGGGGCTGGGGAAGAGGACTCTGCTTCCAGCCAAAAAGCAACTGCAGCATTTTGTGGCCAACTACGTACTCTGGGAGCAGTGGATTTTAACAAGGGGTAAGCAGGCTGCCGGACCTCCCTGGTGTGATGAAACTCAGCTGCTGGAGGCAGGAGAAAGCACTTTAGATAAGAGGCCAGCAGGAGGGGGTGGGGGGGAAGGAACAGGCATGCTGGATATTTGATGCTGTCAATCACAAATCTCACAGGGTCCCTGTGGAAGAGGCTGGAGTTCAGAAAGCCACAAACATCCACACCTCTGTCCCTCCGGACAGGACAGGCGATGCTCTTGGCTCAAGGTGGCTATGCTGCACATCCAGAACCCTCCTTGCTGGCTGCTGCACAGCCTCCCCAGGGAAGGTGCCTGCAACACCGCAGCCAGTGACCCTCAGCAACGCCAAGAAATTCAGGCTGACAATTTATTGATAACATCAAGCAACACTCGAGCTCTTCAGTGGACCTGAGCACTCCCTGCTCAGAAGGGCACAGGTGGTGGCAGCAAGGGATGTTTCCTGAAGTCCCACCTGGCCTTGCAGTTTCCTTCCTACCACTTCAGGTTCCTCCATCAAGGAGGACCAATGTGTCCCAGCCCCCCCCTCTTCTTGCTGACAAATAAGATGACTTCAGGGCTTTGCTCGGGTGCAGGAGCAGGTACTGTGCTGACAAGGCAGTAAGGGGAAGAAACCCCAGGCTTCCCGTACAAAGTAGCCTTTCAGCATTTACTTTCTTGGCTTGTCTCTTACTGGAAAGGAAGAAAGGAGAAACAGAGCTGAGTACATATTCATACACACACATGCAGGAGATCAAATCATTGCTATAAATCCATCTAAACTGCAGAACAATGCTGGATACTACCATAGAGAATCTAGCCCTAAATGCTGGCCAAAATATTTAACTGTATCACTTTTCCCCCAAAAAAAGCATCACTGTTGTAACATTAAAATTGCATCATTCCAGCCCTTGCAGAGGGAAAGCTGATGTCAGGGAGCAGTGCTGCCGGTACGCAGTGCCTCCAGTGAAGGGCAGCTGATGGTGGTGTCCAAGCACAAGCTTGCAGGAAACCCTCTGCATGAGTTCTGTGCCTTTGCAATGTCACTGAAGGAGCAAGCTCAGACACATTTTGCTTTGCCTTAAGAGCAGTGCGACTAACTGACCTTCACACCAACAGTTCTGGAAAATGGCAGCGGTTATTTCAGCCAGCTGAAAAGTACAACAATGAAACAAATTAAAGAATTAATAGTATTTTTTTCTTAGATATAAGGAAACGCTTGAGTGGAAGTATCTATTTCCCAATACTTTGTTTAACAAGATCTCAGCATCTCAAATACAAAATTCATTCTGAAAACATTGACTCTTTCAGAATCATTTTTGCATGCTTGACCTGAACCATCCAACGAGCCAAACCCCCACTCCCTCCAGACAGACAGCGCAGTATCACACAGTTTTGCTTTGGTTTTGTCCTCTCGAGCAAAGGCTTTCTTTGTGCATTATGAGACACTACCTGCTGGGTGAAGGCATTTCAGAACTACATACTCTTAAATACCATCCAGACCAAAAAGCTTCTCAGCCCCTCTGCCCAGGCTGCAGCTGCCAGCGCTGCTGTGGATGGCAGATGTAGTGCTGTGCCACTGTCCCAGCCCCATCAGCAGAAGCCCAGATGCTCTGTGGCTCAGGACCCAGACTCTTCTGCAGCAAGGATACTGACTCAGCCAGCGCTAGACAAGCAGCTATGGAAGCAGAGACACCACGAAGGAGAGGGCAGCAGGGACAGCAGCCCAAGGTTGCTACCTGTGGCATTTGAGGTGACACTATTTTTACTCGTTAGCCTGGTTCAAGGCACAGGAGCTCAGTCTGACAAACTCAACTCCATTTACTGCCAATGGAAATAGCTCCTGTATTTCTTGCCCACCTTTCTTCAGATGGGTGGCCAGCCCTCTGGAGCCACACATTCTTCTCCAGTGACTGCAGCGGGCACCTGGAAGCCCAGCAGAGATGGCATGTTGCTCTGGGTGGCTTCAGCTCCGGGAGGTGAACCTGCTGAGGAGCAGGAGGAACGTGATTGCCCCAGGAGGGGGGGACAAGCTGGGAGCTGAGGGTGACCCCAGCACAGACAATGCCCTCACCAGTAGGGTGCTGCTCTGCAGGGTCTGAGTATAGCAGGGGCCACTGACAGTCTGAGACAAACAAGCGATAAGTCAAGTTCAGAACCAACCCAGAGCAGAAGACGAAGCCAGACAGGACTAGAGGCAAGGGGTCTATCCAGAACACAGGAATATAGACAGACTACCTACAGCAGAGGTCCCAGGTCTAGCCAGAACAAGAGGCAAGTTACTTACAAGTCTGAAGTTCATGGAGGAGGTCAGGTTAGAAACAAAATACCTACAGCAGAAGGCTCACTGCATGCCAGAGGCAGGGTGGGAGGCAAGCCACGTTCAGCATATACCCACAGCCCATCCAGGAGGCCAGGGGCACACCAGGGACACCTACAACATAGCCCAGGGAGGGAACAAAGACTCAGACTGCTCTTAAATAGAACTCCAGGGCCATGGGAAGAGGAGGGATGGGTGGAAGCCCCAGCTGAGGCTTGTCAGGTCAAGTCCAATTAGGGCCTCCAGGTGACAGATTTGCATCTGCTCCTGCAGTGGTAGAGGAGAGGCTGGTGGAACAACCTCCAGGGACCCTGGGTCAGGGTTGGAAAATCGCACTAAGGAAACATCTTCCGAAAGCAGCAAGGACCTGAGCTCACCCCACTGCCCAGGCATGCAGGTCAGGCTGGTGGGGAGCCAACAGAAGGATCTGATGTGGCAGATTTGCTGAATAGTGACAGATGGGACGGATGCTTCTCCCCCAACACCACATAGGAAAAGTGGTTTCTCACTGTTACACACCTACCTGTGAATTGCTCAGGTTTCACCTGTACCTGTTCTAGCTGAACATCTGAGCAGGTGTCTTCCTTGGCATGAGAGCTTCCTAACTAACAGACTCACAAAACTGACTACCACCCCTGGCGGCCAAACCACCTCTGTTTCCCAAGCTCACAACACAATTTTTCTGGCCACCTACACAGTGGAAAGGAAAAACACAGTGATCACCATGGCACGTGGAAGTCAACTCTCAAATGCACGTTTTAGAGGGTGACCAGACCTGGAAGGTGCACCAAGTCCTGTGCAGCTGGAGACTTTAATTGTTGGTCTGCATCGTGTTTCCATCAGGCGTGCAGGGTGAAGCAGGCAGGGGAGGGGGAAACTGGAAACGCTATCTGTCGATGGCCGAACCGCCAGACGGGAGGGCAGTTTCCAAGAACACATGGACGTATTGTACAGCAGAGGGAGGCCTTCAGAGCATGCTTTGACTTTATGCCAGGCTTAGGCAGTGTGCTGCTTTGTATTAATTTGTGTAACTTCATGAATAAACTGTGCTTGGCTTGTATATGAATTTTAAATGAATTGTTAACACATTTTTATGAATTGAGGAGGAGGTGCTAGCTGGGGAGATTGACTGTTTGTTGTTTAAAGCAGAGGAAATCAATCATGGTTTTTCGCAAAATAAAACTTTATTGAGCTGTAATAAACAGATACTTCTAAAAAACATTTAAAACCACATAAAAACCAAGTGGAAGGTGCTTGACTGCTTCGGCATGAATCACAGGTCAGTGAATGCATATCTGTATTAAAGCTCCTTACTACTTTTCCTAACATCAGGAAGGAAGATGCATTAATGTGCTACATCACTGCCTTTATGGCAGGTGGAAGGTGTGCCTGTGGCCTGATGTCTGGGGTCACTGAGAGACCCCATGCAGCAGCTGCCAGATGCCCGTTAGGAGGTGTTTTGATGCAAGATGTTTTGCTGTGCCCAAGGTTTGCATGTTGCACTTTGTAACACAAGACTACACCCACCATCTATGTATTCTGCTCCCATCCATCCTCTACCCTCCTTTCCAGAGACTTTTGACTTGTAAGTTGGTTGGGAAACACAACTTCCCACAACTATTTCTTCATTCTTCTTTTAACAGTGGCAAAGGGGATTCTGCATAAGGTTGCTGCTGGTGGATAGGGAAAACAGAAGTGAGAAAGCTCTGGATTTTTTTCCTATGAAGACCTGAAGCAAGTCAGCTTTAATTAAAAGCAGAGGAGCAGCTCTCACCGTGCTGAGTCCCTCACTCTTCTGCTGTCCACTGGCTGCTGCTGCTGGGGGAGTGGGGTCACAGAACTACAGAACACACATCTGCGCTAAAGGGAGGTCACTTTGGTGGCTTTTGCAGTGACATACTCGTCTTCATCTGCTCCATAGCCTCAAGAACAAAGTATTTCTGTTAGCATGGATGAGAGGGAGAGAAAGAGAAGAAAGATGAGAGCCAGAGAACTAAAATGGGCACATCTACACAATCTCCAGGCTTTGGCTACTACATGTCAATCAGGTCTCCAGTGGAGAGAGCAGAGCATCTCCTGCAGTAGAATGAAGGCAACTTCCTGACTATGTCATCAAGGCGTAAATGATAGAGAATAAAAAGGAGATCCAGGCCAAGAGAAATCTCAAGTGAAGAAAGTTCACATTGCTGTCTGTTCCTGCAAGCTGAGTTCTTGAAAGCCAAACCCTCCCAGCCAGGAGACAAACCGGTTCTGCTACTTTCCCCTCCCCAAAATCCAAGTCATTCATCTTGGAATGGGAAATTCAGACTGGAAAAGCAATGGGCTGAATCTTGGTGCTTCCTTCACAGCCTTGTGTTAAAGTTTTATTCATAAAAGGTCCTGCAGACTGAATGACCAATTCCTGGAATGCTTCCAAGAATTATTTAAACTTTTCCATATTTTGTAGGTCTCGATTTGAATGTGTGACTTTGGCCAGTGCATTGATTGATGTTGCTAAAAATGCATGCTGCCCACCACCCGCCCTGGCAAGTATGTGTTTTGGAATGTCTCTGGATTACTTTTAATAGTGAGCTTCTCACTTGCTGGAGATCACCGGTGTTTGTTGTTAAAATAAGTGGAATACTTCAAAAGGCAATTCCCTGGTCCTCTGCCCATGCATGCTGGCTGCCATTTTGTGGTGGCTGAGGACACAACACAAATTTTCAAAGCTCATGAGCAGAGCAAGGAAAACGCAACGTTGTTCCTTCAGCTGCAGAGGCTTTCTGTGCCTTTGTGTCTCGTGGCTGCAGTCTCTGTTGTCCCATAAAACAAAAGCTGTAACTGGAGTGTTGCCCAGTATTGGATCATCTTGTAGCATCTCCATCCTGCACATGTTCCTGATGCTGATGGGTGGGATCTGCAGGTTTCCTTCCTTGTCACCAGATAACACCACTTCTCCATAGCACAGCCCAGCATCAAATGAGCTTCTTCATCTCACCTGGTGATAAATCTCAGAGCTGGAAGATAGACAAGTAGCTGTCCAGACACTTCCAAAACCAAGGGCAAGAGGGCAGCTTTGCCCATCCCTTCTAACCTGAGGTTTGTCTGCCGCTGGGATGGACTAAATTACCCACAGAAAGCACTCCTGTTTCTCCTCTAAGTTTTGAAGAGTAGCTTAAATTGCACGCCATACTCTTGGTCCAGAACAAAGTCCAGAGCCAAACTTGTGCTGTCCATAGCTGCACAGAACCCAGGGCATCTTGGAGTGCTTCCTGGGCCAGAAATCACAAGGATTATTTGCAGCTTTTACCCTCATGGCATCTGTGGGCAGGGAGGAAGAAATGGCATCTTCAGCCCTGCTATGCAGGGTTAAAAGGAGCAAGAGATGTCAAAGCTGGGACCAGAACATTTGCTGCATGGGGACTGGTGCAGCGTGAGATTGTGGTTTGCCTGACTGTAGGACTGTGCGCTCAGCAGAACAGAGCCCATAAAGAACTTGGGCTCTTCTGGGAGACAATTAAATTTGACCAGTGTAAACTCAGGGTATTCTGATGGAATTCAAAACAAGGGATGGAACCAAGATGTACAGAGGCAAGTCATACCAGCAGTGGGTTGTGTAGGTTGGGATTTGCTAGCTTTCTACTTGCCTTAGTTGCACAAAACTGCGTATCACCAAGCAGGAAAATATCTAAAACAAATTCTTGAAGGCAACAGACCTGTGAAGTCAACACCACCAAGGCACAAACTCCAGATCATTTGCAATATTGCAATTTCTCTACAGGTAAAGAAAGAAAACTTCCAGCACCCCCAATCTGCAAGATAAGATTGTAAAAACCATGACGTGAAAGAATATCCATAAAAAGAAAGAATAAGAAAGAATAAAGGTGGGGTTCTCACTATGCAGCTTCTGAGCTCATAAAAGGTCACATTTTCTGGCTATCCTTTGCAAGTACAAGTGTTAGAAATGGGCTTTATTTAAAGAAAATGAAAGCTCAAGTAATTACATGGCTTCAGGAGCCAGGACTCTAAGAAAAACACCAAGTATTTCAAGAGTTGGCAATGCTGCCTGTGGAAAAGGAGTGAGTCATGGTGTCTTTTTGCACTCCTGGTTGGGGGAGGGAGACCAGCACAGCCACTCCGGAGTGGTGGGGGCTTTGCTCAGCCGCTTGTGTGGCTGCAGGCCCACTGGCCATCTCCCCAGCATCACTGTGGTGGGACACACAGAGGATGGCATGGCCAGGACAAGGGATGAAGAGCCCTCAGCTACCTGCCTGGGGTACACGAGGGACAAAAGTGCAGCAGTCAGGGGAAGAAGCAGGAAGGTGATGAAGGGGGAGTCCCTGGTCTAGCAGGCGCAACATCTCCTTCAGCCTGGGAGCATGTGCTGGAGGGAATTTGTTGTGAACCAGCAGCTATGAGCCTTGCAGGGAGGTAAAATCCCTCTTTTCCTGAGCAAAGACTCTGAAATGCTGAACTGTTCCTTCTTTAAAGGCATGCAAACAGACTTGGACTCATCCAGCCCAGTGCTAGCAGAAAAGGGTAGAAGGAGAATCAAGACATTAAGCACAGGCGGCACAGTGGGAGCAGAGATGCTTTGCCTGAAGAACGCAATTAATATTTTAGCAGTCCCAAGGCCAGTTTGTTGTTTTTCTTGTACCTAATGTCCTTCCAGCCTACCACCTCCCTAGCCCTCCCTGTCAGCTTTGTCCTGCATATGTCCCTGTGCATTTTAGTTAAATTACTTTTTCAAACTGAGTCCCTGAGAGTCAGAGAACCTCCTTGGTCCACTCACGCTGTGTGAAGCAGCCAGATGAAGGTCATCCCTACAGTCAGATCGTGGTTGCTACCTTGAGTTTGGAGAAAGCACCAGCCCGTGGTCTCACTGCAGTATCCCTATGTGCCTCCCCCCGGCAAGGCTGCGCATCTCAGAGGACACACAGCAGACGTCAGGAAGCCTCAAACCATCACTTGGGTGGCAGCAGTGGGAGGGAAGGCAGCACTGGGAGAGAAAGCAGGGAGATGGCACTGGCTGGTGATACTGTGTGCGGGAGAAGGATAAACAGAGCCAGGCAGGGAGCCAGAGGCTGCAAGCCAGCAGGCCATTACCCACATGGGTGGGATGTCCTGGGTGACTGTCAGAATGCTCTCTGAGCATCCTCCTCCCCAAAGCCATGCTGCAATCCATCTCAAGGAAATGGGGGCAGCTCGTTACAGGGATTACTTCCAGGCAGCCAGCTGCACAAACCAGTAAGATGCCCATTGATTTCTGACTGCCCTCCTTCCCAGCAGAGGGAGTTTGGGAGATACTTCTGCATTGATCTAACCTGTTGTTTCCATAATGGGGTTGTTGCCAGATGAAGCTCACATTAGAAAAAAAAAAAAAAGTTGTTATTTTCAGATGTGCAGAAGCTCCCACTGCTCCAAGGAGCAGGCATTGGTACCATGTCAAAGAAACGATCCCCTTTTCCTTGACAGCCCAGTGAGCAGGGTGACAGCTTCACTTCACCTCTCTGGTACGCACCGTGTCATAGCTCATGCTGATCAGTGATGTCTTGAAGTCATAGTCAATGAATTGCAATCAATGGCTCAGGAGTTCACAACTGGGGCCATGGTAAAAGCCAGCAGTTGCAGGGCTGTCTGGCTCCCCTGGGATGCCAGGAGAACCCCAGGGAGCCCTGGTGATTCCAGCAGCTCCCTGACGAGCTGCTGACTGGATCTGAGGAACAAGTTGTCCAGCCAGAGGTTAGGTGATTTAATTTGGATCCTATGAAGCCCACTCTCAAAGTCATAAACTCAGGCAGTCATTTTTTTTACCTAGACTAAACTAGTTTCCTCCATCACTGCCATTTAATTGGCACTCTCAGGAACTCGTAAGATGTAAAGATACTTTTCTGTCTTATAGGACCCTATATCGCCTCACACAGCAACTGAAGACACTAATAACTCCATCTAATTACAGAGTGAGTGATCCCTGTTAAGGGGAATGGCAGATATGCTGGTATTATTTATGTCACCTGCTTTGCTGCATGTGGTGCTCAAGCCAGCTCCGCTTGCTTTTTTTAGCAAGCACATTTCATTTTTCATTCCCTACTGTCATCCCCTTCCCTGTCTCATTCAGAAACTTCACCCACTCGTTCTATCACAGCCTGTCTCTCTGCTACCCTGTGATATAAATCAGCATTAATTATGCTGGTAAAATCCTCTAAATCACTCATTGTCCTCATTATTATTATTTATCTTAGCCTGAAGGTGACACATGCAAACGCAAGCTCTTCTGTTCCCCTAGGAAGGATTTTAACAGGCTGGCTGGTTTGGCAACCCAGCTGCAACACCTTACACAGAGTTTCCTAACAGGGCTGCGTCCTCCTGGTTCTGCATCCTTTGGTTTGGGTCCATCGGTCCGCTGTGGGATGATTTACAGCCTGGTCCAACTGGATGGAGTGGGATGAAGCGCTTGAGGGCATTGAGCTTGCTTTAGGATCACTGTTGCAACGACGCTGTCTGTGTGCTGGAATCACCTAATTAAAACCTGCATCCTCATGTATGTATGCAAGAAAGGCCACACAGACAACTTTCATATGGGATTTTTAGAGTGGTTAAGCTGGCAAGTGTTAATAATTCTTTCCCCTCTCAGTTGTCTCATAAACTGAAGGAGTTAAAGCTCTGTAATTCTGGACTATGCCGCAAAAGCTGCATGTGTAAATAAACAAACAGCCCAGCCTTTTTCCTCCTCTGCCTCCCCTGATCAGGAGAGACAAATGTAATAAATTGAAACTGAAAATATTTGGAAGCCAACTCGCCTTCCTGGAACAAACCCAGACTGAGCACAGAAGCCAAGGTGGCAGCTTCTGGTTTGGAGAGGGTCCCCAAATTGCAACCGTACTGATGGCACGCAGCCTAAAAAGCCAGCTCTCTCCTTCCCTGATGCCAGCCAAGCAGCATATCTCGCCTCTCTGCAAGCTGTATTTTCCAGTCCGCCTCCCCCGTGCCTTGGCAGGACAGCACCGGCCCCACACAGCCGAGACGGCGCGAGCCGACCTCCAGCCCCCCAGGAGCAATAATGCATGGGAGTATCGATCCTCGCACTTGTCACTCCGGATGGATGTGCCACCACTAAATCCCTAACCTTTAGCTGTGCCTGGAGTCTGTAAGCTCCCACCCTCTCCTCCCGCCAGGCAGCAAACACCATGTCCAACAGCCTATTAGCAGGAGAACAGCCTGTCCCCTGTCAAAACACACAAGGTGCCATGGTCCCCACGGGAATGCTGGTGGCTGCTGACAGCACTCTGGCGTGCCTGCCTGCCCGTCCTGCCAGCATCCCGAAACCTGTGGGGAACAGCAGTGCCAGGGAGCCCCAGCTGCAGAGCAAAACGACCCTGCAGCTAGCAAAGGGAAGAGGGAAGGTAGGCATCGCCCACTTGCTGGCCTCAAGACCCACATTCCTTGAGACACAAAAGTTAGTACTGGCCTTCATCTCATCAGCCCTCCTCATCATCTGCAGGAGGAGAAGGGAAGCTGTTCTGGGTGGGATGTATGCAAAGGGAATGATTTTAGGCTCACATTATGTGCATTTCAAAGCGTGCAGACAGCAAGGACCTGATTCTCTCCTCTTCAGCATTACAGAACTATTTGTAAGCATTAACATTTCAAAATAAGACCAGGAATGTTTTTATACTTTCTTCGGTTTAGGGAAAATTATGTAGACATAGGAAGGCAGGTAACAAACCCTTACTGGAAAACCCCATATCAGCTTGAAACAGTCATTAATTATTTCAGTAAAGACATGACCACACACGGCCCCATCCCAGCTGGGTCCTGCCTGGAACTCAGATAGCATCTCAGTTTGAGACACTCAAGACCTTGATGCATCTTGGTGGCTTTAAGGCATCCTTGATATGAAACCAAACATTTTTCAGTATGTAAAGTGGGACACACACAGCCTCAGCTGGTGTAGATCTGTTGGCAAGTTCACGCTTACTGTCTCTCAAATCACTATCCATAGGACCTAAAGACTCCTCAAACTCTTCGGGTTAAACAATTTGCCTGAAGTTTAAACCACTCCTGCAGGGCAATTCCTTTTCCATATAGCAAATCACACTCCAAGTGCATGGCTTTGGTGGGGTCTTTTTAAGCCCTGCCATGGTAGGACCTTCTCTGTGGCACAGAGGCTGCAGTGCACCCGTACGATGGGAGTCCCATGTCCTATTGCTCAGACACCTCCTGTCTCTTAACTGGACATCTGCCTGGGCAGCCCCTGCAGCCACACTGTTCAAGCACTTGTCCAAAGGTAGATCAAATGTCTTCACATGGCTCCACATTTCCCATTCTGCTCCTAAATATTGACTCACTAAGCCCAGGCTTACCATATGGTGGGTTAAACCCCGTCAGCTGAAACTCCTTCACTGCCTTCCTGCAGGCTGTGCTCCACGTGGGAGCTTTCCTAACCAGCATCCCTCTGGGACAAAGCACGCCAGGTTTGATCTCAACCCAAAACTCATTTTTTCAGTCATTTGTAAGAAATTGCACCATCCATGTGTGTCACTTGGCTCCCTCCAGTAATGGCTTTTGAAATCCATGGGTCCGTTTCAATCGGCTCGGATAGAAAAAGCCCCAAAAACATTAGGAGTTGGCTCAGTGTGACAGCTTTAGGCAGCTGGAGAGAGGGAAAACGCTGAATTACTGCCCTTGCTAGGAGAGGGGCCATAGCTCGGGCTTAGCAAGGCGGTTGGACGCTGAAAAAGGCACAGAGAAGAGAGACCTCTGCAAGGCCCCAACCTCAGGAGATGTTTTGATCAGAGCTCACACCTTGTGAGGCACGCGATAATCCAGCTATGAGACACAGAGCTATGGGAAACCAAGCTCTCGAAGTCCTGCTCCTCATGGATCAACTTCAACTTAAAAAAAAAAAAAAAGCAAATCACAAGTAAAACACAATGAAAAGCCTTTCATAAAGCAGAAAGTTCTGGAGCAGGCACTTTGAGTCCTCCTGATGTAACAGAGAGGCTCGGGACTGCTAGGAAATGCGAACACCATTGCTAGAACAGAAAGAGGGAGACACTAAGACAACAATTTGGATTCTAGATCTAGAATCCAATCAATTTGGAAATCTAGATATGGATTTCCATCCAGATCCAGAAAGGATTGTAGGTGCCAAGATCCACTTTAATGAGACTGAGGAGCTAAAAAGCTTTGAAAAACTCTACCTGCTTAGGGATGTCTTTGTTTTAATAGCAGTTCTTGTTAGACTTTTTTTTTTGTTCTGGTTTTATCCTATTTCTATGAAAGTTGTTACAGGAGCAATAAAACCCTTGAACTCCTATCAAACCCCCATTTCTCTAACTAGAGAGGATCCCCTTTGCTAATGTGGTAGCTACAAGCCAGTAGCAAATGAGGTTTGATTAATTTGATCTTGATTAGAGCTAAAAGACTTTTTTTGGCCAGAGCTATATTTTGAAGCAAAATAACTGGAAATTCAATCGGAGCAAAGCACTTTGTAACATATTTTTTAAACACAAACAATTCGGCAAGCTCGACACAGAGAAAGCCCAAAGACTTTGTTTTGTTATTTTAAAGCAAAGTGTTCAATTACAGTTCATTTTTAGTTAAAAAAGTCTTTCAATTTTCTTCAAAAATTATTCTCAAGATTTCTTGAATGCAAAATGAAATTCACTTCAAATTGAAGTTTTTTTGGCCCAAGAATATTGTTGTTTATTTTCTAATTCATTAAAAAAATTTATGTGCTGTGCTGCTGTTCGTTCTCCTGCAAACTGAACTGACACCGTTTCTTCCCTTAGCACTAACAAATTCAAAGCCACAGGCTAAATAACAAAAACAAAACAACAACAAAAAAAAAGAAAAAAAAAATACACATTTGTGCGGCCAAACCTACGGCCCAAGCAGCGATTTGAAGTTCACCTCTAGACTATATGCATGTGTGTAAATATGCTCTTAATGAGGGCTGGGGAAGAGGACACATACTGGCATTTTCATTTAACATATTAATTTGAGGAGGCTTCGGAGTCGTGAGCTGTGACCTCCTCTTTCATGGCAAGCTGCAGGTCCCAGCCCTCACTGGACTGACAGCCTCAGCCAGGAATTCCCTCTGATTTCCTACTCAAACCTCTTGATTCCTCCCTGCTTCCTTTATTATTACGTTTAACGATCCCTGACATGCTTTTGGCAACCTCCTCAGAGATAATCAGGTTGTAGCGCTTGAGACCAGCTCTGCTCAGATAAAGAAAAAATGAGTGATAAAAACCAGCGATGTATTTGCAGATCAGAGGCAAAGCAGCGGCGAGCACACTGTGTTTTAGACTTTTGATCAGAAGAGAAGGCGCGTTCCTCGTTAGTGCCGTAATACGGCAGTCACAGAATTTTTCTGTATCAATTGTCAGGCTGGGGTTAGAGCTGGAGCCTGCAGCCCTGTCTGCAAGGCTCAGCTCCTTCCCTGGTGTATCGGACGCGGCTCCTATTTTCTGCTCTCACAGATATTTCTAAAGACAAATCATGCCAAATACTTCATGTCCTAATAGATCTCAGTTCTCTTGCAGCTACCCTTCAAATCTTAGCCTTCCCAAGGGTTAAAACTGAAAAATTTACAAGAGAACAGAAAACTTAGAAGGAAGGAAAGGGGGGTGGGCGGAGAGGGAAAAAAGGCAAAAAAAAAAAAAACATAACAGCAACAACAATATGACACAAACACACACTAAAAACCAAACCAAACCACCCAGCTGTTGGATCTGTGAAGATCTCCACTCCAGCTCTATCGATTTCACTACACCTCTGCTGCCTGACCCATTAAGCATGGCTCACTAGCAAGGTGTAAGAGATTCAAGTTGCACTTTGTTACATCCTTAGACATCTCTTGTGCCTGGAGATGTTCAACACCTTCCCAGCTTTTACATTTTCTTAGTTGAGTGGCAAATTCACACAAACCTCCAAGTGAGAGGAGTTTGCTCATAACCCAATTTGTAAGTACTCCTCCCAGTCTGTGCCTTGACTCACCGGGGTTGACAATGGCTGGGAGACATTTCTCCAAGATTGGCCATCAAAGGTTGGCTGTCCCCAGGCCACGTCTGTGAATAGTGTGAAGAGACTGACACCTCAGAAGGTCTTTTTCCCATCTAAAAATTATTTGAAGGGTGGTCTCTTGAGCTCCTGACCACCCTCCATTGACTATGGATGGAGTCTGGACAACTGGAAATCCGGTTTGTAGATGAGGCAAGTTACCTGAGCAGAATCCCTCTCCGCCAGCATGACTAACATCATTTCACATCCCTCAGCGATGGGCTCCAGACATGCTCTCAGACTTTGGCAATGAAAATATATTGGGACGCAGAAGGGGGCTGCATGTCACAGCCTTTCCTTACAGAGCAAAGAGTCACAGTGAAGGTCCTTTTCAGGGAAAACCATGGACTTGTTGGCCCAGACAATTTTTCAGAGTTTTCTTCCACAAAGAATTGGTTCTGTTTCTGTGCCCGCATGTTACTTGTGTGCTCTGGGATGTTATTGTCCCTTTTTCCAGGACACTGGCCAAGAAAGTTGGACTCTCTGCACCCTCAACACAAGCACAGGGCAGGGGCTTATGAGTGCAGAGGCCACAGACCGACCTGCCTCCTCCTCGGCACCAGGCTCTGACCGAGGTTATGATGATGCCCTGTTGCCATATATGTGACTTCACATTATTTGCAAGGCCAAAAATCTGCAACCTTTATCTCTGACAAGACATCCAGGACCCCCAGATAAATGTCCATAAGCCTCAAGCCCCACCCAAACAGTTTACGGGGAGAAAAAAGGAAGGATATGGGCAAAACCCAACCGCAGGTGAACTCACTAACATCTCCATTGGCATCCAGCTTCCTACATCCCTGGGTGTGCGACAGTACCCTGCAGAGGATCCTCCTGGATTTGGTACAGACCTGAGCAGGGCAGAAATAACAGAAAATGCTGCCGATGAGCAGGGAGGGACTAAGGCAGAAGGAAAGCCCGATGGGTACAAGTCTAGCCTACATTAAATCCTGCCTTTTCATCCAGGGTTGACACAAAACCGAATGCAATTCTGGTGTCCTGGACACCCTGAGGGCAGAAAATAAAGAACTGCTCAATGCTGTGGTGAAAACTTCACTGGAGAAAACTCCTCCACATGTGAAAGCACTTTGGAAACACCCACCCCAGGTCTGCAGTAGGTCCCCAGATCTTCCAGTGGGAGAAATGCTCTGTCTTTCCCAATTTTCTTCCCAAGCCTCTCTGTATACTTTCCAATACACCGTGCCTTTTTGTGGAAGACTATTAGGTCAGTGGTTTTTCCCGTATAGTGGATAATTCAGCCTCATGGGTCAATGCACAGATTTTTATCTCAACCCTGAGTTCCCATCAGCCTGGCAGCTTAAGCTCTGACTGCCCGTAATGGATGTGCCTTTGCTTGTGTTTCAGCTTGATCCCCGCTTTTTACTCAAAGTGAATTGTAGCCACTAGTGAAAAAAAACAGAGTGTATTTATCCCATGGGGATGACTCTGTCCTTTCTGGTGCTGGGTACCTTAATAGAAGGTGCTGGCTAACTCCAGGATTTGGCCTATTGCTTTTGGATGAAAGTATTATCACTCATAATACCTGAATTACTACTAACTTCAAAGGAAAATCTACGCGAGTGAGGACTCCTTGAGAACTGGAAGCCTCCTGTAATTCCTTTTACCAGCGCATCTCCCAGGCAGTCCCTGCAGAGCAACAAGGGCGTTGCAGTTTTATTCCTCAGGCAGCAGAGAATAAATAGCATGTTATGGAAACGGCTTACCACAGCCCAGGATCAGACAGACACTTTGCAGGAGCAGTTTTTTTCCAGGCAGATTCTCGGATATTTCCTTGCTGTCCCCTCACATTGGAAAGCCTCTCTTTTTCTTCCAATATTTTGGAGCTTCCATTGCTAGTCTCACCCAAACCCAAGCAACAGTAGAACTTTTGGAGCCTGATGCAGAGGTCTGCTGTGACTTTGGGTGTAGTTGACCGTGGCTCATCACTTAACCCGCTTCAAGTGTGCAATTTTGTGACACCTGCTGTAATCCACACTGGAACGCTCCTGAAGAGACACAGGAGAAATTCTTCAGATGTATTTCCCTCAGACCACAATATATTCCATATGCTCCAACTGTGGAGGAGAAAGGAACTGGTACATTGAGTTACCTCTGGTAAATCTATCATTCCCAGCTGGGGGGACTGGGGCGGGGGGGGTGGGGGGGGGGGTGGGGGGGGGGGGCGCACAGAGCTTATCAGTGCTTTCCCTGACTTTACAGCTGGAAGAAATTTACAGGCAAACGCACACTCCTGTTGCAAAGGAGGGATAAGCCCTCCCCAGACGTGCTTACAAGCCACTGTTGTTATCAGAGGATCAGGGGGCTTTGGATCACCTTTATTGCTGGCCACCAAGGGCTCTTCTGGAGCCTGCTCTTTGCAGAAGCCATCGGGCAAGCTTCTCCAGCGAGGGGCTGTGATGCTGCCCTTTCAGGAGCAATGCCCTCAGCCATCCCTTTGGAAAGCATGTCGACAAAATTTAGATTACCTGTGAGCATACATCTCTCTGAAGACTGCTGACAGGGCAGGTTTTGTCCCCTCTCTCCAAAGCTCCCTCTTTGGGAAGCCCATAACCCAACATCTTCTGCCTGCATGCTGCAGGCATCCCATCCCCCGGCCTCCCCCCATTGCAGAGCCACGCAGGAGGTCGGGGTGCATCGCCAGGGGCTCCTCTTTGCACGTGCTACATACTAAACATGGCTGGGACCCAAATATCTACCTGATTTGTGGCTTCATTGGGATCTTACTGTTGGGCAGGGAGGATTTTATATCTGAAATTCATCTCCTGCTTCTGAAAAACTGGCAACCATCAAATACCCAGCTGCAATTGTAGTTTCTGAAATGTTAATAGGCATGTTAAAAAAATATATATTATGCAGGTTTATAGGCTTTTTAATCACCGATGTTTCAGTAGCTTTGCTTAATCTTCAGGTTTTAAAAGCCATCGTTAAAGCTCTCGCAGTCTCACCTCCCTTGGAGAGGGTGAGCTCAGAGAAGGAGGGAGCTCTGCTCGAGGTCATCAGGGCTGAGCGAGTCCTCAAGAGCTGTTGGGAAACGGGGCCCTAGGGAGGGGCAGCAACATAATTAATTGTTATCTAAGTAATTGACTTATTTATAATCACTTTTTTATTATGAACTTAATTATTATAATTAACACTGATTGCTTATGTTTAATTGATAATTACCTAAATTGTTATCTAAACTAGTCTGCCTAAACAGGCAGACTAGGCAGTGCTTAAGAGGTCTGCATCTTCACAGCAAATTTCTGCTCTGAAATATAGGACTCTACTAAAACCAAAGCAGAAAAACAAAAGATTTCATACGTGCTGATTTTCCTTCAGAACAGATTTCTCTGCATTTAATTTTTTCCAGCTACATAAAAATACCTCATCGCTGATGAGCAAATCATGAGCAAGGTACAATTAGCCTCGTACGTACCTATATGTGCACAAGGCCCACGATTCCCCCCGAAAAACCTGTTCGCCATTAAACCGGGGTTTGCAACCCTGGCCTGGCGAAAGCCAAATATGAAAACAAAGTGTGTTCATCGTAGAAGGAAAGCAAGCCCGTGAGGAAGCAGATGTAAAACTCAAGCTTTCAATACACTCTAGCAAATAGCCAATGAAAGAATAACGACTTGAAAGACGCCGGGCCAAACTCCGTGCTGGCACAACTCCATCAGAGTCGGTGGAGATAGGCCAGCAGCGGATGTTTCCCACTTCGTCAGCTGAATGTGAAGAGTTTATTTTCCAAGTCACCCCTCCTCTTACTTAAATTCCCTGTCATTGATCGATGGGTGTCCCAAAGATGCTGAGTGGAGAAATCTGTCGCTTACAGAACTGGTACTTCGCTGTATAAAAACAGGTCTCCAGTCTGGAAATGGCAAAGAGATCTCTTCAAGCTGCTGCCAGAAAAAAGATAAAAGAAAACTCATAAGCTAGAGGCTGCGCTTTCTGAGGACACTGCCAATTTTTTAAAAGGATAATCCCAGTAGATACAGCATTACACGACAAAAGTCCCATTGTGGAAAACGCTGCCAATTTTTTAAACATCGGCATTTAATCTCTTGGCAATAATATGAGTCCAACTGGGCTTTTTTCTTGGGTTGGTTTGTTTTTTTGGGGGGGGGGGGGGGGGGGGGGGGGGGGGGTGGGGTGATGGTGGGTTTTTTTTTTACTGTCACAACATATTTGCATACATTACAGCAAGCAACATATGGCCTGAAGAAGGTTAATTTGCTCTGCAATTAATAGTGGCATGCAAATCCACATGCAGCTAATACAGACTGAACCAACAGACAAAGTCATTGATGTTAGAGCTGAAATACGGAGAGAAGGGAAACATTAGCCAAGCACCTGACTCTGTTTCAACCTGGTTTTCTTCCCAGAGCAGCTGATAAAGGCAACAACAGGTTAAATCCAGCTCTGTTAAGGCAAAACTCCTCCTAGTTTTTTGCAGATGAAATTTTGTGGGATTTGCAAAGAATTTTTAAGGAGCTGGGACCCAAAAAGGACTTAGGACAGGATTTTCCCCAGCAGCAGAGCATGAAGCCAGGATGATCATAGCACCGGACAGTGGGAGCAAGGATGCACCAGTGAAATGTAACAAGAGGCTGAGTGGAAAGAAGCCAAGGCAGAATGACTGTGGAAATGCTGATGGTGCACTCAGATCTGAGTAAGGAAAGCAAAACCCTTGTTATTATTATTTATATATACAACATTCAGAGATTGGTAATATAGAGAGAGATATAATATTATTGCAGTGCCATAACAATATAGAGAGTGACTTTGTACAGACATAAGACATTTTATCTGCAATCTATATACCAAAGAAATAATAGCAAGCAGAATTGCGGCTCATTTGCAGCAGCCCAGCACCTCTGTCCCTCTCTGCCCAAGACAGAAACCCTGGCTCTTCATCACCGAGCCCCAACCATCCCATCCGGACAGGAGCTGGTCACATGGGATTGTTCACCTGTCATTTTATTTTGCTGCAAGTCCTTTTACAAGTGGGCAGGGCTGAATACAGACTGCTGGGCTTTGAAAATGGGCCCCCCATGGAGGGCAAGGAGGCAATGAAGCCCTACCCCACCTCCGTGCATTGCACAGGACCTCTCGCCTCGCAGCAAAGCAGCAGGAGTTGGGGAGCAAGCGAGCATAAGGTCACGGGTTTTGAAGAGGAAGGCTCTGCTCACAGAGGGAGGGGGAACGTCTCTGGTCTGCCTGGCTACAGGATTTCCTGGGTCTTTTATAATGATGTTGCCCCAGGGTTATTTGGCCTTTAATGAAGCAAGTCATGTCCTGGTTTGCTAATCACGTTGGAGAGGTGTGGAGCTGCCTCTGATTCATGTCCCCTTGCTCTGAAGATGGGTATTTTTCACCCTGGCTAAAAAGAAATGAATTGCTTTAGATGGTTTATACTGCCCAACCACTCCTCAGGTGTAGTATGGCAAGTAGTCCCCAATGAACCACGGATGCCCATAAAGGCAAAACGCCTAATTCACCTGACGTAGCCGAAATCACTTGTCTCTAGTCTATTAGGAGAAAGGCTCCTTCAGAGACAGGCTACCCTGGGAAAGAACCTGGGTTCCTTTCCTGAACCTCCTAACAGCAGACATTTTTGCTTTTCCTCAAGCCCCAGCTTCTGGATTCACATAGTTACAGGGTAACGCAGCTTTAATTAAAAAAGAAGAAATGTGGAGTACTGTTTGGGGAGGATGGAACAATGTGAACCTATAAAGCATCAGTAAATAAAAAATTCCCCTACTACCGCTATTATCGTTGCTAATGACAACCAGAACATTTTCAGATGCTTTCGTGATGCATCCCAAGTTATAAATTTTGAATGTTCAAATTCATTCTCTAATACTGGGTACCCGGTTTGGCTGCAATGGGAGGGCAGGCTGCCATGGAGGGCTGGCAGCATGGGTCGGCTGCTCTGGGCAAGACCTTCCCATGGGCTGGCAAGGACAGCAAAGCTCTGGATGGAGCAGGACCTCAGGGCCACCAAGAAGAGCATTAGGATAGAAACCCAGAGATGAGTCTTACGGGAGATTTCCACCATCCACACCTACCAGAAGGGAACTGAAGCAGAACGATTTCCCCAAATGCAGGTTTCAGCGCTTAAAAGGATTCCCCGCGTAACAGCTAATCCAGGTCAGGCTACGTAGCATTGAAAGGGTCAGCAGAGACCGGCAAGCAAGAGGAGCACTATCTGCCTGCCCTGGCAGGGGATGCAGGGAGGGGAGGAGAGCCCAAGGGGAGCACATGCACGTGCACGGCTGCAAACGGGAGTCTCCCGCAGAGATGGTCCCTCTGCCATGCTCTTGCCTATCTCCAAAGTGAAATGGATTAGCAGCTCACTTTCAATCAGGCTGAATTATGAGTGCAGTGATTTGCTGGACATTTTACATGAACCAGAAGATGTGTTATCTGATGAAAATTGCTTAATTTAATATCCTGGTCTGACAAGCAGTGAACTGTACATCTCCTGGAGAATTTACCAGTGCAGATGATTTTACTTAGCTGGAAGGATTAAGCAATCGGGCCCCCTTTCTTCCCCCCAAAACCCGTGGCAGAAAAGTGCCCAGAGAAACTCTGAGGAGCTGGTGGTGCCAAGGTTGCCAGCACCCTGAGGAAAAACAAAAGGTTGTGGGGTTTTCCAATCAGAAAACACTGCAGAATTACAGGCACTTTGCCACGCTCACCCCAAAAAAATCGATTATTGTGAAGGAAAGCCAGGAAGCAGATCAGATCTAGCTCTCAGAGCTGCCTTGAGGGCACAGGACATGTCCACTTACCATATGCAGACTAAGCTCCAGAGCAGGTCTTCTGGTTGTGTCACTCCGATAGATGGGAAGCCCTCCTGGGAGCCTTCTACAGGATGGGGGATGAGGCAGACCGCAGTCTCCCATGCCTCAGGGTACCTCAGCTGGATGGCTGAAGGAGTGGGGAGCCCAGCCAGCCTCTCTGGGTTCTCTTTTTCCAACAAGCACTTGTTAGCCCAGGTTTGCACAGAGGCAAAAGGGTGGTGGGTGAGGTTGGTCTTCAAAGCAGGTGCAAGATCTCCCTTACCTTACAGTAAGGACCTAGCCAGCAATTCATATCCCAGCAGAACCAGGCTTTCCCCCATGGCCCGTGAGTAACAAACCCAAGGAAGGCTATGTTTGTTTTCACAAGGAAGCTCTTTCTGGCTGAGCCGTAAGGGGGGAATCTGTGGGTAGGGTCGAAACACAACTGCAGTGCAGAGCCAGACTGCTCCTCAGGCCTTTGCAGATTCATGGGGGGAGCAAAAGTCATGGGAAAAGCATCCACTACCCTGACCTTTCTCCTTAAACAGGAGAAACCCCAGCAGTCTGCAAAGGTGGATAAACCTTTCCTGCTAACTGCACTGGGGAAAAGAAAACAGATGGACAGCTCTGTATAAACCAGACCCTGCCAAAGCACATGCCATCAGGCAGCTGAGAGCTGAAGGATCCTGAATTCCCAGTCTTTCTTGAAGGTCTTGCCATAAACTAGTCATGTGTATTCCCCACACTTTGGTTTGAGCCTCCCAATGCTGTAGACATAATACATGAATGTAATTATGTAGACTTTATCCATGCTGGCAATCTTATCCAAATTCAAGGGTTTTATTATAATTGAAGGTTATTATGATTAATGGTTATGTTTTTAAACAGCACATAATTAAGTGGTAGAACTCATTGTCATAGGACGATGTAGAAGCCAAAAGCATAAATGGGTTTAAATAACAATTAAAGACATTGAGAGATCCATCGAAGGCGATTACACACAAGGATGCAGATATGACCAATAGCTCAGGAAGTCCTTCAGCTGCAAATTGCCATGAGTTGAAAGGGCCATAGGAAGTATCACCAGGGGCTTTGCCATAGTTTTACATCTTGCCCTAAGCATTTGCCGCTGGCACCATTAAAGACAGGCTGTTGGGCTAGATGCATCTCTGATCTGAGCCAGCACGTCTATTCCAATATCTACATAGCATGACCTCTAACAGATCTGTTCTTCCCAAAAGGCACTAGGCCAGGACAAGTCTAGATTGTGGTTTAGGCCTGCAAGATATAGACCTGACCTAAAAGCTGTACCTCCTCCATCTAGAAGACTGAGCCAGAATATCAGGTCAGGAGATTGGCACACCTTCCATGCTTCAGTCCCAAGAAGTCCTTCAAAAGGGAGTTTTCACTAAAGGAATTTTCTATGACTGGGAAGAAAACCTTGAAAAACAAATGTTGCAATGTTTGCTACAGTTTTCTGATTGCCTAAGTTGGCAACACTTTAAAAAAAATAAATATCCGGAGAACGTGAACATCATGCCAGTTCACAAAACATGCATCCGAGTTTCCTGCAGTTGTGGTGATGGCAGGGGTCAGCACAGCCAAAGTGCAAGAGATGTGTGCTTCAGCCTGGGGAAACGACCTTCCCAGGTGAGGGCTGTCCCCTGCATTTGCAGGATTCATGAAACACTTCCCCTTTGAGGACAAATTTGGTGGAACTTTCGTCTTACCTTGCAGTGGTGTCTTTAGGCTGTCCCAAGCAAACACCACGTCAGAAGGTGTCAGTATGACGGAGTTGCTCATCAACTTAATGTAACATTAGGGGGAAATCTCTTCAATTTCAATCAAAGTAGCTGAAGAATGATCCAGCTGAGCCCTTTGCTGCCCTAAATTGAAACAGCCAGGGATAAATCAAGGGAACAAAGCTTTCTTATACCAGTTGAAGAGCTGCTTCTAGAATACTTATTTCCAAGCATCTCCACTGTTGGCAACACTTGGATGTACATTAAACAGGGCAAAACTTCAGACCTGCTTTCCTGTGATTGTGACCTACCAGGAAACCCCCAGGGCATGGCAGAAATTTGAGTTATTTTTGCAGGAGCATGGGATACCAGATTGGCGCTGGAGTCCCATCCCCTGCTCTCACAGGTGATCTAAAGCCCCATCACACGTAGCAAAGAGTCACTCCAAGGGATGGTAAAAAAAAAGGCCTATTATTCTTGAAATGAAGCAGTAGTTTATAATACTTCATCAAGCCAAAGAGATTCCTGTTTGAAGAGATCAAACCTTCACAAGAAAGCAGGCAACATTTTGAATGGATCCACGTCCCCACAAAAGCAACATATCCATGCAGCAACTAGAAACCTGCTGGGAACAACCTTGGCATGACACCTGGCTGGGTCTGGGTGGCAGGAGGTGGCGATCTACCTTAAGTTAAAGGTTATGTATGTAGGCAGAGCTGATAGCTATCTTAGTCCTGGAGGAACCAGCTATTCACACCCAACAGTGTTTTAAAAAACTATAAATGTACTTGAGCAACCTGGAATCTGCTCAAAACACATGGCTGGAAACCAAGGCTGATTTCTCAGCAGTCACCTTTGGTTGGCGTAACATTAGCGTTGGTGGAGGAGATAGCACAGATCTCTGCTGGCTCCTCAGCATAGCACAGACCCGATGGTGAACGTTCAGCAGCAGCTGGAGAACAGCACATCTGAAATTTCCCACACCTCATCCCAGGGACTTCTCCAGCCACTACAGATATTCTCTTGTGTAATAAAACCAGGGGCTGAAGTGAAGGAAGCTGGGTCCAAACCTCATGGTGCTTAGGCATCTAACTCCCACTGGGGAAAATTAAGTGCCTAAAAGCCTTTGAGATCTTTGGCAGTATCTCTTCAGCCACGTAGAGGCAGCACAGGAGAAGTGAGGGTAAAACTGAGCACATTTACAGCCATTTCTCAGAACTGTAAATGACGACACAAAATAAAATACAAAGGAAAATCTGGCCCCAAGATTCAGGTCTATGCCTTTTAATGAGGGGGTATTTTGCAAGGACAGAGAGATGTCATAATCAAAATTAGCTCTTTAACTTGTTCTTAAATGCAAATCAAAAGAGATCATTATCTGAGACGTCTCAACATTTAGTCTCTGAAGATTTTCCACCCACAATTTTTGGCCAGCCCAGGCCCAGAGAGGACTTCCCTGCAGTGTCTTGGGCTGGCTCAAGAAAGCCTTAGTCAATAATAAATACCAGGCTTGCGGGCACAGAGGGGTGGGATTACACAGCACCTCCCTGCCATAAGCCTGGAAGCATGCACATCACATCAGGCGACACTGAAGGGGAGGTGACAGCCCTGGAGAGACCACAGCATGGAGCGGCAGCGGAAGGTGGCTGAGCCAGTGCATGGACACCAGCCACGGCCAAAGTGAAGCATCTCGCCAGTGCTAAGGTGGGGAGGAACAACGTACAAGTTACACTGTGGATAGAAGGGCTGGCAAAGGAGATGGGACAGGCTCAGGCTGGTTTAATGTCTTGCTTTGGTTTAGCAACAACCAGAGCAGTAAGTCTCAGCACCTTCAAGACCTTAAGAGTACCCCAGGACAGCCAAGCACATTCAAGATACTGGCTAATATACAAATAGACAGACATGAGAAACCCTACACAGTCCAAGACATCATCCTTGAATCAGAAAATAAAGTTTCCTAAATCCCTTCACCTCCCTGCTCCACTGCATCCTCATCTTCTCCATGTTCAGGTGGGGATTGGGACACCTTCCCTCTGCTGAGGACATTGCCCCAGCCTGACCTAGCTGGGCACCCAACACCGCAAAGGTCCCCCCCAGCCCACTGCAACCACGATGACCCACACTGATCCCTCCATCCCAGCAAACCTACCTCCTGTCCGAACCCTCTCCAGCACACCTGGGCAAATAACCCACCCTTCCTTGTAACACCAGTATAACCTGGGTGGCCGAGCACCACTGTAAGGGCACAGCTGCCCCGGCACAGACACCACTTGGGGCACAGTTATTTCACTTCTGCCAGGGAGATTTTGAGAGGCCAGTTTTGTCAGCAGCTGCAAGACAGAAGCACAGACCAGAGAACAAACGTTTTGGCAAGTGAATGAATGTGGCACATAGTTGGAAAAATAAGGTATTCTAGAAAAAGTAATATTTTAGGCTCATGAGAAAGCAGGACTCTCTTCAACTTTCCAGACAGATTATATTGGCCAGTTCATGTACCATTTATCACCTTGCCTCACAATTTACAAACTGTAGGGTTTTCTCTTTTTGTTGCTTTTGTTAGCCTAACAAAATGCTCTTGGCTTTGCATGCCTTGTTTGGGTGAAGTCACCAACCTGGCACAGGTCAGCCTGCTTTCTCCTCATGAGAAATGCAGATGTAGCAGGACAATTTCATTACAACAAATTTGCTTGGGCAAATGAGCCAGCAAAGATTTCCTATTGCTGTCCATTGCAGGGAATTTAAGTGCTGCTATGGTTGCAGCTTCAAAGCAGGTCCTGGATGAAAAATGTCTGCAGAAAGAACAGGGGAGTTGATTTTGTTTGTATGGTTGATTTCCTCCTCTATTCCTGATTTGACTTAATGTGGGAGTATGTTCAGGTGGTAGAAGGTGACTTGCTTAACCGTTGAAAGATATTTTTTTCAAAGGCACAGCCTTTCTTCCAGGCAGCCAAGCTGTGAATTTACCCACTGCTCTCCAGAAATCGATTGTACAGCCAGATCCCTTCAGCCAAGAATGCAGACCTGTCAAATCTCAGGCACTGAGCAGGAGACGCGCAATCTGCTCTGACCCTCTGCTCCCTTCCAGCACAGCCCGGCTCTTCCCTGCTCCCTGACCCTGGGTGCCAGACACAGCCCCCCTTCTGTTTGGCCCAGCACCCATGCCTGGTGCTGGGGGTGGCCGTAGTCCTGGAGAGCAGCCGGGAGCCTGCATCCTGCTGCTGGAGGATGCCCGCTGCTCAGATGGTTCTCTGGCCATAGCTGTCCTCCGGCTCTCCCCTGGTGGCCTTTCCTTCCTTGACACATGACCAAGTACAGCATTGTCCTCCATGTCAGTCCTGGAGAAATCTGGGAATGGTCCAGCTCCAGTTTGTGAGCACTTTCATCCTGGCTTGCACAGAGTATCCCAGAAGAATGCAGCTGTCTCAGTCCAGGATCATTTTTGTAAAGCAGGAGAGAAGATAGACTCTTCCCCCTGCTTTTTTCTGATTTATTTATTCATTGCATAATGACTTGTCCACAAACATCCCAGCTTGGTTAGATCTTTGACATGTAAAACATTTCCAGAAATTCTTGCTGCCATCCAACAAGACAAATGGGTAGGACTTGCTTTTTTTTTTTTAAAAAAAAAAAAAAAAAAAAAGACTCCTTACTCTTCTTCTGTTTTCTTCTTTCTAGTGTGACTTCGTCTCTGGCTTTCCCAAAGCAACACGCTCATTTATCAGGCTTGCAAGTTCTTACGCATTGGCAGACTCCGCGGCTTTCCGCTTGGCTCAGGGCTTTCAGCCACCATATGGAACGAGTTGCACATTTTCACTCCTTATCAGAGTTTAAGATGGAAATATTTCCTTGGTTCTTCTTGGGGTATTTCTGCAATTGCACACATGCTGGGAGTATTTAACCCTGACATTGCTGATGAGTAGCTGTTACTATTAAAATGCCATCAAAGATTGAACTGAAAATCTTTTACAGTGAACTACGCCAGCAGTTTGATTCTGTTCCTGGTTACAAATAGTTCCTTTAATAGTTTTGGAGTTACATGCATATAACAGAGAAGAATCTGGCTAGCTGTCTATTTGTCTGTCTGCTTGTCTCTCTAAAGAGACAACTTTTTCTCCCTCTCTGCATATTGATCCAGTTTTGCTGTAGTAGCGGCAATGGTCTAAAGAGGTAAGAAAAGCTACTCCCTTTCCATCCTGCCTTTATTAAAGTAGATGACAGCTGAAGACAGACAATTTTTCAGGCACAGACCTTCCATGCATGGGTCTGCCACTGCTATGCATCTAGCTGAGGAATTTTTTTCTTTCTCTGTTCCATGCAAAGTCATGCATCATACTCGGGGTTTATTCCAGCCCCTCTTTTTAGCACAGGCTACCAGGTAGCACAGTAATAGTAAGCAGAGGGTGAGCCCATCAAAGCCAGGCTCTCTAGATTCGTGGTGACAGAAGTGCTGTCCTTCAAGATCACCACTAGCCTGGGAAGTCCAGAAGATGGTAAGACCTGTTAGAACTCTATCTCCACGTTCCTCAGCCAGGTCACACCAAGGCACCAGTAACAATGCCAGAAGGCAGCTCTCTTGCATTGCCAGGACTACGTGCCAAGGCACTTCAGGAGACGCTGCAGCCAAAACCAGCCCTGGGGCAGAGATCTGGAACAGCTACCCCAAGCCCAGATTCACACACCCATAGCTCAGCTGAGGAGACCCAAAAACCATGAGTAAGAGCCCACCTTCTCTTCCCCTGTGTTCTCTCCACAGCAGCGCTCCTATCTTCTGTTCAACTGTCACTTCCAGCTCTACACCCAAGACGTAGGTCTTTCCTCATTAGACACGCAAGTCTAGAAACTCTTGGATGATATCAATGATGGTGGGCACATTTTTTTTTTTTTAACAAGTTCAGGCATATACTAACGTACACATCTTAGGTAAGCTGAAAACAGAACATGAAGTCCCTAAATCCACATTCAGAGAAGAATCACAGCAAAACTTAGAGACTAAGTGTGATGCACGACCTGGGTCTTAGACCTCAGGGCCTCTTTCAAGGAGGTGAGGAACTTCCATGGTTTCCCACAACAAAGGCTAGAGTCTGGATCAATTCAGTCCTTATTGCATTTGACAACTTGCTGCAGCTCAAATACATCATTGGACTCTGTAAAAATAGATTTTCTACACTTGTCAATTCTGCTTTTCTCATCGTATGTGGTTTCTGAACACATTAAAACTAGTTCTCTGTTATCCAAAAACTTAGTCCACAATGACACAATACATAGACCTTCAGTGTGAAGGGAATTGAATACGACTTTTAGGCTAAGGAATGCTGCCAGAAAGTTGTAAAGCAATATTATAAACGGAAAGCAAGGTCTGGTGTCCATATAGCTGAGATTGGACATTAGCCCTCCATTTGGTTATTCTTGGTCAAGTTTCTTCCATATTGGCTTCACCTGATCCGTACGGCTGGCCTTAGAGCATTTCACTGTGAGCACCATGTTTTTCCATTAGTTAGCTCAACATTAGTCCCACACAGATTCCCATGTTAGATCCAGTGGTTTCAGCATTAGCTCCAGCTGCCAGGCTTCACCTTCAGAGAACATACATCACATACATCAGTCTGCAGAGCTGTTAAAAAAAAACCCCACGGTTTCCACGGAAATCGCTGCTGATACTAATCTAGATGTCTGCTTTCTTTGTGCCTACAGTTAACACAGTAGAAAAAGAAACGTGTGAATCCCTGTTTTTCAAAATTTCTCTCATTATGGTAGAAAACCAAATACATCTAAAAGATTGAGAAGAGGGAGGGAGTCTGATTTCCAAGGGGTCCAAGGTAGCTGGCTGCCAGGAGCTGATGCCCCACACTGATGCTGCAACCAGGGAGGGAAGGTGCCGATTCCCTGCACCTCCTGCCTGTGAGATGCGTGAGATGGGACAGTGGGTGCACAGTTTTCACCCGTGGCCAAAGAGAGACACTGAAGTTACTGGCAGAAGACAGCTTGGGTAGAGATGGTGTGGATTCACTGAAGAACTAGAAAGCAAGAGCCCACTTGTACCAGCCAGCAGAGCACAAGCACCGCCCTAAGGTGGGTGTCACCGTTCACCCTCCTTGCTTGGATGGGAGCCTCGGCCAGACCTCTCCATGAACAGCCATATCGGGGGCAGCCAACGAATTTTCCTTTTTTGCTTCTAACTAATGAACCTGTGAGAGCACTACGATCACAGGTCTCTTCGGGCACTTGGGCAAAATCATAGGAAAAAAATACTAAACCACTTGCCAACTTGAACCTCCGTTATAGGAAGGCCAAATATTTTAGAAGTCTTATTCAACTTCCCATGCGCTTGTCTCCTCCCACACCAGCCTGTTCAATGCAGAGAGGCAGCTGATCCAAGGGAGGGTTTGGGTTGAGTTCCTAGCAAGCAAATGACATTTCCCCACTGTGGTAAACCTGGAAAGGCACTATGTTAGCACTGTCCAAGTCAATTTTTTCCTTATGTTCAAAGGAAACCCTAGATATGTTTTCTAAATGGCTTTCCAGCCCTTTCAGCGAACAGGAGGCTTTGAAAACACATTCTGAAACCCTTCTCTTCATCTCAGTGCATCTGTTCTTTTTCTTCTCCATCTGGACAGCAGCACAGGTACGCAGACTAGACCTTGGCCTTTGGCCGACATGGTCTTTCCAAGTAATTTTTGGACATGAAATAAAAAATCAATCCAAAGCTCACTCCGCAAAGGGCTTTTATTTCCATTTGAGTCCACTTCAAGGGGCTGCAATGGGCTTAGTTATGTTATTTTTGTTCCCCTTTCCAAAATAATAGCCGAGCAATCCAAAGTTTGGATTTAGAGAATTATCGGACTGTTGCTGAAAAAGCAAACAGCAGAAGCTGCGTCTCTTTGCTTGTATCTCTAGAGCTGGGTCTTGACCACTAATTGCACATGAGATTAAGTCCTTGCTGTCATTCTCTAATTCAAGATCAGACTCCTGGACTAACTTCAGAGAGTTGCATTAGGCAGAAATAAGAGCTGGCACAGCCAAGCGATGCCATTATTCATCCAGAGGGAAGAGCAGAGCTCTGCAAGTGACATTGGCTGGTAGGCAGCAGGCACCTCCCGGAGGCAAGACCTGGCTGTGAGGTGGCACATGCTCGTGAAGCCAGGGCAGAGGGTCCAGCTAACACATCCAAGACAAGTAATCTACTGCCACACCTGCGGTTAAAATCCAGTAAGGGAAGAGGTGGAGGGAGATAATGTTGTTGGCAAGGGCGGAGGAGGGGGGGGGGGGCGGGAAGAGAGACAACTAATAAAGCAGCCAAAGGCTTCAGGCGAGAAAGAAGGAATCATACCTACCTGCCGTTTTAAAGAAATAATCATACCAGTCTGGGAGGAGCATCTCTGCCAACTTCCCGCAAGGATGTGAGTTCACAGAGCAGGTGTTTTGGCTTCTCGCAAAGCGCTTTGGAAATCATGGAAGGAGCAAGTGAGCTGAAGTATGGGAAACCAAAGCAGCCAAGGCTTCCCAGCAGGGCAGCACCAAAGCTAGTTTGGGAAGAGGAAACCAGCCTCCAGCTTCACCCTCCTCTGCCAGAAGCTTTGCTGCCGACAGGTGACAGTGACACTGTGCCCCGGGGGGGACAGGGCCACCAGGAGGGCTGGGAGAGTGGCTCCTCTTCCTCCCAGGAATGCTGGCTGGAAAGGCACAAAAGAGGACAGGGCTGGAGGAGAGGAAGGCAAAGCACGTCCATGTTTAGATGAGGAACTTGGAGCTTGCTTTTCCAAAATAAACCCTTGGCGTTCCGAGCCTGACATCCTGCCTCCCCAGGCAGCCAGGACATGATTCCTCCCGTGTAACAAGCCACCCTTTCCATGTACAAACACTTTATTATTTTTTTTTTTCTCCTTTTGAGGCCAGATGGGAGGAAGTCTTTAGTGCTGGATTCAAAATGGCCAATGTCTTTTCCATTCATGGTAGATTCTATAATCTATCTCCCCACGCAGAACACACAGCCCCTGCTACATGACCTATCATTAGACAAGAATTTGGTCTCTGAAGACTTCTTCAACCGCTTCCTTTTATTCACCCCTCTTTGAGCTGGGGAGGGATGCAAGAGGAAGGACAAGGCTAGGATTTTAGCAGAGATTAGCAAACTGAGAACCAGAATGAACTAATTCTGTTGTAGTACCAGTTGCCTATTTGTTGGACTGTCCAACAGTAAAATTCACCAATAGACCCCCTCCTGCTGTCCCACAGTATATGGCCCATTTTGCAGAGCTGATCATGCATGACTGTTGTTGACATCCAGGTTGTAAACCAGTGACTAATCCAAGCACAGCAAGATTGGAGCCAAGTCCTAGAAAGCTTTTTTTGTGGTTTCTACAGACAGCCATTCCCCTTTCACTCATGAATTGCCTTTCATGTTCATCTCTGAATGCAAGAAAAAACAAAAACATTTCACTTTTTAACTCTGAAGCAATGTTTTCTTTCTCTCAATTCACTTGGGCCAGGAAGAAAGTTTCCACAGATTTTCCAAGGTCTCTTCTTTAAGAGTAGAGCAAAACTATTCATGGAAAACAGTCCTCATCTTCTTGCATGCTGAAATGTTTGCTTTGGAGGGTAAAAGAACATCTGCATCAGTGGGGTGGAAAATGGGGGTTAGGTATTCTCATGCAGCTATTGATCTCCTGGGTCCACCTCTGTAAAATAGTTGAGCAGGTGCATAACTAAATTCTCTGCCAAAAAGTGAAAATGCAAGGTGAGCCTGTGTTCCATCAAGCTTGAGAACAGTGCTGGTGAAGACACAGTAGTGTAAACTCAGCTCATGCCCAACATCAGAGGTGGTTTTTCAGAAATGTTTTTCATTTAGTTGCCTGCTTGTGCAAGCAAACGCTATCATCTCACCTTCACTTATCTTGTGGCCAAAGGCTGGACAGTCCCTTAAGGTCAAGGGATGTAAACACATTTGATGTTAAATATTATGGGTTTTCACTGACCTAAGGCTTGGTGAAATACAGTGTGCCCTAAGGTCATCTTTAGGCAAAGTTCTTGGCTTTACAGAGGCCATCTCGCCTGCCTCCATACCTTGCCAAGTACAGGGAAACCAGAGAGTCTGACACTGGCCATTGATTTTGCAAGCCCAAGCCCACATCTGCTAGAAAAGTTCCCCACTCCACCACACAGCAGGCTTGCCAGTGCCTGTTGGGACTGTTTGCATTCCAAACCCCTTGGTCTGCAAGGGATTTGCCATCAGTGGACGTACTTCTGTAAGAAAAGGCAACAGACTCAGTAAAGGACTACAGGAGCCCAAGAGGGGCAACATCTGATGAGCCAAAAGCCACCCAAAACTCTGACCCCTTCCCAACAGCAGGCAGTGGCTGTTGTCTTTTTTTATTATCATGCTTGAGCAATCCATGGAACTCTCTGCTAAAGAAGCCATCATTTTTCTAACACTAGTAAGTCCACAGCTACCTTATACCTAAAACAAGAAGGAAGTCCTGGACCAACAGGCTTCAGCCAAAGCATGGTTGAGTCAATAGTCCATGTGCCATTTACCTCACCAATGCCTCGATCCCAGCAAATTTGGCTAAAGCAGAGATATTTTGGGTTTGACTAGCAGATTGACCTACTGCCCGACAGAACAGAAAATTTGTTCTTGACTTGCAGTGCTGCATCGGGCTCCTGGGTGTTGAACTACCAAGTCAGCCCTGGGGAAAGCCTGAAGCCAGTCAGTTTCCTTTTGTAGCACTGTATCTCTCTTTCTATTTCTAGTGCACTTTAAAGTACAGGAGGTTGTGTGCTCCTTATCGCTTCCAAGCAGTGCTATAACACAAGAAGCAAGCAGCAGACAGCCCATGCCAAAGCATGAGTTAGGAAACAGGCCTAGTGGGGATTTTTGGTTGTTGTTGCTATGATTATTACAGTGTTGTTGTTGACTTTGTCTCAGCTTTAAAAGAATGTAACCACTACCAAGAGCAAATATCAGAATAGAAGCTGCATTTCTGTTGATCCAGCCAGTTTCCCATTTCTGTTTATCTTTCTGTCTAGGCATACGAGAGGCTCAGAACAGAAATCTGACTCTGTGCCAACTCCACGTCCTCACCCAAAGCCAGTGCATCATCTCACACCGCTGGGGCATCCCTACAGCCATGAGCTTTTTCTGTACTTTTGCTGCGGTGCTGACCTGCAGCATCTCTAGGAGCCAAAGGACATGCATGTTGCTTCAAGAAAAGCCTGGACAGGTAGCTTAAATTCAATGCCTACACTTTAAGTTGCTAAAATCAGATGACGAGGACTCCCAGCCCTGACTGCAAGAACAGCTGATGTCTCTGTGCTGGTTTTGGCAGGGATAGAGTTAATTGTCAAGGAAAGCATAAGTGGGGATGGGGTTACACTGCCAGCCATGCCCTGGAGGAGTGACAGATACTGCACTTGCCAAGGTATTGCAAATGCTGGTACAGTCTACTTAAGGTAAAAGCTCTCCAGTATATTTTAGTACTTGAGGGTTTTTTTTCAGCAGGTTGATGATTACGATGCTTGTAGGAACATGCATCAGCTGGAGTCAAGTACAAGATGCAGCTCACAGGCGTGTTCCCAAAAAAAGCTTATGGGCTCAGCTCCATTTGGACCTGCTCTCCTCTAGTCTTGGTTCAAGGCAGCCTCATACACAAGACAGAGTGAGAATTTGCTGGAAAAAAAAAACCCTTTCAGGTTGGCATTAGGGAGGTCAGGACACAGATCACAGCAGACAGCCCTGCAGACAGTTCTCAAAAAGAGCTGTGAGCCCCAAACCACATCCCTGTGCCTATTTATCGCACCCCATCCCCTTCCCCACTTATTCTCACTCTTTTCCCTCTAAGCTGCCTGCACACAGTTCTTTTTCTATAAAAACATCTAGCTGGGTCTTAAAAGCACATAAGGCCTTAGTGGTCTTCTCGGCAACTGCCTCCATCATGCTACTGCCCTGTCAGGGAAGAGCTTTGCCTAGAATTCCCTTTTTACTAATGGCCAGGCAGTAGCTCTGCTGATTTTGAACCTCCTCCCCAATACCAGTATGAGCCATTTACCCTGCTCAGTCCCTTCCTAAATTGGAAAACCTCAGTTTAGGGGTTTAGCTTTCCCCCCAAAAAAAGTACACTTTGGACAAGAGCTCATCCTAATTGCCCCAGCCCATAGGACAGTAACATCCTTCCCTACAACCACAAGCAAAAGCAGTCATCGTTTTGAGCGTGGTCACTCTCCTAAGGTGATGCCATCACTTTATCTTGTCTAAGTTCCCAGCTGGTTCCTTGCTATAGGGAACCCCAGTGTCCCATATTCTTTTTCTAGCTGTGGTTTTTACCCCATTGTAGCTTTAGAGCTGAAGACATCAAAAGATTTCTGTGATTAATGAGAAGGCTTTATGCCTTCCCTCCTTTCTCTTTTGTTCTGATAGTCTGGCTTCCCAATATGACCTTGAAAGCAATTCTGATGTCTCATCATAGGATTCAGCAGTGCACATTTTCGTGCCAAGAAGAGTGATTATTGACTGGGAATGAAAGAGATCTTGTTATTTAGTCTCTGGAGAGCAGAACAGAAAGAAGCAGCTTGGTACCTTGCCTTGAGTAAGAGCAGAAGCAAAGTCTATAAAGCTGTCTGCCTCACTCCCTTTTGGACACATTTTTTCAAAGCTTCACCTCCAAATGTGAAATTCCAAAAGCTACAACCTTATCAAATAGGGGGAACACAGCCCAGCCACTGTTATTCTTTAGAGAATTCAAAATGACATAAAAACAAATAAACCCAGATATTACATTACAGAAAACTCTACTGATGCATTTGAAAGACAGTATATATAGGGCTGCATATTCCAGACCCTCAGGCATTGCAAGCTCCAGGGATGCTCAAACACCTTCATTTTGCCAACATTAATAAGACATAGCTTGAGGTCAATGCTCATACCAAAAGCGAAAGTTATCCAGCTTCTCTTATCTGCTCCCCTGTCTTCACCCAGCTGGAAAACACTGTGTATTCATTTAGCCATCTTTCAGACACCATCAAGTTGTTTATCAGATCTTAAAATGGAGGTTTCGCTGCCTTGGACAGAGCATGAGCACTTAAAAGAGGAGGGATGGATTTATCAGAGCCATGGTTTGTGACTTGTGGCTATTGTTCCCCAAGGGCTCTGTGGCTTACATTCAAAGGGAAGGGTTGGTGCCAGCGGGCTTGATGCTCATCCCTGCATTGGGAAACTTTTCCGAGACTCCGGACAGACAGCTGATCAAAATTATGGTAGTTGAAGAGAAAAAGGAGGGGGTGAAAGCCTCCCAGGAGTTGGAGAGAAGCAGAGATGGGATGAAAGTACAGCCCAGCTTTATTTTCTTTCATTTCTAATGTAATTTCTGCCACTGCATTTACTCCAAGGGGAGCCAGCCTGGATGGGCACCAGGGGAGACCTACAAAGCTGCGGTGGACTGGAGAAGAGAGACTCTGAACTCACCGGTTGCACCCAGCCTTGCTGCATGATTCCCACCATTGTGCCCACTGCCCAAAGGACTACTCATCAGCTGCTGTACCTCAAAACACCATCCCCTGATTTCAACTCCATCAGCCGACACACAGGAGAACGATCACTCTCCTTGCACAAGAAAACTCCAGTCCAAAGGGGCATCCTGGGAGCCCCTGACATAATCTTCTCCCAGCTGAAGCAGATAACCCTCCACCACACTGAATTGCCCCCAGTTGCCAGGAAGAACAGGAGTGACTGATGTCAGCATAAATAGCTAGATGGACAGACAGACAGGTCTACATATAGAGCAATGTGTATACACAAATATATACATACACATTGATTTGGATGCATAGAGAATCACAGTTTCTTGAAGCCAGTTTCTGGCCCAGAGCTTATTTGACCTCATATTCCATTTCTCCCTCGCTAAGCTAATAATCTCACTTGCGGAACCTTATCAAGTGATGTTTGACAATCCAGTAACTAGATTGCATCCAGGAGTCTTTTGTCCTGCACCATAGCAGCAATATCTCCAAAGAACTCCTACTAAAGCCAGGACCACTCCTCGTAAATCACACACACACATTGGCCGTCTCTTAATCAATCTTCCCCAGGTGTTCCCTCACTCAACCTTACCACGATCATCTTGAGGTTTTCCTGGCAACTCTGATTTTTTTTTTTTTCCCCTAAAGCAACTGCCTGACTGTGTTCAGGGTCTTTGGCTTTTGTGTTTTCTCCCTGGTAACATCCTTCTTTTCTTTCTGCAGAAGACACAATGTTCCATAGATATCTCCCACAAAGATATTATGCTGGCATCCCTACCTCAGTGTTTGCTTGCCCACCAATCAAGCAGATTTAAAATACTTTATAGACATTTTACAAATACCATATATATATATATTTAATCAGCCTGCTTCATTCCTTTTTCCTATCACCACAGCATGAAGTTACATATCTCCAGGAGCCCTTCCCTGGTACCCAGAGAAAGATTTTTCCCTTGAAACATTTTTTTTTTTGAGAGAGAGAAAATGTAATTTTTCAACAGAACAATAATTTTTTAAGTTCAAATTACCTGGTGTATTTGAAGACAGTTGATAAATCATTTAAAAAATGAAACATTTCTCTGCATTGAATGATCTTGTAATGAAAAAGATTAATTTTGCCATAGCTTCAGGTTTGGACTTCTTTTTTTTTGGCTTTCATCTAAGCCTCACATGAAAAACATACTCTTTGCTGGTAAAAACCTCTCCTACTTTTAATCTTAAAAAAAGCATTTTAAAAAGCAGTGAATGCATTTTTAATTCCTATTTTTGGTAATAGCTCAGGCTTAGCACCCCACTGACAAAGCTACATGCCTTCTAGTGCGGAGCTGGCTGACATCCAGCCAGCTGAAGGTACGGGCAGCGAAGGTCACGTCTGCTTGCAAAGGACCACATAGACATCCCCTGAAATTCCTGAGGTTCTCTGCCTAAACACACAAGGTGGCATCAAAAAAAAAAAAAAAAAAAAGCAAGCCCCATTCCTGAGACAGTTTTTATCATCTTTCACAAACAGGAGTTAAGAAATAGTCCCAGGTTCACCCTTCTCCATCCTCCCTGGCCTTTTCCTAGCCCCTGTCAGGCTCCCAGAGAATGCTTGCGGTGGTGGGACGTGCTGTGTGACACCACCAGGTAGGGACGTCGCTGTCAACGTGCCTGCAGCAGCACAGAGCTAGTTTAACCCTCCTCAGCCGGCCAGAGCAGGGGTCCCCAGAGCCACCCTGGGTACACAGGCCACTTCACAGCGGTATGTGAAGTGCTTGAGCGTAGCCCCGAGAGCTAAGTGCCTTCTCCGGGGCAGCAGGCTGTCCCCACACAGAGCCAGGAGCTGCTGTCGGACGCTGCTCCCGACGTGCACGCCAGTGGCTTCCCCAGCGCCCATGCTGAGCTGGGTACCAGGCGCATCCCTCACAGCCCTTCCACCAGCTGCACTCTGGGGCTGCATCAGGCTCAGCAAGTGTCACAAGTCAGGGGAAAAAAAAAAAAAAGCTTTTCAGAGTGGTGTCTCTCTATTGCTGCCCTGAAGCCCTCTGTTTGGATCAAAAGATGAAAAGTTGTCATGTTTCAGCTTTTTTTTTATTTTTTTCCCTGCCTGGTAGTAAAATGTCGCATCCCACTCTCCTTCTCCCAGGACCATTTACATAAGACCTCTGCTTGAAACCATCACTGGAACTACCTGAAAACCTTGGACTGTCCCAACAACCTGACCCTATTTGGGATGTTTGAACAGAAAGGATTTCATAGAGGCAGGGGAAAAAAAATCAAGTTTCTAAGCACTATACAGCCATGGGAGACCAGCTCCTCTGAAATTGAGCCTGTTGTGTCTAAAGTGTTAGCCACTTGAGATAGCACAGAAAAGTCATGGTCACTGCCCTTTTTATATCTATTACCTAGTTCTGGAAACCTTCCTGTGAGTAGCCACTTGGACTTTAATAGGATGAATCATTGTTAAAACCATCATGTGCTTATAAATGTTTACATGAGTGGGCCTTAAATGGAGATACCATCGCAGGCAGGGTGTGGAATTAAGTGAAAAGCTGCAGCCAGAGCTGAAAGACACTCGTCTGGAGGGTTTCAGATCTGCTGTTTCTTGATTTGACATCAAACCATGCCCCCAGGTACAGAATTACTAATCTCAGCACTTAGGAGATCCCCAGAAGTAATTTCCTTTGCTAACAAACGACACCAGTAACAGTAGTGCCTGATGCAGAAGTAATAGCAATAGTAAAGGGATGAGTAATTCAAGGGAATAAACGTGTCCCGGCACTAGGAGTCACAGGACTATTCACATGGTGGGAATGGCTCGTGAAAGGGTCTAACCCTGCAACAAGAAGCCTGCGTCCATCCAAAAAGAGATCACTAGAAGCAGCAAAGGGCAGCCTGACAGTGCCTTTCCCCTGAGGAGCATCCGAAACACATGTACACACACTTATTTCACTCCAGTGGATGATGTTGCTCTCTGCCATCTACCTTCAGAACAACTTCCTGCCATCCCCCAGTCATTAATCTGCTACATCTTCCTTAGTTTATCCTTTACTTAAGGTATCACATCATGTATGCAATATCAATTCTAGTCTTAGACTAAAGTTTAGGAATTTTTTGGGGACTGTTTCTTGCAACCACATGTGTTATTTTTATATAATGTGCGCACTCAGAGTACTGCCAGATAGGCAGGGTATGTTTAAGGGCACGGTAAAAAAAAGTCCTCAGGGTTAGCGGTAAGATTCCCACCAACTTTAGCAGCTTTCAGATCAAGCACTCTACAAGATAAACCTTAGGCCCCTACCAGACTTCTCTGGCATGGGATCTGGGAGGTTTGCCGTTGGCTTTGAGACTTTGAATCAGGGCCAAATGATTGCAGCTCCTGGTTTAGTGGAAAAGGAAACAGAAAGGAACTACAGGCTTAAAGGATTAGAAGGAAGATCTAAAAATAAAGTACCAGCAATGCCAGACCCCAACATTTACTGCTTTACTTGCATAGAGGATGGGTTTTCCTGTTGTTTTACCAAGGGGAATCAGCATCTGCATGACTTGGAAGAGCAAGACACTGATTGAAAACTTGGTGATATTACTCTCCAAGAGCAGACTTGTTCCTGTTGCTCTTCCTGAGGACTCATCCTCTGCCTAAACGTGGAGAAGAGCATATGATTCAACTCCTTCCTGGTGAGCATTTCTCAGGCACAACAGCCCATCAGTGCCAAAAGATAACACAATTAAGGGACATTGGGCATTTCTACTAGCATGGCTTGTGATGGGGACCTAAGAACAGAGAAATACTCCTGCCTTTACTTCCTCCTGGATTGCTGCCCATCTCCCCCTGCTTTTTCCTTCAGGTCTACATTGTCCTTTCTGTATCATCCAGGCAGAGATGACACTCAGGAAACAGGGGTGGAAAAGAGGGTGTGGGAGCAGTGAACTGGGGGACCAAGCTGGTTGGAAGGGGTGTGGAGTGGGAGGGTAAGGAGGGGAAAGCTGCATGAGTGATGCTGCTTTTGAGATGGGGAAAGGCAGTCCAACAGGTTCCATGGGCTGGAGATATATTGTCACCTACAAATTGGGAACTAGATGTGATTCCAGCTGCGGAGACAGGAGGGCTCCAACACTACCATAAGCCCAGCTCCTAGATGAGCATTAGCCCAATCATGGGATGTTAGCAGAGCACCTACTGAGCTTTTGAGCATCACTTGCTGTTGACATTCAAATCCAGTGCTGTGTGAGGCCTGGCTCATAGCTAGGATTACCAAAATCCTGCCTGAGCCTTTGGAGCAAAAATCCTAGTTTTCAATCTAGGTGATCCTGCCTTAGGGCCTGGATGACCTTTTGGAGTCCTTCAGATCCTGTCTCCCACCTAGTCCCTTTCCAGGTCACCCCACTGCAGATGGAGAACAGGAGCAGGTGCCACCGGGTCACTGCTCAGCCAATTAAGGTTCAATGAGGATTTTTTCTGGGAATGAAAGAACAGCAGAGAACCCCATCCAAACTTCTACTGAGCAGACAGTTCACTCTTGAGAGAAAGCCCAACACTTGGACCTAAAATACTGTACACACACAGATATGTTACATATTTATTCAAGGCAGAAATTGGCCAGGAAATGGCTATAAAACACACATTTTGAATAAAAGGAAGGAGATTTATGGCTCTTTTGCGAATCTGAGTCATATCTTTCTGCATCCCCCAGGCAGGAATACTCTAATCACTAACATACCCAAAACATGTACACACAGTGGGCCGAGAATTGCTTCCTTCTGGCCACAGCTCCAGCTAAAGACGTGATAGGGATTGAGCTACTTTATCTGACAGTTGGTAAATGAATTGCCAATTCATTCTGAGCTCGGAGGGGGATTTTTTCCCCTTTAAAAAAAAGGGTCCTTTTATATATGTCTTTGATCAGTCAGGGCCTTGACAAATTATTTTCCAAGGAATTTCTTGAGCCCTAATGCCATGAGGAAGGGGGGGAAGAAAGAAAGAAAAAAAAAAAGATTTGCTCTCAAAGAAAAGCTTTTATGTCTCAAAAACTACAGTGATATAAGTGGGTTTCCTCCATTTCCCCTCATCTCGTTCACTTCAAGAAATGGAGGCAGGTAGCCTGAAGATTTTTCCATCCCACCTAAAGCCAGGAGGCAGATGGGTAGGAAGCACTGCCAGGTCTCCCAGCCTGATTCCTCCCCAGCACAGGAGAGCACCATGAACTCTAGCAGAGACTGAACGGAAAGGTCATGGTCATCAATGACACTAATAAAGAGGCCCTTCAGCACTAGCATGAGCAATGGGAGCAGAGAACAGCTCAGGGTTGTGTCACCAAGAAGCTGCTTGCTTGCTACAAACGGCAGCACTAAGCACTTTGGAAGGGTTGAGACACAAGGGAGCATCTCCCTGCCGGCACTGCTGGGGTCACTCCGAAGTGTGAGATTAAAGCAGTGTTTGCTTGGCTTTTACTAGAGCCTGGGGCAGTGGGGGAAGTTTCCTGGGTTTCTACTTTACTCTTTTTATGCTGTCATTTAATCCCTCTTCTCCAGGCAAGTACCATGTCCCCGTCTGAATCCCAAGTGGTACAGGCAATGAGTTGCACAAGCCACGTCTGGACAGTGGCTGCGCTTTCTATTATCATTAATGTACAAATAACTTATCCCCTAGTTATCCCACTCATCTGTCCTGCAGGAGGACAGGCTCCCAATAGCACAGGATTTAATTAATATATTTCCACCACACTGAACTTCATCAGGATGGCTCAGATTCAAAAAAAAAAAAAAAAAAACCACAACCACAAGACCTTTTTTCCAGCTTAACCCTGCATGGGCACATATGTAACCTGTCTACAGGAGCATTCCTACTGAATCCCAGTAACAAGCCCCACTGCAGACAAGACTGATGGATAAAGCCTTTTGGTTAGGGGTTAGATGGTCCAGAGACTATGTTGTAGCTTCATTTCCTAAAGAAATGAGCCTAATCAAATCACTGCAGCTGTCTCTTGGGAGCTTTTCACATTCCCCAGCAAAATTCAACCACCTTCAACAGAAAGACAATTAAAAATTTCAAGTTAAATATTCTCAAGGGTCCTCAGTAAGAAGCTCTTGAGCTTGAGGAGTTTTTCAAGCTAATTCACTTTTTAAATAGTACCTGTTAAACTTTTCCTGGCTCACAAAGCCTCCAAGGTTTGGCTTCAGAGTAGGTGCTCATTTAGGTTATATATAGCTACCGTTACATCTCAGCTAGCTGCACCTCACAGGAACAGGGCCACCTCTCCAGTTCTTGGAAGTCAGTCCTGGCCAGAGCAGCAGCCTCCTGCCAACCAGTGGGAACAGGAGACAGCACTACAGCCTGGACCCAGCTAACGAACTGAGGGGGTTCATGTCCCATCCATCAATACCAAATTGAGTTGTCCTAAAAGCTGCCACAACCAGATGAGAAAGGAGATATCACACACAGCTTTCCTGTACTTTATTAACAGCTGTGTAAATATGAGCAAAATCCAAGCAACCAGCATTAAAAATAAACCCATATAAGGATCAGCAATACCCTGGGATGGTGATAATCCTGCGCAGACCAACAGCTCACTTCCTTACAGGCAAGAGTCTCCAAATATTGGTATAGACTGAACCACGATGTCTGGAAGACAGGCATTACGAAAATACTTAAGACTTTTTTTTTTTTTTAATGCTATAGCAAAACTAAGCATGAGGTAGTCATCTTCTTGGTTCCTAGTCCTGACTTTGCTATGTTTCATTTTTTCTTTTGAATACTGATTAGAGCTGAGCAATATTTTGGGATGGTGGGGTGGCATGAGGTGAGAATTGTCTTTTTTCCACCAAAAAAAAAAAAAAAAAAAGCAGATTACATCAAATTGCCTTTACATAAACATTCAACAACCACCATGAGAACTACTTTTACCTCCCAACCCAGAAGCAACGTTTTATGTGAAAGTTTAAGCAGCTTTGATGTTTCCAATTCTAGGAGATGCTTTACATAGACAGATATTTTATTGTTTCAGGTGATTTGTTTAAAAATGGAGGGAAAAGTACAACTATTTCTTTGTGAGCTTAGCAAATGATGTCATTCAAGCCTAAGCAGTGTTTTGGTGCTGGTTAAATACACCCAAAAAAAGCAGTTATCCACATTTGTCCTAATATTGGTATTTAATTTCCTTTGCAAACCATTTCTGGAGGCTTTGAAGGTCACCCAGCCACGCAAGGCTGCCTCACCTGTGGCCTGTGACCCTGGCTATGCAGTGCTGCCTCCTTCCCTTGCTACACCATCTCAGTGTAGGACACTTGGAAATGAACCAGAATAGAATTTTATTATTTGCTCCCCACGTAGGCAAGTGCTGCAGCCACTGCCAAGCTGGGTTCGTCATCACCACCTTGACTGGCATCGACCCAACAGTAATATTGGTGCCTGTCACTCAGCGAGGCTGTTAAAGTGTCTGTGTACAGGCACACGCTCTCATAACTCACTGACCAGCTCCAGACTGCTTACAGCATCATGGACCATCCGTGGTCCATTGACCTTCTGCCTTAAATTAAAAGCTCTCTGAGTTTGCAATTACTTCTCCTTCCCTGCCCAGGCAGCCCAAACGCCAGGCTCAGGCAGGGTAGCCAACACTACTTGAACAGCAGCAAATAGATCATGCTAACTTAGCTGCTCAAATAGGCTTCGGCTAGGCTTGCTTTCCACAGGTTTGTACCCCACAAAAACCATCCTGTGTTTTAGCGGGCTGCAGTGTTTCTAATTAAAAGCTCTGATGAAGAAGGTACATGCAGACATCCTCAGGTTTACAACAATCTTGAGATAGAAAATGCTGGGGGACTCCCAGCCTAAGTTTCTACTGAACACTGGGACCTGTAACTGCCTTTGACAATTTCCCATAGTGTTCTCCGAGTCCAAACTGGCAAGGTACAGACTGGTTAAGTAGACAACAAGGTGTGTGGAATATTGGCTGGACCATCAGGTGCAAAGGGTGAGCATTAGCAGCAAAAAGCCCAGTTGGTGGTTGGCTACTAGCAGCATCCCTCAAGGGTCAGTATTGACACCAATGTTTGTTAATGTATTCATATATTAATGACTGGGGTGATGGGACAGAACACTCACCAAGTTCACAGATGATACCAAACTGGGAGAGCCACCAACAGACTGGAAGGCAGAGCTGCTACTCTGACAGGCATCAACAAGCTGGGGACGTGGAATGGCAGGAGCCCCATGAAGTTCAAAGGTTCAAAGGCCAAGCCCTGCCTCTGGCATGGCCAACCCCATAGCTGGGGCTAGAGAGCAGCTCTGCAGAAGAGGACCTGGGGGTCCTGGTGAACAACAGGTTGAACAGGAGCCAACCATGGAACCTTGCAGCAAAGATCAGCTGCACCCTAAATCTATATGAGCAGAAACATAGCCAGCAGGTCCAGGGATGGGATCATAAAGGATGTATTGGAAGTCCAGACACCAAAAGCAGGAAAAGAGGAAATAGTACTTCATCATGACCACCTCATTACCTTTTGATGAGAATGTTCCCCTGAAAACCCCAGGGACAACAAACAAATTTCTGATTCATCACAGCCGAGGTCTAAGTAAAAACTGGAGTGAAATATTGATGACTTGGGGATCCCTGGAGCTAGCAAGGAGGATATCATAACGAGCAATGAGGAAACCCTGCAGTGATACAGGCACACATTAGTAATGGCATTCTCCACATGCCAGATCACACAAAGTAGAGGAAAAGCAGCGTATTATCATAATCATAATAAAAACAGTAATACATTTGTTTGGACTTATGCAAGAAAAACATCTCAACACCACCCTTCACAGACGTAAGTACCACAGGAGCCCTCAGTCCCTTATTAAAGGGCTCACTATGTGCTGCAGCAGGTTTCTGCCCCTTCCCCCCTCCAATTTAGGGCTGTATTTTCTGTTCATAACTCAAGCAACGTTTTTTTGCCTTGAGGCAGGTTACAATTCATTTGTTAGGTCCTAAGCAGAGGCCAAAACCCTCCTGACTTGTAGCACATCATATGCTCCTGAGCAAGAGCACTGCATGGGTTACATAAAAACCCATTCATAGGGACCAATTTCCACCTCTTCATCACATCCCCATTTTTCACTTACTTGTGCTTAAATGTGTTCCTGAGAGCAGCAGGGCTGTGGAGCTGACAGCATCACTAGGAACTGCGGATGCAAAACTTCTGTGGCAAAGCCCAACCCTGCTCTTGTCTCTGCCTTTAACCCCTGTGGTGGGAGGGCTCATCCAAGTGGAAATGAAGCTGGGGGCAAGCCCTGGGGAGCATCTCCAGCTGCTGCTGCCTAACTTAGGGCAGCTGCAGGTCCCACAGGACTTTCCCCCTGCTGATGGGCAGCGATGGGCATTGCCCAAGTATTCCCAGGAGCGGGGTGATGCCAACAGCACAGCCGCCTGGGATGCTCAGACAAGCAGCAGTGTCCCACCACCAGCCCTTCTGACTGTCAGTAGGAGCTGTCACACCTAAACGTCTGTATTTGTCCCATAGGGGAAACACGGCAGGCACTTGCTGACCCTTAACTATCCTTTACTGCAGCTGAGCCCTCCCAGGTGCAGGGCAAAGCCTGCAAAACCCACTGCCAAGCGCAGGCAGAACCAGCCACTGGGGCTGGAGGGTTGGTTTCAACAAGGGAAGCAGAAGACATCAGAGCCACTGGGTGCGGTGGGCTCCGAGTGAAACACGTCAGTATTCTGCTCGGAAAGGACTTCAGGTTGAACAATTTCCTTTGAAATTTCAAGAGAGTAAAATCTTCTAAATGTAAACAAACTATTTCTCCTTTTTTGGGGGGGGTGGGAATTTATTCAAGCCACTTTCTGAATGTTTTCCGTTCGCTTAAAACTTGGAAATTTTTATGACTCAGAAAAATGCAGCAAAAGCATTCAGTTTTCCAGAGAGAACTCAAAAAAAAAAAAAAAACCACCAAATTATTTTTTGTCTGGTGATGAGTTCTAGTCCCGCCTCCAGACAAGTCATTTCTTTTCTCTGCCTCACTTTCCAGTAAAATTTCCAACTTCTCTACGTATCCTAAAACCCAACAAAGAAGGAAAAAATGGGGTGGGGGGGAAAGACTCAGAATCCCCTGAGAGTCTCATATAATCACAGGACTCCAGAAACTGGAAACTTTAAGAGAAGAAAAAACAAAAAAACACAAAAAACAACAGTTTTGCAAATCGCATGAGATCCATCATAAAATTGTCAGAGTTGGCAGCACCATAAAATCTATGATATTGTGGCCTGGATTTATGACCAAGAATCCTGAGGCTTTGGGATATTTTTTCCCTGAGCCCTCAAGGCACAAAGGTAGTTTTTGGGAGGTCGGCTCTGCCCTGGCAGCACAGCACCGAGCAGCAGAAGGGTTACTGCCCCTCTCAAGCATCCTTGTCCCTAGGGAAAATCTCACCAGTGCAGATTTGGTAGCTGCTGACCCCAGCAGGTACCAGAGTGGGGAAAAGCCACCTCCCAGAATCACTCAGCATCCCAGCTGTTGAAACCTGAAATGCGGAGGGGAGCTGATAGGGGCAGACAAAGAGCTCTCTGTGTGCCTGCGCAGGGCATCTGCAGCCTCTCCAGGTACCAGCCACAGTAACTGCAGGGAGTATTTTAGCCCAGGAAGGCAGCTGAGAAAACAGCATTGTGACCACAGCCCAGGAATTCGCGTTCGCTCTTTAAAAGATGTTTTTAGCTGAGGCTGGGTTTCTTTCTCTCCTTCTCCACTTGAAGGAATTGTGCAGCCTGCACTTATTTATTACAGTTCATCTATAAAGCCCTGTTTTTCTTCTGCCTGGTGATGTTTCATGGCCACTTTCCATGCTGCCAGAGCACCAAGCTTGCTCCAAGGCTCCTCACCAAAAGGGAGAGGTTTGAGGCAAGGAGGTCCCCTGCCCATGAGGAGGAGGACAGGCCACCATTGCTTCCCCTACCCACCAGACCAGCAGCCCTCCTCCACTGGCTTTGCAGGGTTCCCTTTGGAGCCCAGCTCCCTCCTCACCAGCAACACAGCTCGCCCTCCAGCAAGTCCAGCTCTCCTGGGCTTCTCCACCATTCCTGTCACCAGGCCCATGGCAGAAGCACCTCAGGTCCAGCCCACCTCTGACACCCTCAGTGGCACTTATGGGAAACCACCAAGCAATGCTGAGGATTTTGTGGCTCCTGGGACTTGTAGGCAAGAAGGGAAAGGCTAGTGGTGGCCATGCTTGTTCCCCTGTACCACGGTCTTCCTCAAGTTTCAAGGCCTCTTATGGATGAATTGCCAGTTTAGCTCTGAGTAGGGTGAATTTTGCAACCTCTTTTGTCCAATTCTTCCAATGACAGTAACTCCTATATAATTTTTTCCCTTTTTTTTTTTTTTTTGTTGGTTTGCTTATTGTTATCGTCATCATTATCATACTCTGCCAAGGAATAAGTCTGTAAGAAGAGAAATGAAGGAAATTGCTTCAGGCTTTTTGTAACATAAAATCACCAACCAATCACACTCTCCTCCTTGACAGCTCCCAGTATTGTTCTGGGACAGCTGGGAAGAAGTACAAGCTGTTCCTCAAGGCTCAACATAGACCAGACATGCTCACATCCACGGTGGGATTCACCATGGGTCTTTGAACAAGTCACCTTTGTCTTTCATCTCCTAGCCACCTCCTCAGAGTTCTCCTGCTCATTCAAATGGCACAGCGGGCTGCGCTCATGCAGCACAACTGGGCTCCACCAAGGCTAAAGCCCAGAAGTGCTATATTGAAGCAGTAGCCAGTAACAAACTCTTTTAAGAAAAGGAAAAGGCTATGTCACATCCTCCCACCCACCTTTGCCTTCATCCCAGATTTTGCTGGTGTGACAGGTCCATCCTCCTGCCGCTGATGGCCTCCTTGCTCCTCATGCCAACTTGGCAGCACAAGGCTGTGTCCTCAGGGAGCCACCTGGCTTTTCAGCAGCCAAAACCCAGCGATGAGAGCCCACTGTGCCACCGCAGACTCCACCAAAGAGCCCCGGTGCTTCCCTGAAGACCCAAAACAGCTCAGAGGAAATTAGGCACGTTGAAAGCTTGAGGCTTTCCTTCCAAAGCTTGAGAAGGAATGTACCACGTGAGTTTGGCTTCCTTAATACTCTTTGAGATGCATGGCACACATTTCTGCTAAGACTTCTTTACTTACAGAGTAACTGCTGGCCATTTAATTACATGTAAATTACCATATAGTGATAAGATGATTACATGATTAGCAGTGGGGTAACAAAGCCTGGAAAGTACAATGTAATTGACAGCTAAATGCAGTGTAATTTTTTTATTCCTTAACTCAAAATGCAACTTAACTCAGTCATTAATCTGGGACAACTTCACATTCTGGAGGCACAGCATGTGATTTACTGAGCAATGCAACGTTTCAGTAATTCCCTGGGAGGTGGCTTCACGAAGCTGAAGTATAACTTGAGGTCCCAGCCATGCCCACAGAAGGGTTACATGATGCCTGCGTCTCCTTCTGCCTGCAGATGTGGCCGATACCCAGAGCAAGCTCCCAGGGTAGCGCAGCATCGCATTTTGACTGTGTCTGACCCAACATTTATGAAACCCAGTTGCTGCAAGCAGAAGCCTGTAGAAGCAGAGACAGCTGAAGGAAGAAAGCTGCGTTGTAGCCAGCGCTGGGATAGCCCCAGCAGACACCACCCCCTAGGTCCCCTCTGCCATGGGACACTTAGGTGGGAGCATCACCTGTGAAAGGGCTTTACTAATCCTACTCACCTTCTGTCCCTTTGCAAGGTGTCCCTAGATGTCTGGTGCCCAGAGGCCACCAAGGCTGCCAGCCACGCATTGGCAGTGCCACTGCTGCAGGCGCACGAGCTGCTGCCAGTGGGCAGGCTGGGGACACCTCCTCTGTTCGTTCCCTTGACCTGGCCATGCTGCTCCCTGGGGTGGCCATGGCACACCAGCCACACGGAAGAGACGACTTCTCTGCTGGGCTTCTCAGTTGCAATCTCTTTAATTCTGTCGAGCTGATTTTCCCATCTTGTTTCCAACCCACGAAGCACCTAACATCCTCTCCTCCTTTGCTGAGGTTGGGACACGGCCCCACACCTCCCCTGGGCCAGATGTCCCCCACCGACCCCACCAACATGGGAATGGAGGGCAGCTCTATCTCCACAAGGGCTTCCCCATGTCACCCCAGCACCCACCCAGATTCCCAAGGTCGCTTCTAAATCTGCCTTGATGGGAAAGTGACCCCAGGAGAGCACATCCCTTGGGGACGGGCTGGGTGGGAAGGACCTGTGGGACCCAGGCAGTTCTTCAACGGACAAGCAACAGCCCCAGACACAGCAGCCTCAAGCTCCGCCCATCACTGCCTAACAGCCATCCTCATAGGGATGATGTACCTGTTGTGGCACACCAGAAATAAACAGAAGTCACGCTCATGGGCATTAAGCAGAAAGAACCAAAAAAAAAAAAAACACACCAAAAAAAAAAAAAAAAAAAAAAGTGGGCAGGTCCCTTGCCGTTGAGAGTGCGTGACATTTATTAGACATAAATTGGCACACAAGAACAGGAAAGCATAGCCAGGTAGGGATTATTTTCTTCTTCTTAGCTACATGGCTTTGGATACCTGCCTATAATCCCTTCCACGCGCATACCGGCATTACTGCACGTTCACACCCACGTTCTCAGTTGCTGACACACAGGTATACCTCTTTTGTTAATTAGAATTACTTTTAATTAAAAATATATGTAAATTATATAGTGTGCACAGCTTGGAGAGAAAAAAAAAAGAAGAAAAGAAAGCAAACTTTGGTTTCAATAAAAATTTTAACCCCTTTGAATCAGCTGCTTTGCTGGCTTTGTGACATACTATGAGTTACTTGAACTCCCATGTATAAATAAATAGTACCAGGAAATTTTACACCTGAAAATTTTTGCAGTAGACATTTTTACTTACACACATTTGCTTTTTCTTCTCTTCTTGCCTCCCCCCACTCCCAGCCTCTCACGATCACAGCCTGCTCCTTTTAAACACATTTACTTAATATCTCACTTAACATACTCAGACCAGTATCCCTTTTTTTTTTTTTTTTTCCGGAAAGGAAGAAAAAGAACTCATGATAAAACGAAAGTCCAGGATTGCAAACAAGCATCATCATCATTTTTATGAGCAAACTTTTTCCTTTCGCTGTCTGCATGCTCCCCCCCCCCACTCTCCCCCCGCTGCCGCTGGCTCAGAGCCTCGCTTTCCGCATGCCGGTAAAAATTCGGCAGGAGACAAGCTGCGGATGTTTTCAACTTTGAAAGATACCCCACGCTTCTGTCAGAAACAGCTGATGGATCAGGAAAGACCGGGAGATGGGAAGGAAAGAACAGTGAGAGAATTACACACAAGTGGGAAAGGAGATAAGTTTATGGGGCTGGCTCCTGCAGGGACACGTTTTGGGGCGTCTTTAAGGACACATGGCACCCTGCAAGGAGCAATTCCATCGTGGTACAATGTCTGGGCGAGGTAGGTACCTGCTTTTCTTATTTGTGGGTTAACAAGGATAACACTAACAAAAAAAAAAAGAAACACCACTCCAAAATCCACCCTTGGTAAAAAGGGCTGGTGTGCCGGTGTCTTTTTTTTTTTTTTGAGAAAATGGAAAGAAAAAAATATATATATTATTATTTATTATATAACATTGTCAACATCAACACCACAAAAAAAAAAAAAGTAACATCCTAGTTGTTTTCGTTCAAGCATTCTGACTGTGTTGAGAAAGGCAGCAGGAGTTTGGTGTCCCTTGGAGAACAAAAAGAGCAGGAGGGTGGGGGGGGACGAGGGCACAGGGCTGGCGGTGGCTGCAACACAAACTGGGTGGGGATGGTGGCAGGGGAGAAGTGTGCCGATTTGTTGATTTTTTCTTTTGAAACAAAAGAAAAAGGAGGGGGGGGGGGGTAAGTCACACCGAGGCCGATGACTATTTCATCTGTGGTTTCAATCAGTGTCCGTCCCTCTCGAGTGCTATCGGTGAACATTCAGTTAAAACAGTCTTGCAAAATACTTTCACTTTTATTATCGACAGGGTATTTTTTTCCTTTTTCTTTTCCCATATTTATTTTTTTTCCCCCGTGGCTAATGCTCTTGCACTTTCCTGACCGCCTCGTTAGCTGTTCTCGCTCCACTCTGGCACCATGCCCACGCCGTGGACCGAGTGGTACTGGTGAGGCGAAAGGGTTCGAGGCACGCCGTGGGAATACAGGAATTCTGCGGGCTGTAAGCTGCTGGGGGGGGACTGGATGCCAGTTTGAGGTCCACACTGCCGGACGATGGGTTGGTGAGAAACCGAGGTTTGGTGCTGAAACATGCTATGGGTATCTCCTATTTGGGGGGAGGTATGATTGGCCACGCTGCTGAGCCGGGGCATCAGCGGCCCCGAGGTGAAGTGGGCAGAGAAATGCTGGTAGGGTAACCTGTCCATCGGCTGCATGGCAGACACTGTGCAACTGCTGTAGGATGGCACGCTCGGCCAAGTGTTACAGCTGATGTCTTCCAGGCTGGGCACAGGGTCCGTGGGGGGAGCGGAGCTGGCATACATACATGCTTGGCGCTGGGCTGATTCAGTCCTGTATGAAGTGTTCAGTCCCTGCTGCTGGGGGTAACTGGACCTGTAGAAAGGATCCTCGTCTGCCGGAGAAGTTTCCATGTAGGGCTTCTTGTAGGGATGCTCGGTGGTGGAACATTCCTCATCTGTTGGGAGAGAAAACTCCTGGTAGCGGACAACAATACCATGCCCTCGACTGAACCTCCGTCTCCACAATCCTCATTTTCCCAAGGACACAGCCCGCACAGGGCTGATCCAGGCACTTCTCTCAGTTATATCAGTGTAAATCCAGATGCCTTCCTTGGAATCGATCTGGATCAATCCTGCTGAAACCAAGTCTTGCACTTGGTCCTGTCTGCTGGACTGGGGCAGGGATTAGTTAGAAGCTCCGGGAGGAAAATTAAGGCTCTAAGATGCTGGAGGGATCCTGAGGCTTAGCTTGCTTGGTGATACCCCATGCACACCCCCACACCCCCATGTTCCTTGTCTCCTTTCTGCTGCCAGCACTTTGACCAGAGGAGTAACATCTGCCTCCAGATACAGCGCACCTAACAGAGATCCCCACTCCCAGCTGCGAGCACAGAGCTGCAAACCCAAAGCCTTTACAATGATATATTTTCGTGATAAATGAGACAAAAATGGAGATCACAATAAAAATCCCCCCAGGAGAGCATCAGCGATCGCACAGTTGAGACAATCAGACTTGGCATTTTACAGCTCCAGTCTTTAGCTGTGCCAAGGGAGCTGGGCACATAAATCCACACAGGGCTGTGTGCTGGAGCCAAGTGTAACAAGAAAGAAAAGTAAATTTCACAGCTAGAAACAACAAGGCACAGCTTGCAGAGCCCTTTGTTTCCTGGAGCATCCCAGGCCAACAGAGGGAAGGAGATAAACAATTTAGGTGAAACCTCTAGGGTGAAGCAAAATGAATAAATAAATATGCACTTATTTATTCATTCACAGGGTCATCAAATGAAATCCAGCTCTGCTGGAATGGATGGCAAAGTTCCCAGGGACGAGCACTTCACCAAGAGATTTTAAGGACAGCAAAGCAATGGAAGGGGAGCTTGTTCTGACCCAGATTAACTTTGCGGTTGCTTCAAGAACAAGATTTCTGGTGCTGGCAGAGAAACATCCCACTTTGCTTACAGCCTTCTTGGCTGCACCCTTTCAACAAGGGTAAAAATTTCAAAGAATACTGCAAGAAATGGCCCTTTTCAAATTTTTTCAGCCAACATGTTTTGAGCCATAATCTTTTTACCTCCAAACTACAAAGGAAAAAAAAAAAAAAAAAAAAAACCAGTTCCACAAAAGAAGAGGACTACAAGCATCTGTCCCCCAAGAAGCACTTGCAAAAACACAGGTGCTGTTTCCGGGCTGCTCCAAGGTGAATGCCCAGGTCTCCCCTTCAGGAGGTGCAGATGGGCAGTGCAGGCACCTTTTGTTTCTTGTAAGCACGCACAGCGCACACCCTTATTGCTATAAACAGCACCATGCTTTCTCCTGGAAGCTGCACCCACTCCACTTGTAATACAACCCATTACTCCAACTCAGGTGTCTACCAAGTCCAGCTGCCGTTAGTCTTCTCGGCCTGACAACCCCAGAAAACCTCAGGTACTGAGGTAACACACCTCCGAGACTTTCCCCTTGGTGTCCTTTGTTAGCAGCTGCCCGTAAATCCAGCTGGAAAGCTGCAGTCCCATTTCATCCTTTCTTCCTGACGGCAGCAAAATGTGGCTCCTTAGTCCCAGCGATGCAGAAGCCCTGACAATAACGTTACCTTCCTCCTCTGCCTCCTCTTACACCAGGACAGAAAGCAGGATGGGGTGAGCGAGCAACACAATCGCACCTTTCCAACAGCTGCAATGGTCAGCAGAGAGGCACAAAAGTGTGTCACCCTCCTCAATCCTGATCAGGTTCATTTTATATAGGAGTGGCAGAGAGGATGCCGTCCCCTGAAAGGCAAAAGCTGGACGCACGGGTCCGAGCTCCCTCCTGAACACAGGGCTGTCACAGGAGGTACATCTGGGAGAACAGCCTGAGCTCTAGCTTTTACAGACAGCTCAAAAGTTTTGGATCCCTAACCCACTACTGAGTAATAAGAACACTACGGTGGAAAAACAATGTCTTGTAAAATAAAGCATTGTTCTGCTAATAAAGTTTTCAGCATTAAACCGCATTACTCTGCTGGCATTAGGAATCATTGGCTTGGGGTTTGACTGTTTATTTTATTTTTATTTTTTTAAATATACAACACAAAACAGTCAAACTCTGTTTTTCCGTTGTGTAAAAATGTGCCTGACTTACAACCTGTGGTTGCTGATTTTTCCATTTAGCCCAGACATTTCACCGTCTGCCACAGCCCAGCCAGGCAGAGCCACAGCACTATGGATCCGCTTCCAGAATTCATCACAGGTGAAGAGAGAAAAACAAAAACAACTTGGATTTCAGTGGAAACCCTATAGGTTTCTCTCTTCTTCTGTAAGCTCTCGCGGGCGCTCTGCTGGTCTCTCTAGAGCCAGGCTCACCAATGCCATATGTGGAAAGGGCACCATCGCTCCTGATTTTAAGATGTGTAAGGACACTGCACGCATCTCCAAAGAGGACATTGTCACTAACGAAGGATTACTGCACACCCTAACAGCATCTGCCTGCCCTCTGGCCCCTCTTCCTGATGATTTTCCCATCTATGTCATCTCAAAGTGCTGGAGAGGGAAGAGAACAGTCCGTGTTCATCATCAGATGGGATGATGCAGACCAGAGATCCTCAGCTGGCACCAGCTGATGAATTTACACTGGTCCAGACTCTCTAGTCTGATCTGGCATCATCCCATAGCTCCTCACAGAGGCAACCAGAGCCAGCACAGAGCAGGCAAAGGGCATCCCCATGGTGCATGGAGCAGATCTGGGAGTGGAAAGAGGACATTCTCAAGTAAGAGAACAGCAAAAGGAGGACACGTCAAACAGAGCTCTCACACAATGCTGAAGGCTGCAGTTTAAATTCATCCCCACTTGCTCTGGAGCCTGGACAGTCTTTCTCAAGACCTTAATCCTCTCTTTGAAGGTCCTCTCACCTCCTCAGCATCAGCATAAGCAGAACATATGACACAACTGACCGGTCTGCCCTGGGTTTGATTCTTGATGTTGGTTCCCTGATAGCACTTCATTGTCCTTTTCCTGTTGCCACTGAGCCCTAGGAGGTTCTGGGCACTTCCAGGAGATGCTGACCATCCTTTGCTTTTGTTGCTATTCTTGGAAGCCAAGGGTGGTGATCAGCTCTTGTGACCAGCCCCTCGATACTGCACAAACCTCAAAAAGCAAAAGGTTCTGCCAAGCAGGGGAAGCTGCCAGCACTTGGGAGAAGCTGCTCCAAAGTGGATCCAAGGAAAACGGAGCCTGCAGAATGGGATGGAAACTGGCTTCCTCACAAGGAATTTGATGTTCTATCTAATGAAGGAGCTTGAGCGAGAGCATAAGCAGTTCCAAGATTTCCGGTATTTACTACTTCCAGCTGGGTTGTAAATACCACACAAATGGCTTTTTAAATGGAATTTTCCCAATTCCAGGATTAGGGCCATCCAGAATAAAATGCAAACATGTAAAATCTCTGGACTTCAGGGTGCACTGGGCCCACCGCTTCCCCTGGTGTAAATCAGGAGAGCTCCTTTCCCATTCATGACAGTCAGCTCCCTGGGACGGAAGACAATGAAGAATGGGACCCAACTGGTTTAGTTTTTAAAGCTCACCCACACTTCCAGGGCACTACAGCAGGTTCCTTCTGACTTTATGAGGGAGACACAAAGGGTGATTATCACCAACACGGTTGTTTTATCCAGTCTGGTTTCTAGTGTGAATCTAGCATGAGCCTGAACAGCCAATACTGGTGTGCAAGACTGACTGTCAACGATTGTCAAAGAAGAAAAAAAGGCAGATTCAACCAAAATGAACATCCCTAGAGGGCAAATAAGATATACATCCCAGGACATGAGAGTTAAGACACAGTAATTATTTCAGCAGTCGCACAGTTTGTGATACAGCTGCGTTGCATTGCAGGGGAACACAACAGAAAGGGTGGTGGGGCAGAGACAATCCGACCCAAAAAGCTGGAACCCCTTCCAGAGGCAGCGAGCTGCTGGCACTGCCTGCAGAGGAGGGCAGGATGCTTACATGGTGCTGCTGAAACTACAGGACTGCAAGCACCGTGGCTGCACAGCAAAAGATGGGTGCACACCAGCCCCCTGAATATCTCCCCACCTTGTAGGCAGGCTCTTCTTCACCCTGTGTCCCAGCAGCCACCTTGCCCTGGGCTCCACTGCATCTACCCAAGCTGCAGCACAGTTCAAGTCTTGGCCAACTCGTTGCATCCCCTAACATCAGGAGGACAAACAGCATGTCCTCCAAGAAGATATCTCATACCTGACTTTTGTCCCACAGAGTCTTTGAGTGAAAGAAGGCTGGGTGGGATGAGGGAGAAATCAGTTCAGTGTCTCCACCCTAACAGTGCCTGTTCTTGGGGAGAAGAGGGAAAGGCATTGCTGTATCTCCACCGACCTCATCAGAGCAAGAAGGAGATGAAAAATACATTCTTTTTCCCGGTCAGGGTCATGTCCGAGCTAGGTGGCTGAAGGATACGGTCCTCGCTGGTTGGAGCCAGTGGATTCTGCCACGTTCCTCTTCTCCCTCAGAGTGCCAACATGACAACTTTTATAACCTCCCCAGGGAGAGGCTGTTCCAGTCGCCTCCTGTTCAGCATCACAAGCATCCCAGAAATCTGCCAAGTGGTTGAGATTGTGTAAGGCTGGGAGGGAGCAGAGGTTTAGAGGGATGGCTTTTTAGTTCACAGGAAATCTGAGGGAGAGGATAACACAAGGGAAAACAAGCCCCAATGCCTTAATTGGGACGTGGGGCTAAAATGAAAGACAGAAAGCAAGCTGCCTGCTGGTAAGTCCTTTTGGGCTTCTCTGAGCACAACAATGAGAGAGGGAGAGATGGAGAACAACCAGAAAAAAGGCAAAGCTCTAACTGGTCTTTGTTGCAGCCTAAAAATCCACATCAAGAACTGAAGCCACTCCTTGGTAGAATACAGGATTGGAGTTAATCCATCCGCTCAAGACCAGTGGCTCAGTGAAATGCCATAATCAATCTCAGTGTGGAGCTGGGATACAATGCAGGATGATTCTTGCCTTGAGGATTGCCATTCCCCAGTGTTCAGCACACTCAGAACATGCTGGAGCAGCAACCCCACTGCACCACACTGGGGTCATTCCCAATGCTGCGACCTCGCAGTCCCACCTGCACACCAGGAATTGCCAGATTTGGAGGTCTGGGATGTGTCCTTCCTTCCTTCCTTCCTCACCCAGAAGAGCATCACCTCTCTGAAACAGAGGACCCTTCAGAGATAACACCCCCTCGCAGCCCTGCTGCTCTCCCCTAATGTAACCGCATATCAGATCTCCTGAGCGAATCCATCTTTGCCTTGACAGCTAAGAACAACACTGTCAACCACAGAGCTAAATCTTTGTCTTAGGTCACCAAGGAAGTAGAAGTCGAATAAGGTGCCTTCGAGTCGCTTGAACACAGACCTATTCTTAACTGAGCCTAAACCAAGACTTGACCTTCTGATTAAAAAGGATACAGAGAACTACCATGAGATGTCAAAGCTGGAAGGAGCCGTATCTGAGAGACTATCTTGGAAAACAGTGGTGGCATTTGCTACAGAAGATACAGACGCCAGCTGGACTCAAACCCAGCTGCCCTTGCAAGCACTTATCCTTTACCACAGCCTTAGGAAAAGGAAATAATCTGCTTGAGATAAATCCTAAACTGACTGAAGAGGAGTCCATGTTTGGGGAGCTGTTGTCCAACAAAATCAATAAAACTTCCAGTCCAGAAATGGGGACAGGGGTGCATTAGGAGTAAACACGCTCCTGCTTACATTTTTTCTTAGATGGTGAGGCTTGGCTTACGCAGAAAAGTAGGAAAGCAGGCGAGCTGTGAGGGAAAGCTTAATATTACACTTAGAAAGGAGAGGTTGGAAAAGGAAGAAAAAGACAAATATTACAGGTAAGGTTATTTTCCCAAGTTCAGTAAAGATCCTCACTCAGTGCTAGAAGAAAGTGCCACGCTCAGTTTGAGTTTGGGATGAAACCTTGGATCACTTTCTGATTTATCTGAACAGAATTGCTCATCTCTAGTGACTTTTTTTTTTTTTTTTTAATTAATTTCACTTTGCAAAAAGCTGCTTGGCAGCTTACGTTGGCTCTCTGTTTCCCATTAACTTTGTGTTTCTTTTCTTTAAGCCCTGGTGGCTGTTTTCGATTTACTAGATGTGTGGGGAGGGGGAAATAGGCACAGAGAGGAAAGCAGAGACTCAGGCTCCTGAGACGTACGGCTTCGCGGAAGAAGCCGGTGGTATCGCACAGGACACTGCTTCTCTTTGATTAAAGCATTTGGCGGCTTCGATAAAAGGCCCTTAACTGCTTGTGCCACTCAAGCCATCGGAGAGATAATGAGGGGCCATCGGCCGTACACACAAGGGCTCCCTTTGCCAGTCTCCAGCACTTTCGCAAGGGCCACGCAGGCCAAAAGGGGCCGGGGAGCTTATTACAGGGCAGATAGTCGTCTCTTTTGTGACAATAAGAGGAAGTGAGATAATTGGGGGATTGAGGGAAACCACCCATGGAGACACCACTTAGCGAGAATCCCAAAACTGGAAGGAAACCTCTGTTGATTCCTTATCACATTACAATGTGGAGGCGAATGATGAATTGCCCTGCGGTGTGGGGACACGCAGCAGTCGGAGATTGTCCAAAGGGGTTGTTGCCATTTGGGCCAGCTTGTTTTGGTTAGTTTTTGCAAAGGGGAAGAGGAGCGGTGAAAGCTTGGCTCCCAGGGCAAAGGAACACTGAGGATGGATTGCAGGCTGAGGGATGCCAACGGTGAACGGGACCTGCCTTTCCATGGCTGACAGTGGGGCTCTGCAGCAACCCAGTGGTGTCCCAGCACCTCGCACCCACAGTCCCACACCAGCACGGGGGTAGCAAGGGCCACACGCGCCACCTCTGACCTTAGGGGACACTCTGGGAGGCCGCTGCAACTCCTTATTCCCTACCTTACAGCCAGCTCAAGTCCAGCATCACCATTTCCAATCACAGCTTTGATACACTCTATACGAGCACAAGGATCACCTGGTCAGCTGTAGGGGTCAGGAAACGATGCCTCTGTTTTCCACTGTTTAGCTTATTCTCAGGAAACTATTAAGATTTGTCAATTAGTTTTATGTATATATATATACTTGTACACCACACGTGTGCTTTTACAACATTCAGGGGATTCACCAAGGAGGTGACAGAGATTTCCACTGCCCTCCTGCCGCATCTGCCAGCACTTCCCAGCATCCGCCACCTTAGACTGTGTGTCTACAGCGCACATCCCAGCACCCCAGGGGTTACGTTACTAAAAATAATGACATGTGGCTGACTGATAGGACCATGCAGGGAAGCAGGAAGGGATCTGCAGTGGAGAGAGGCTAGTGGGCTGGAGAAATTCTTGGTGCATGCAAATGCCATGATGCATGCTGACTCCTGTGAGCTTTTCCCATGCAATGTAGACTAAATCCTGAGAAAGGGCAACACGGCTAGGCAGCAACCATCCCCTGCCCACCTCACAGGGTTGCATTCAGCTCTGGAAATTCCCTATTTTTTTCTGTAGGCCTGTGGTGGAGCTGATCTGAGGCTTTTGCTATCTCAGTCGTGCAAATGTTTCTGCATCTAAGCATTCCCATTGCTTTGGGAGAGGAAGGGAGAGACTGCAAAGTGCTCGCTCCTGCCCGAGAACAATTATCCCATCGATATCATGGGGCTCTTCACGCCAGGACGAGCTGAGCAGTCAGTGTAAAGCCCTCACAGTTTGATCCCTCAAGCTCTGTCAAAGCAGGTCAGTCGCACCAGAGGGGAACGAACATGGATATCATGATTTTCAATCCCACGCCCCATTCATTAGACCGAGCATTTAAGTGGAATTGCTTTCTGCAGACAGGCAACTGTCTCCCAACTGTGAGACTCTTAGTGGAAAACTGTGCAAAATCCAAGCTGTCAAGGTATCTCCACTTGGAGATTAAGCCTGTCTGAGGGGCTATGGAGGCAGATAAGTCATCGTTATCTCCAGCACCAGCTATCATACTGAATGTGGATTCAACGTGGGTGAAAGGTACAGCCACCCCTCCAAACCACTCACTCCCAGCCTAGCAGCAGAGATGGAATTTTAGGCTAGTGCTGGTGAGAGAGAGGAGCCACCCAGCCCATCGGGGGGGAGCTGCCCACCTCCAGAGCACAGCCTTCATCCCTTACTCATCCTCAAGTGTCACCATAAAGCAGGCTGGGGCTGTCCAGCCTGTGGACAAGGGGAAACATCAGAAAACCACGCTGACAGTCATGTTAGGAAGGGAAAAGAAGCGAGCGGGGAGCAGCCAAGGTCTGACCTTTTCTCTTGGTGCAGTGGTAGATCTGGCTGTGCTCCTGGGAGATCGGGTAGGGGTTGGCAGGCGGTAGCAGGTCCTGGGAGGTGCTCGACACCCCATTCTCACACTGGTACTGGGAGCCCAGGTTGGAGGAGGCAGAAAGGACCCTGGTCTCACCACTGAAGGGGCTGTGATTCGAGGACACTTTTTGTCTCACTGTGCTCCTGGGAACAACCGGGTACTCTTTACTAAAAACAAAGAAACAAAACAACAACAAAAAAAAAAGGCAGAAAAGGAATCAATTAATAAATAAATCAGTGGATTAATAAATGAAGGCAGCACATTAGTGTCATGGTGTTTGTTTAGACTTTCAGAGAAATAGAGACATGCCTCCCGGGAGACTGCAGCCCCGTCACACTTTATCCATGCAGCACTTTTCTATTTCCCTTTCCTTTTAGTATCTCTCCCTTTAGATTTGTGCCTCTCCACCACAACTGCTATTTTACACCCATAGACAAAATAGATATATGCATTTATAGCAAAATACACAAGATCAGTATTTACATATTATGATAGCATTTCTAAACTATATTTTATTTATATTGTATATGTGGACATGCACATGCCTGTAATTAAAAACTTCATTTCTGCCAAGCTGACTTGGAGGTGGATTAAATATTTAGGTCTACTTTTTCTACCATATGGTAGCTGTCCCCATTCCTTTTCCTCAGGGTCTGCCAGCCTGGTTGTCCTGGATGGGGGATCCCTGGACCAGGGAACAAGCTCTGCTCCAGAGCGCTCAGAAAAGAGAAATAAATAAATCACCAAGACCTGATGCATGCCAGAGCCACACGTCTCAGTGGAGCCAGGCTAGAGGGTGAGCACTAACGGAAAGTCTGGTTCGTTCCCTTGCTGAAATCTGGTTTGAAGCAGAGATGCTTTGCCAACACTGGCTGAAAATCCCCTCTCCTATGAGACCCTACAGTGTGTTTTGGAGACATTTCTCTAAGCACATCTGCAACGTGGCTGGACAAGATTATTCCTGCTCTGCAGGGGGAAGAACTGAAGCTCAGTAAGGTGTCCCAGAGAACTCCAGCGAGGTGCAAGCCTCCTCCTGGGCTGTCTCCGAGGCAGCTGGGTGCTCCCTGCACCCAAGGACTCGTCAAAATGCATAAAGATCAGGTGGTTCAGCACCATCTTGTGAAGTGCCACCAGGCTCAGAGCAGCCAGAGCCTGGGTCCCAACACAGGCTTTCTTCTTTGAGGACCAAGCTGGCTTTGAGGTACCCTACTCACCTGCCCCAAATCATTATGCTGGAGCAAGGACAGATCCTTAAATGCCATAAGCAGGCTCACCTGGCCACTTACATGTGGAGGAGGAGCCTTGAATCTCCAGTTATGCCCCTTAGAGAGAACCTATCACTGTAGCAACTCAGAACTTATTTACAAACTTTAACAATACCAATTATATAAACCTACTCACAGCAGGAAGCTTTCATCCAAACCACTGCTGTGGTGGCTGCCAGAAACATCAGCAACTGAGCTGCAGTGGAGGGGAAACTCACCCAGGAGCTCAAAACCAAATAAATGTGTCTCTTATTGTGCCATGAAACCTTTCCAAACCCTGGCACTGGTGGCTTGCTGCGGAGAGCCTATTCCAAAAGTGGGGGTTCTTCCCCTGAAGCCCAGCAGCTCCTCCCCACAGGGCTGTCAGGAGCATGGCTTTCCACCCACTTGGGCTGGCTTACCAGGCAGCTTTTTCCCAGAACTGAAATCCAGGCTGTGCGTGAGGAACAAGAGAGAGACGGATGGGGAGGAAGCAGAGATTTATGCCTCAAGATACCCTGGCATCCATGGCTGTCTTGCGTATGCGGTGGGCTGCAGAGGACCTCTTTGCCTATGGACACCCAGCACTAGCACTTCCACCACAGAGGCTCTTGCTAGAGGGCAGCTTTGGTGGCTCTTCAGGAAGGTCAGGGTCTCCAAACCTCATGGGTGACCTTCAAATCTTCTAGGTTCTAGAGGCTCTCCCAGCCCTACCAGGTCACGGTGCTGAGCTGCCTGCTCCTGTCGTGCTCTACCTTCACACAGCAAACTCCATGGAAATAGTACCAGCAGGACACCCCAGAGCTGCATGCCCACCATGTTTCCCTTCCAAGAGACAATCCATAAGGAGGTGACACATGGGCCTTGCCCTTAGCTCTCCTCCCTAATGAGAAGATGCTGCCTGGATTGGCTGCTTCCTTATTCCTCAGCTCCACCACCACCACCACTCAATCCCCCAAGAAAAGACAGAGCCTTGGGGGGGGGGCGGGCGTGTTTCAGTGGGATACCTGTGAGCTACCAGTGGCGGAGAAGGAGAGACATAACATGGCGTGATGCTACATCATGTTCTCTTTGACTTTTTTGGAGGATGTACATCATGTTCTCTTTGACTTTTTTGGAGGATGCACTCTGGATGGGATGTCTCTGTGGGACATGGATTAGATCTGGATGGGGGTTTCTTGCAGTAAATCCTCACAGTAGCTCACAGGTATCCCACCACATCAGACCCTCACTGTCTGAAGCACCACACAAACACTAAGAAGCCATCCCCATCCCAGATACTTCTTACCTAAATCAACCCTTTCTCTGTCTCAATGGAGAGCTGAGAGGGGAAAATTTTAAAAACTCAATTGTTTTCTCTTGATAAAAAAGTATTTTCTTTCCATTAAGGAGCTGTATGCCCAGAACAGCAATATTTTTACCCTGAGTGCCAGCACAGGTGGTGTCAGGATCCCACGCTACTGTTGTGCGCTGGGGACCAAATCCCTTTCAGACTGCACTTCCCAGGGGACACGGCAGCCTCCAGGGCCATAAGAGAGGACCATTATGTTCTGCCGGAGACATGGCAGGAGCAGGGAGTCACGCTGGAGAGGGAACAGGTTGGAGACACCAAGTTTCCAAACAGCAGTTCCCAGGAGGTATCACCATGACTTCTCTCCAGACTGAAATGTTTCCATTTCAGTCAAAACATGTTGCGTGTTATTTTTGCCAAAAAATCAACTATTTGAGGAGGGAGAGGAAGGAAAGTATTTTTTAACTGAATATCTAAAATATTCTCTTCACTTTGCTGTTTTTCTATACACAAAGGCAGTTATCTCTGTATTTCTACTTTTTTCTTCCTTATAGGAACCAAGCTTTAATAAAAAGGTGTCTTTGGTACCTTGTAAAGCAACAGTCATCTTGACATTTATACTGTTCCCTGAGCCCACTCAATATGCAGTGTGCACAGCTACCATTTTTGGTCTTTAAAAATGCATCTTCTTTTTTCCCCCCCCAGTACCTAAAAGTCACCATTTCCAAAATAGCTGGTTGTAATCCTGAGCCACAGTTTAATGGAATGAAAGGTTTTGTTCACTGCTGGCACAAAATGACTGTTGTGTCCAGAAATTTTGCTCTCAAAAAAAATTGTAGCAAGGTAGGTAGGGGAAAAAAGCACTAAAGCCTGACTCAGACAGGCAATATAGGAAATTGTCCACACAGCAAGGCAGAGACTGTTTGTTCATGGGCCAGAATGTGAGTTTTACACAGGGGTGTTAATGGGCTACTTTTTTTTTTTTTTTGCGTCAAAAATTATAAAATTCAAAAGAAAAAAATCAAAGTTGGTTGGGGAAAGAATTTACAAGGAAGGAAGCTGTCACTGGTCTATTTAAAGTCTGTTGGAGGCTAATGATGAACACTGTTAGCGTGGTCGGTGTATTACCATAGCAGAGGGGGACAGGGAGGAAGGGGGGAGCCACATCGTGCAAGGTGCTGTGCAGCTCTGCACCACCAGGCTTCCAGCTGAAGGGCCACCAGGAGAGAACGTTACCTGGATTTTCATTAGAGCTTGAGGGAAGAAATCAGGGATGAGGATAGATGTTTCCCAGACTCGTGGGATCAGACACCAGCTCCACATAACTGCCTCCTAGTAGCGCGCACACATTCCTCTTTAGAGTTCAGTGTATAACCCTGGCCCTACGGATCAGGCCTTACAAGTAAATTCTTCCTGCACTTCCCGAACACTTCCACCCAAATCAGACCTCTGCCAGGTGGAATTAGCAAACTCAGTCTCCTTTTCTCTCATAGTATCTTCCCCCTCCCCCAGCCAAACGATGCCCTCGCCACGACAGACTCAGGAGCTCCATAAGATCACTTATGCCACAAATTCATATCTAGCAAAGAAGTCAAAGGAGCAAATTCAAGAAGGTTTTGTAATCTCAGAGCTGGAAACCATTTTTGCTTCTGCAATCTAATACAACTTGTGGAAAAATTATAAATTTAATTATAAATATAAACCATCACAGAGTGACATCCAGTCCACTTTCTTGCTTATCACTATGCTGTAAGAAATTAATACTTTTCAATCTATTTTCATGTGCAGACTTGATGCTTCCTAATGTATCAGCCAATGCATAGTAAACACAGCTACCAGCCAAAAACCTTGTTAAAAATCTCCTTGAAGCTCCACAGTTTATAACCAGGAAGCTTCTGCACTGAAGCATCCAACCCTACTGGCCCTAAGCAGATTATTTGTGATGAAGATGCTTCTGCTACTTCTGCAACAAAGCGTTATATACCAAGGCCTTCCAGAGCTGCTGCAGCTTACAGGAACAAGACTTCAAAAAACTTGTATGATCCTTGTGACCTGACATTTGATACCTGTTCAAGGTCAAGACGAGGCATGATACAGATTTCCTCATGGTTAGCTGCCACCAGGTTCTTACAGCATCCTTTGAAGCTCCTGAGCTAAGCACTGTCTAGGTCTTGTTCACAATGACAATTCCCAACCTAAAATCTGACAGAAGGTATAGCAGTGGCCAAACACGGTGATTCCCCTCCACTCTTTCCAAATTGCCAGGAGATTTTAACACCTCCTTGGTCAGTCACTGCAAAAGGACAAATGTTTGCCATCCATCCTAACAGTACTGTTCCATCCACTCACCCAGCACCCATGGATACAATGGTGCAGAATCAGACCCCAATTCCAGATGTGCAAATATAACTCAAAGGCATTTGGGTTTATATTTCCCAGGCCACCAGCTGTTGGTCCTTCCTGCTGAGACTCGAGAGTAGGAAAGAAATGGAAGTCAGCCACAGCAGATATAGAAAGAGGAATGAGGGAAAAAAAAAAAAAAAAACAAAACTGACTGGAATAAATATACCATCTCACAAGAAAAATAATAAACCAGAGAACAATTGTCAATGTGCATTCATTACAGCTTATTTCCAGCATGTTGAAATAAAATTGAACCACCCTCAAGAGACTGTCTGGAGAGTCTGAAGTGGACAAACTACAGCAGGAAGGGTCTTGGTAGAAGAGGAACTGCTGAGTACTTCCTTCAGTCTTAACCTCAAGTACGAGCTCTCTCTGCATGGGGACTGCAGGCCAGCCCCACAGAAAATAATACCCTAGGCTGGATGTCTGGTAATGCAAGTCAGAATGATCACTGAGAAATATGGAAGGCTGTTCACTGCAGCATTCTCCACCAACATATCAGATGTCCTGACTTCTTGCCAGAATGTGAAGGGGTCCAATAACCCTGGTTTGGGTGCATGGTATGTTAACAACCAGTGCTTCCATCACTCACCTGAGCAATGCAGCCCAAAGAGATCACTGCAACAAACCCAAGAACCAGCCGTGAAAAGAACCAGCTAGAGATCTAGAGCCGTCATTATCAGACAAATAAAAAGCTAGATTCCTGCAGACAAATCCCACTGTTCATGTGGGAGTAAAAGGAATACGAGAGGAGACGAAGAACGGCTGTTGGCCAACAGCGGCAGCATCCCTTCATGCTGGGCTGAGCTTCTGCAGATCAGGTCCTACTGGGCAGATCCCCCAAAGATGGGGAAAAGGAGGAAACTGCAGCTACCCTGTGCTTCTTGAGCTGACTTTCTCACTTTAAAAGAGCTGCAGATACCCTCCAGTGAAGACTGTAGAGCCTTGGTTTGGATTTCCTCTGAATTCCATCAGATTCCCTAGAATACAGTTCAAGCCTACAGTTTCCACTGGGGCTTTGACCAGGAAAATTCCCTTGGGGACATTTGCTGGAGGAAAGCATCATCTCTTCAGCAGATGTTATAACTCTATGTCTCACACTGAAAATGTTTCAGACAACACATGGCTCTTGGGAGATTTCAGTGACAGAACATGGGAAACAAAAGTGGAAATGTAAAGATGCAATGAGAAGGTGCAAGAAGAGCAAGGCCATCTGCAGTGGACCAAGACCTACTTGCATTAACCAGCCTGGTACCTATCAGTCCAACACGGTGTTAGCATGCCAGTGCAGACAACCCTTTTGGAAGCCTAGAGGCTCGTCTGTTTATTCTACAGGCATCCCAAAAGACACTCTCTTCTCCATTATGCCAGCTCCAAATCGTGGTATTGATTTTATGTCCTTCGTGTCTGGCCCAGTTTCTGTTCTCAGCTACACCAGGGAATCCTTGGAATAATTCCTTTGGAGCCAGGAAGATTACTGTGGATTAATGCCAAAAGGCAGCGAACTGTGGCTCATGATCTTTGACAGAGAAAACACATACATAACATCAAACTACACTGCCACTCTTCTTTGTCAAGTGGATCATTCTGGATCTTTTTCTTTCTTTGAAAGGGCCCAGGATACCCATCAAGAGAGCTAAAAGCTACCCTTTCATGTAATCATCTTTGCTCTCAATAGCTTTCCCAATAAGAAGCTTCAAGGACTAAATTGCATTAATTTCAATGAACAGTAACTAGGGCCCAAGATTTCCAGAAGCTCTTCTGCACCCATAATAACACTGAAGACAATGGGAGCTACAGATGATCAGCAAAAATTGGTTAAATAGTTTAACAGTATTGCTCTTTTACAGTGCTCTAGCCCCAGACCCACAAACACTTCTCCCCTGCTGTCTTTTGGCAGTCACAGATTAAAAAGAAAAAACAAACAAAAAACCCAAAAGCGATGACTTGCATGCAGCCCCCCCCAAATCACTCAGTAGCTATAGTTCATTAGTACAGTTCCAGTGACTCTCATGCATGGGGAATTTTACGGGCGAAGTCCTACACTGGCATCTGCAATGCAGATCCCATCATCTCTCTGCATAAGCTTCACCCTCTGTGGATTTCTGCCACGTGTTTTGCTCTTGCTCTCCACACCAAATTCCCCTTGGCACAGGCAGATGTTCCAAGAGGAGACAAAAGGAATTTTTACAGTACAGAGGGGCAAGACATCCTAAAGGAATACTTTGCCTAAAATTCCCAGCATCACAACTACGTAATTTTTACCTGATTTATGCTTTTCAATTGCAGCAGAACCACAGGATACAGATGCAGTATAACTCACATTACTCTACACATTTTCCTCTAGTGTGTTTTCCTTTATTTATTTATTTATTTAATCAAGGAAATAACAAACTTGATCTCATGCTCAGAAACTTACAAATTTTTGAAAACCCGTTCTCCCAAAGCACTCATCCTGTCAGAGAAACTGCTAAAGGGCTCCTGTGTGTCTCGGGAAAGAAAGGCAGTAGGGGAAAAATGAACATGTATCGGAAGTCTGTGTTCACTGGAATTTGGATCTCTCTGGAGCTCATGGCTATTCTTTCTGAATGAAGTTGTCTGCTGCTGCTGAAAGGCTTAATATCACCACTGAATGAAGTTTTCTGCCTGGACAGACTTACTAACTTTTCTTCTGGGAGATAGGAGGAGAAAAAAACGACCCAGAGACCTTGCAAAGGAGAAAGCCAGGGAGAGGGATGGACTTGCAAAGACATCCCCATCCACCCTGCAAAGCTCCTGTCCCCCGAGGCCACCCAGGCCAACACATTGCTCTTGCTTGGCCAGAGCACACAGAGGCAAGCAGAGATGGAGGGACAGTCCTCAGCAAGGCACCCGAGACCTCGCTCTCGGCACTGGAAGTTGTCTGTCTTCCCTGCTTCCTCTTCCTTCCTCCCAGCCCCTACCATTTGCTAAGTGTGGATGTTCAGTGGATGAATTATCAGGCCAAGCCTTCACCAGCACCTAGACCTACCCCTACCCCACTGCAAGACCTGCTCTGAGGTCAGTGAAATCAGTTGGGACCCAGCAAACTGGTCTCCCTCCCATCCTCTGACAGCCGAAGGTGCAAGGAGACCACCAGAGCCGGCCAGATGGCAATTCTTCCTGTTAGGGTGGGCTTTATCTCATGCAGTTTTAGCTGTTCAAAAGCAGGCATCTACTCTACACAAAACATTCGGAGTCTGCAGGCAAGACAGGCAGAGGGAGGGCTCCTCGCCCACCCTGCCATCCATGGGGTGAGCTCTCAGGGCAGCAGCTTTGCCCTCTGAAAGTGCCCATCACGCTCTGCTTTGCACAGAGGGAGCCCAGGCACCAGCCCAGCCCAAGGATGCTGCTTCCAGACAGCATCTTCAACCACCATGCACCTGATCCAAGCCCCACGCAACACACGAGGGCCTCAAGGTTTAGGGCTGGAAGCACATCTTCCCCAGGACTCATGCCTCCAAGGCTGCTCCGAGGTGGGCAAGCATCGCGGGGTGAGCAGAGGGACATGCTTTGGCCATAGCTGGGGCCAGCCTTCCACAAAGCAACCCATGCAGCATCACCAGCGATGTCTGCTGGGCTTTGCTTCTCCCAGGGCTGCTTTCAGCTAGGAGACACCCCTCTGCAACAGCCCTACACAGGGGATGAAGAAACTTTTGAGATTTAAATAAAGAAAACCTAGAGGTGCCGAGGCTTTCCTCAGCATGAAAAATTAATTCCCTTATTCCTTCCATGGGTAACCCCCTTAAGGAGATGAGCAGGGACCTGATGAATGTCAGGTCACCAGTTTCCAGTACAAAAGACTGTGCATTGTTTAAAAAAAGTGGGGGTTTTCCAGCTACTTCTTTTCTATAATGAAGGAATAGCACTAAAAATACATCCCACCATATTCTCCAAGGGCATAAATAGACAGCACTCCCCTAAAGCCAAGATAGACTTACTTATACCTGCCTGGTGGGGAGTGGGTCCCTCACTGGGAAGCAACTTCACTACATACGCACGCACACATTTATATATTAAAATATATATTTTATATTTAATTATATTTTAATATTATTTATATGTTAAACCTATATAAACCCACAAAGGCAGGTCAGATTTCTCCAACATGCTCAATCCTGAATGGTTCTTTATGCTATATATGCAATTTATTTTTATGTATATAATTTATTTTATATATGTTTTCATATATTTTTATATATCGTTTGTATATATTCAGATATACATAAAAAACCACAAAGGTGGGTGCATATTTGTCTAATATTTTCAACTTTGAATGGGTCTTTATTTTACTAGAACAATCTATCCCGCTCTCCCTTAAAAAAAAATGACATTGTTGTAAATGTGCTCAGTCGTTCCTACGCTATCGGTACAGAGGACAAGTTATTAAGGAAGTGAGCATCAGAAATCATCCTGTAAAGTCTACGCTGTCGACTTTAACCCTTTCGACCCTGCCAGCTCTGAGTGGGTATATTTATATATTCCAAGTGTTTCTGTTCACTGTATCACCAACTATGACCGCAGGCCAGCATAAAAATGCCAAGCAATTTTTAGCACAAGCTCAGCATGGCTAGATGCCATGCTCTTCATATGGCACGAAGCCCTTCTAATAGTCCTCACTGTTCTACCTCCTCCCTTCTCCTCCAAAAAAAACCCACGATGAATGTAAACCTTCACATCTTTCCATCGATCGTAATGAAAGGGTAGTTTAGCAGCAAAAATGCGCGGGGGACATCGTCACTTAGGTTCCAGTAGAGGTTGGGAGGCTGGCACGGGAGGGGGGGGCAGGGAGGGAAAGCTATTTCAAGTGGAAGTGCACCCATAAATAAATAAATATTGACATATTATGCCAGGATCTGTGCTGTCGTTGGAAAGAGCAGGCAGGGAACACAGGACACATTCAGAAGACCACAGAGATGATTTAGATTGAGAAGAGTAAGTGTTATACATACAATTTTATATATATATATATATAAAAAAATATATGGTTTTTGGCTTTTCTGGGTCTGAGCCTGAAAAATGTTTGTACACAGGGGTACATTTGCACATTTGAGTAGGGTTACAGGCGCAAGCGTTCGCAGGATTACAGGCAATATTTGTTGCCTGCCAGTGCAGTTTGCACAGCTACAGAGAGCCACGCGCAGGTCACCAGGTATGGCAACCAGAAGAGACTCCGGCATCTGTACTCCAGCCTGCAGTGACCACCTACAGCCAGCTCCCAGGCAGGCTGTGGAGAGAGCCCACCCAACAGAAGGTCACAACGCAGGTCCCTACAGCCCTCCACCGAGAGCCAGCTCTGCTGGTCCCGGAGAACAAGGGAGCTGAGTCACGCGTGCCCTCCCGGACGGAAAATGCTATACTGAGCATCTACATCTGTCTTAGCTATCATCATGGGTGTGGCACCATTCCTGCAAAACATTTGCACCAGGAAGCAACTTGACACATGGACAAAGTTCTCAGTGAAGTGAAAGGCATGAAGTTAATTACCAGCAGGACCTGATATTTAGAAAAGGGCTTTAAACAGGATTTTTAAACAGGATTTAGGTTTGATTTTCAGCTTAAGTACTTGCATCCAAAACTGAGATTCAAAAAGACCTCTTCAGCCACCTGGCCCTGGAGATCCCAACGTTTTCTAACACCCGCCTTCTTCAACCTGAAACCATCACGTCTACACTCCTGCCCTGCAGATCCAGAACCGACCAGGCAAACATGCCCCTCCTGCCAAAGACCCTCTGAAAGCCAAAAACCAGCACAACACAGGTCTCCACACCAAGATCTCTAGAGGCATCTCGAGCATCTTTAACGAACCCGCTCACTGAACAAGGCTGTGAGCTTTGTCTTTAAAGCACTGCCACCTGGGGCAAAAACACCCAACGGCTCTGCTGCCACAGCCTGATGACCAGAGCTTCTCCGAGCTAGTCCAAGTCTCTTGTTGCTTTCAACAGGTTCAAGGCCACATGTGGCTGCAGAGACATCTGTTTAGCACAAAGCTAGAGGTTGTTCTGATTGAGGATGTGTCAGAAAGAAATACAAGGTCCCTGTGGCCAAGAGAACAACCCGCACGTGGGAGCCTGCCTCTCTAACCCAGCAGCTAAGGCATTCATCTCTGGGTGGGAATTCCTGGATTTTGGCCCCACATCCTGATGATATTTCAACAGCTTGACGTAAAACGCATATGCAGATGCCAGAGAGGGGACTGCCACCAAGTCTTGGCTTAGCTCAAGCCACAAGTGACATGCAAAGCAAAGCCCAGGCAGCTCTCATGGTCCTGAGCGCCACGCCAGAGGCACGCGTTACCTCTGCATCCTGGACATCCTGTGGAGCTCCATGTCGTCGCTGCCGCGGAAGCCTTTGGCAAAGGGGTTGTTCTCAATCTTTAACTGGGTGATCTGAAAGGGAGGAAATGCAACGAGTTCATTGCAAGTCCAAGGCATGGCCTGGGAGAGAGGGGATATTGTTTATTAAACCCAAGTCAATAGGGATGTGGGGGGAAACAGCTTTCAGGAACTCAAGTCATCCTTCAGCTCAGGCATTGACCGTTCCACATGGGCCTTCCCCTAGATCACTCCACTGGAAAAATACCTCCTGTCAACAACCTCTCGCTTCTCTCAAGCTTGTCCCATAACTAACACGTGGAACTGCACACACACAGAGATTTCTCTCTGGGGGAAATCTGCTTTCTTAGTGTTACTTTCTTTTTGCTTGGGGACAGAAAGGGCTGCACTAACCACGCAACCGGGGTGGAAGTCATACTGCTTGAACAAATCCCACTGACACCAACAAGTATTTTCTTGTCAGTATGCAGCCATGACCAAAACCTTATCTCACAGACTGGTGAGGCTCATCCTTTTCTGCGTTTCAGACCAGCTAAATGCACCCTAGGTGCTTTGCATCTGAAATCCTTCCCCAAGAAGCCCCACACCTGTAAGCACTGCATGGGCTACGACTTGGAGGGCAACTCCACCTCTGTCCATCATGTCTGGGAGGAATATTTGTTGCCCCATTAATTCTGGCAGGAATCAAGAGGGACTAGTTTGCTCGCTTAGTTGGCTACCTTCAGCATCTGAGACTTGCTGGGATGAACCCCTCTCAGTCTCTTAACTTTGGTTCTCTTATAACATCTTAGTTAAATAGCTGCTGTACCGAACACACCCGTATCCAAAGCAACTGTGCAGCTCAAAGAGATGCAATTCCCCCCTTCACATACCTCTCCTGAGGGCTTAGGTGAGCAGGTTTTCTCAAGCCAGGGGTTGTCATTTAAGCAAATATTAACCGGCAACGCCCTCAAATGCCCTGCTAATCTTGTACGAACTCACTCTGCCATGCCAAATTTGATGCAAATGCTTTGGTGTCTGCAGAGCAGGACAGAGTCTGGACCAGGTGTGACCTAGCTGTGATACCCTAACAGGCAGAAGAGGCAACACTTCCCCTTCTTTTCTTTCTCCATCACCACCTAGCAGTGCAAGCCCTCAGCCAGGAGTTGGGAGAGCCACTTGCCCAGGAGGAGAGACAACCCTGTGTTTGCCATCGGAGGAACTTGATGCACTCACCACATTTTATGGAAACACTGTCCCTCCTTCCTATTGAAAGTTGGCCAACAGGAAGGAAAAAGTCCAAGATTAATGGCGGGAGAACAGAGAGAGGTTCATGTTCACCAAGTCAAGCACACACAACTGGACCCACCTCCTTGCCAAAATTCAAAGAGAAAAATCTGGCCCAGTTAGTGTCAATAGCAAACCTCGCCAGGTGTCTGCATGACCAGATGATTTTGCTATTTTCTCATCTAATAGCATATTTTTTTCCAAAGGCCATTTGTTTATTTGCCATTTTTGCCTAACGCAGCCCCAATCTCACACAAAGACCCCATCACCCCTACACTTTTCCCTATGGGCATTTCCATTAAATCAGGACCTAATTTAGTACATAAACAGGGCATTGCACTTTTTTTTGTCACACATTTCAGATTTCAAAGAGAAGGGTAAACAAACAATCTATTTGGTCCAATTTGCCATTTGAGCTGTTCTCTAGCAGTAAAACAGGGGCGCATTTTGTAATTAAAACCCCTGAATAATTAGACAACCAGCTGTGTATTTTGCAAAGAAACTGCCTATCAATTTCCACGAGAGTGGTGGTGGCACTTTTATAATGAATAATAGGCATTATTCAACTTTTTGAATGTTTCTATGCAATTTGCGTTCTGCAGCACACTAAATGTACGAGTTGTCCTCACTTGCCGAACCCAATGGCAATATTTGCTCGCATAAGTGAAGTCCTTCACTGAGCGAGGATTTACAGTATTGGCACCAGCACACAAATGTACAAAGGGCCAGATTCATCCCAACCTAACCGAAGGCATTTTAACCAAGGCGCCTGCAACTGGGAACCTCGTCTCCCGGTGTTCCTGCTGGAATCAATGGAGAGAGATGGGGACTGCCAGAGGGCACTGGGGCTCTGAGGTGGGTAGCATTGCCTTCACAGGTCCCCAACACTCTCCATTCACCAAAGAAGCAGCCGTCAACACACTAGCCCCTGATTTAAGATGAATGCCCTGTTTGATGAATCAAACCTTTAGTCACCCACAAAATGGACAAAATATCATATGGGACCTCGATCTTGCAAATATATTGCTTCATAAGTAGAGAAGTCCCCTAACCCGCATCAGGAACACACTTGCAAGCAAAGGTGTTAAGGTACGTGTTGGCAGCAGAAAGCCCCAAGCAAAGCATGGCTGACTTCAGCCTCCTTAAAATGAGAGATCTGCTAGATTGAAGGCATCTAGAAACCAGGGACTACAGAAGGTTTTATATTAGGTCTCAGCTCTTTAGTGTGCTTCAGATGGATTTCAGCAGCTTTCAGAACACTTTCCCTAGATGATAACTTGTGGCATCAGCCCTAGCACTAAGCCAGGAGAATCCAAGCCAGATCTACCGAAACCGTACACAACAAAATAGAAAACAGAGAAAAAGTTGGTGAATCCCTGCTTTAGAAAACAGCCTGTGGAAGATATTTTGTTTGGCCTGGTTTTGTCTGACTTACAAACTATTTCAGAGGTGGAAAAGCAAAGAAATGGATGGAAATAACCTTCTCTAGATCAACTATGCCATAGCAAAACTCTTGTTTAATTGACACTAACTCATTGAGGAGGGAAAGAAAAAGCTGTCAGAAAGTCAAATGACAATTACATCATGAAAAATAAAAAACTACAATGTCCTGCAAGGTCATTAAGACAGAGTGCCCAGGGCCAAATTACATAGCACAGATTCAATAAAACTGTAGGGCTTTGTGTATCTGTTACTGAAAGAAACTGATGGCAAAATTTGTTTCTGACCACTGATTTCTAAAGCTCCTGTGGACCCTTCTGAGACAAGAGCTTTCCAGGGTGAAGCCTCCCAGATTTACACTTTTCAGGGCTTGTCTGACCCATGGGTTCATCTTCACTTTAACAGGAAGCGACAGCTCCAATGACATCTCAGCACCGCTCCTCTGCATTCTTTTCTCTGGGCTAACTGACAACAAAGCACTTCTGCTGAGACATTTCCAATGGCATCCTTAGCTACAGCGTGGTAAAATTTAACTCTGCATCTAGTTAAGTTGAGGAAAGATTTTTTTTTTCCTTTTTTACTCCCATATGGACATGTATTTATATGGGTATTTGTGTCTACGGGCTCACAAATATTGGTATGGCCAGGGTCAAAACTACCACTTAGTACTACTTTTTATCAAACACTTGCCATAATAAGCTTTTTCTGAATTGCTTCTACTAACTTGACAAAATATTCATAGGGCTGAAATGTTCCATACCAGGTACATGCCCCAGGTTCCATTCTATTTACTTATTTTTCTATAAACCAAACTAGTCCCAGGGTTTTTTGAGCCCTTCAGCTGAGGGAAAACACACACCCTGACCCCCTTGGGCTCTTCTGGAAGCTCCTGAAACTGCCCAAAAGGCTGGGCATTCTGGGAGAGGGACTTCACATTCTGCGTGGGATGGGGATCTTTAGTTTCTGAGCTCTCTCCTTGTGAACATCTGCCCCACTTGGACAACTTAAAAGCCTGAGTGGGAAAAAAAATATCACCATTCAGGTCTCCCCATTTAGTGCTGAAGAGGTTGAGGTGACTACCCTTTGAGCTGAACATGCACGGACCTCCCCGTGCTTTGGGGATACATGCTGTCCCTGCCCTGCAGTAACCATAGTCCAGGACCATCACTGCCACCACTCCAGCCGTCTATACTGGGAGCGACTGGGAGGCCGGGCTTTGGGCTTGAAAGCATAGAGCCTTTTTCTTTTGCACTCTTGCATACATATCCCAGGTGGAAACCAAGTCAGCGTGGAGGAGGAAGCCAAACCAGAGCAGTGGGAAGGAAAGAAGTTGATGAAGACAAGGTGCCTGCTGAGACTACGTACATCTGGCCGGGACAAAGACAGGAGCTGGACAGGGAGCTGGGACTCGGAGCCCGAAGTAAAGGCCAGGGGAAGGAGGGGCTGCAGGCTGGAGGGAGAAGATGCTGAACCCAGAAGCCAGTGAAGGAAATGGGAAGGACTGAGAGCCAAAGGCTGGTCAGAGGTACTGGTGAGAGACAGAGGGGCTCATTGAGGAGGCTGTTGGCTGAACTGGGAGACAAGGAGGAGGATGAAAAGAGACAGACCTTGCACAGTGTTGGGTTGCGGGGGAAGGAGGGGGGTCGGGAGGCAGGAATGGGACTGGAGAGAGATAGGGTGCCTTTGCAGAGCTTTGGGAGGGGGTCTGGACTGAGTATCAAAAGGGCCCAGGGGCTCGGGACTGGCTGAGCACCCTGTCTTGGGGCTGGCAGGGAGACAGGGACAAGACTGAGAACAAAAGGGTAGAGGGAGACAGGGCTGGTTCAGACACAGGTTGTGAAGGACAGAGGACCACTGGAAGGAAGCACTCTCCTACCAAAGTCTGGGACAGGACAAAGCACTTGAGAGCAGAGATGTGAGGAGCCCCAGAGAGGGTCAGCGGGAGGAGAGGAGCTCACTGTGGTCCCTGAGCAACCAAGGGCTGCACAGAAGCCACCAGTCCTGGCAATGAAGAGGAGATACATGGTCTCACCTCACTTAACCCCAGGGAGCCCTGCCTCTCTCAGCTCTTGAAGGACCCCCCTTCGGAGAAAAGCCTGCCCTGAGTAAGGAGAGGGGCTGCCCCTTCTTGCCATGGAGGTGGAAAGACACAGGGCCACTGGCCCCAGGCGGAGCAGGGTGAGTGTGAGGGGGACAGCTCTGCCGGGCTTCTTCGGGGGACCGGACTGGGTCCAGTCTCTGCACAAAGGCACTCCATGGGATGCCAGCCAGGTGGCCTCTACTGAAGTGACAGAGGTGGCCGCCTGCAACCAAAGCCAAGAGGAACTGAGTTCTCACGGCAAAACATCCCAGCCCAAGGGCCTGCCCACCTCCAGCAGTGGCTACACCTACTCAACCTTGCGAGATGCCTCAACAGAGTGGCACAGGGCCACGTGCTCAGAGGAGCCACGCAGGCAGCTCTCCAAAATCTGGCAGGATGAAGCACCAGTCAACCTGGCCAACTTAACACCACTCTTTTAATACAGAGGTCTTTCCGGGGGTGGGATGAACCTATATATTCAGAAAGCCCACCAGCTACCTGGGAGCGCATCAAATTAGTCTTGAGCCAGGCCCTTCCCTGGTCCTCTGCTTTGCTATAGTGCACATAGCATTTCTGGATGCCTATAGCATCCCAGCTGGGGCTAATGTTTCCTCAAAAGAATTTGGGCTACCAAGAATGTTAAATAACTTAGGGGGGAAAAAAATCAGCATAAAACTGGATATCCTGAGGGGGGGAAACCAATATAAAGCCCAAGTCCAGCTAACAGGGAAAGTAGGTTGTAAAAATTAATGAGAATAATTGTTGTGAATTCTTGCTTTTGAAAGAACCCTCATGAGGGCAGAACCTTAATTATTTCTGTCTATTAGGGTTCATTTCCTGGTCCTAAGCAGAGAGCTAGTACCTAATAAATACAAGCTAGTAACTCAATGATTTAAGCTACAGCAAAATGGTACTTAACTGCAGGGGAAGTTAATATTTAAGAATCAACCTGATTGCAAGCACCCATTGTGTAAATTGCAAGGAAATGAAATGTGCATGTGACCTATTTTAACACCTCAATATTTCTGGGGTATTTTTTCAAGGTTGCAGAGAGGGAGGAGGTGGTCAAGCAAGCTGCTGACAACTGCACTGAAAACTTTACCAAGACTTTCTTCGTAGCTTAAGCCCTCTTTTTGGGAGTAGAGCTGGGGAGGGGGAGATCCCCGTGTGCTTAAATATCATTTCAGGCTGTCTAAAATATCAGGGGAAATAAGCACAAGCCCTACACTGGGATTGCAGCTGTGCTATTGAAATAAATTGATGGATCTGAAATCAGGCAGGTATTTCTATAAGCTGTGTAAGCATAGACTCAAATGCATTTGTGGGCAAGTCATACAATTAATACAAGCTAGTATAATTCACCTATAACGTAGCTCTGGAAACCTAAAGCACATGCACGTATAAATTTGTGCAGATCTACACGTGTGTGTAAAATACATGGGTGTATAAAAACTACGTGTAAAATGTGTTGGTGTATACAAGCTGTGTGTGATTGCGTGGACAAGAAAGTTTGTATGAAGGATGCGCTGCAGGTAATGGGTGGAAGTGAGACGTGGCTGTAAATGGGAAAAAATAGTGCACTGAAAAAATGACGTGGGGACGGAGAAGCAGACCCTCCTGGGGGGCCTCAATGCAGACGGGTGGTACTGCAATCATTGAGGGCCACAGGAAATAACAGCCTGCATTGCAACATGAAAACATGTTTTGCCCAGCAACATCTCAGCTGTGAAAGCTGAGAAAACTCAGGTTTCTGCCTGTGGAAAAGACCCCACTTAGCCACTCAACTCAGCTGAAGGATCTCACCCCTTGCACACAGCCAGCATCTGCAACAGCATCAGCTGCGCGCCGCCTCGGCCCCAATATTATTCTCCATCTGCAGTGGGGCAAGCTACAAATTCTATTCCCTTCCCTGGAGGGAGATGCCATTTAGGGTAGATCATTCCCTGGTTTATTTTTATGGCTCTATCTTTCTCAGTTGAGTCTTTAACTTGGGGCTACAGCCACTCTTTGGTTGTTCCCCCAGTGATTCAGTGCAGCAAGAGGAGGAATGCGTGTGCTGGGGGGGGGCGGGAGAGATGTAAGTGTATGTAAGATGTGTAGAGGGGTGTGTAAAATATGTAGTGGTGTCTGTGCGCGGGTGCATGCGTCTGCTGGGATGCGAGCGCGTGTGTGTCTGTAGGGATTCATGCATTTGTCAGTGTGTATGTTTTGACAGAGACGGATACGCAGATGTCATTTCTTATCAACCAGATGTTGCTGATTTACAATCAAATATTCTTGCTCCTCCTAATATGGCAGTTTTCCCAAACTACTGTACTGACATGCTTCTGCTTTGCTTTTGTTTTATTTGCATGATAATTTCTTTTTCTATAAAACAGTCCTATTTTTCTTCAAAGGAAAGCAGTTAAATTCAGGCCTGTTTTCTCACAGGGAAATGCCTTTAAAGCAAGCAGTGTGTCCTGTTTTATTAACTCCCAGTTCTATTAATATTATATTCTTTCTCTGAATCCATCAAGCAGAAGTTAAACTTGATTTTATAGCATCCACAGTGGAGTTATAATTTAAGGCATAATTTGGCGAGGACTCAATTTGGATTCAGTTTGCTTGTCCTGGTCGTGCCAACAGCTCCTATTTTAAAGGGCAGGGAAGTATTTTCTTTTCTCCCTAGTTACGGTGAAACACTCTTTCTTCCCCAGCCTGCCTCTGCTCTCTGCATCTCCCTTGCCAGCTGATGAACGGAGGAAATGCAATCATTTCACGCAGGTTTAGGAGCTTCCTACTTACATCTCCAGGAAAGCATCCAGGATTTATCCAGGGTGTTAAATAATCTTTCTCCATTTGAAAAACAATGATTTTGCTCTGTCAAGTGCAAAGGAGCCACCCTACCCGCCCTAAGTACAAGGAAAAGCTTGTAATAATTGCTTTCTATGCAACTGGGGGAGGAATTTTGGGGTTTTATGAAGGAAAATTGGCTTTTCATGGGGCTTGGCCCTAGAGAGTGTCTGCGGGCAGCAGTGAAGGACAGTTGGTGAAAGGCATCCCTAAGTCTGGCTGAGAACTACCCCATGCCTAAATCTTCCTCCCCAGCCCTGCACCTTCCTCCTCCTCCTTCCTCGCTGGGTGAGGAAGGCCAAAAGCTGAGCAGGGGAAGGAGAGAGGGCAGCAGGGTCCCCCTGCAGGGGCAGATGGCGGGGGTGGCAGCAGGAACCCACACATGTCTGCCCATTAGCACCCCAATAAAACCCTCATCTTTTTTTTGTTTGTTTCTTTTTTTGCGCTTTGTTTTGCTTGGGCAGGGAGGGAGCTGATTTCAGGGAGAGAGCCTCCCTTTCCTTCCAGGGCCTCCTCACTGCCAACCCCGCAGCCCCCCACCGACCTCCCCGCAGGGGGGGGCAGCCAGGGCAGGACTCCTTCCCGAACAAAGGGCCGGAGCGCGGCCAGCCCGGGTTATCAGCGCCCCGGCTGCGGAGGGGAGCGCCAGGCTCCCCCCACCAGATTACAAGGCTTTGACCGATGCCGGGGTGGGGAGAAGATAAAGCCAACTTCCTCGCTTGGTCGTCTCCTCTCTGAGCAAACCATCCTGTTGAGCTAATTCCCCCTCAGCTCACCCTCAGCCCTGTCTTTGGATGCTTTGTGTGGCCAGGAATAACAGAGGGGATGGGATGGGTGTGTGGTGAGAGGGAAGGGGAAAAAAGGAGAAAGGGGGGAGGAGAAGGAGAAAAAGAAAAAAAGGAGAAGGGGTGGAAAAAGATGGGGCAAGGAGAAAGGAGACAGGGCAAGGAGAAAGGAGACAGGGCAAGGAGAAAGGAGACAGGGCAAGGAGAAAGGAGACAGGGCAAAGAAGAAGGGGGAAAGAAAAAGAAGAAGGTGGGGGTGGATGGAGGAAAAAGGGGAGCTGAGGCCCTCAGGAAGAGCCCCGGGAGCAGGGAAGGAGAGGGGACGTTGTTCGCGAGGGCAGCCCAGCCACTCACCTTGTGGTTTTGGTAGGAGGTGACAGCGATGAAGGCAGTCTCCGGGAAGACGTGGGTGCAGAAGGCAGTATTCTTGGAGCCGAACCCGTTGTTCTCGTCTGCTTTCACGATGTGGAGCCGGGGCTGGTATTTGTGCATGGAGTTGAGGATGATCTGGGCAAGGGGAGAAGGAGAGGACACCCCGTGGGAATGGAGGGGGCACAGCCCGGTACAACCACCCACTACCCAGGGAGGGGGAAGAAGAGAAGCAGGGCCCACATGTCCTTGCATCCCTTTCCCCAAAATCTCCTTCTTCAGGGCTCCCCCAGAGGGCTGATGTAGGTGCTGGGGTGGGGGGACATACCTTTCAAGGACACCCCACACACTCACACACATCCTGACTAAGGAGCCCATCAGGGCCAGGTGATGCTGCTCCTTACCTGCTGCCCCTCTGCCAGCACTGGGCTGTGCTGCTGTCCCCCCAACACCCTCTGAGGGGTGGGGGGCAGGTGGGGAGCCGGAGCTGCCCCCCCAACATGTGTTAGCATCCTGAACCTGCTGCTGCTGGGGGGGGGGGGGAGCCTGCCACCTTTCCAGGCCCTTCACAGCCCCCCAGACCTCCCAGCCCACCACCACGACGACCTGGGCACCACAAGCCCCCCCGGCCCCCCACCGGGATGGCAAAAAGGCAGGGAGGGGGAAGGGAAGCGGAGGGCTGGAGGGATTTATCGTGTCCCCCTGCCAGCCACCCACAGAGGATGGGAGAGGAGGGTGGCAAAGGGCGGGGGACACGACAGGGACAGCGCTGTGTTCAAGATAAAACGCGGTCCCTGCTCGGAACCGGGTTAATCTCGGGGGAAGGGGGCGGCGGGTGGGGGGGGGGGGGGCGGCGGGGGGCCGCTAGGTCACGATAATGACTGCCGGACCCTGGCGACAGCGAGACGCAGCGCGCCCCGCCGCCGCCTCCCCCGTCCTGGGGGTTTAAGCAAATTGCTTTGACATCCAGGAAAGTCGTAGACATCAACGGTGAACGATCTAATGGTTTTTAATTTCATTACAGCGACTCTAATTGAGAGACTCCTGGTGCAGCTCCTCCTCTGAAGTCCCTTATTGTCCTCTCTGCGCCTTCGGTTTCTTTAGAGGGACTTTTCCCCAGAGCCGCCTGCTCGCAGCAGGGAGTGCCTGGCCCCGGCCCCCCCCCCAGGCCGGATCCCCAAAACCATCCCGGGGGTGGGCAAGGTCCCCCCAGCTGAGCTGCTGCGGAGTCCCTGCCCTCCCCTCCCTCTTCCTGGGGGGGGAGCGGGAAAGGTCCTGATCCCTGGAAAGCAGCTCTTGCAAAGGGCTTTGCCCCCAGCTCAAAGCAAAAATGAAATAATCAAAAGAAAAAAAAAATCGACACCCCCCCAACTGGAGGTGGAAAGGAGTGCTGTAAAAAGATGTTCAGCACTTCGGTGGGCAGGGGACTCCGTCTGGCTGCTTTGCCCAGCAGCATCCCCCCATCGCTTCTCAGCGACCACGTGAGCGAGGATTTAATAGCACAAGATTTATCATTAAAAAGCGAAGAAATAAAAAACTTGGGGGGAAAAAATGAAGCCGAAGTGTTGAAAAGAGACTGGAGAAAAATACGCTTTTGGAAGGGATGGCAGGATCTGGATTCGCATACCCGCTTAAGTAATTATATATTTTTTTTATAGATATATATATTATTCATATTGCACATATATATTTGCTCAGAGGAACACGCATCTTTGGAGACCTCCGAAGGAGGGCTGTTTCTGGCTGCAGAATTCACACAAGCTTTCACAGCCCCACGAGTCTAGCAAAGACCTTTACATGTCCAAAAAGCTCTAGCGGGATTTCAATTTTTTATTATTATTGTCTTTAATTATTGTTGCAATTTTTTTGGATCGAGGGATTCGCGTGGTTTTATGTCCTATTTCCTCGAATAATTATGCCTGATTGATTTTACCTGTTAGGCAAATCCATGGAGGCAGTGAGCAGATTTGAACGCTCCAGGACTCCCCATGAGATTAAATCCAGGTAGCTAAATACTCAATTAAGCCGGGCGAGTTTCACCCACTCGTGGACTCCAGCCCCCACGGTCCGTAATCAATTCCCACACAGTGCTGCGGAACAGTTCATTTTTAAGTTTTATGCTTGCATCTGGGGGGGGACCTTCACCGGGGTTCCTCCCCCCTCCCAGGGAAGAAAATAACAGCCCAGTAACGCAATGGATTTGGGGGTGGGTGACATCGCGTGACCTCGGTGGCACTGGCAGTGGCGGGGGAGACCACGTGTGGGTGCCGTGAGCACGCGTGGGGCCCCCGGTAGCCCCCCATAGGCACGGTGCCCTCCTCCCACCCCCGGTACTTACATGTCCGAAGGGGTCGAGGTGGTTGTTGGTGAGTTTGAGCTTCTGGAAAGAAACCAGCTGCCTCATCCAGTGGGCGCCGGTGGCCGGGGAGTCGGGGTGCACGTACAGCCGCCCGGGCATGGCCGGCTCTGCCTTCCCCGTCACCGACCTGCGTGGGGACACAGGCACTGAGCTGCAGCCGGAGGGGGGGTGCCTCCCGTGGGCTCCTGCTCCCCATCCATCCCCTCCGGCGGGGTCCCTCCCGTGGGCTCCCTATCCATCCCCTCCGGCGGGGTCCCTCCCGTGCGCTCCTGCTCCCCCCTGTGGGTTCCCTCCCACGCAGGTGTCCCCGTACGCGGAGGCAGAGCGGTGCCGGACAGTCATGCCGTGCTTGGGGAGAAAAGGCATTTACAAACACTGCTCGGGGAATTAATTGAGCTCTTTGGCACCTTTCCCGTCGGAGATGGCTCTCGCCGTTTCCCCGTTTAACCCATCCTTCTCCCTTCCCGAATTCCTGGCACACAAAGCCAGGAGCAAAGGACGGACCGTGTACCTATCCCTTAAAGATTTTCCTACCCAGAGATATTCATTTCCTTAATATAATTAAACTATCGGCTCCACAACCGCCAACAATCTCATCGTCAAACAGGATTACAGCTATCGTTAGCTAATTGCGACGGACTTTTCTCTTTTTTTTAAAAAAAAAACATTTCTCTCCCAAGGGGTGTGGGAGCATCCCGAATGGCTCAGGTGAAGCCCCTGCAGCTCAACATCCCTCCTTTGCAGGGGAAAAAGAAGAATGAGCTGCTGATTCAAGGGCATCCCCCAACCTGCGCTGCCTAGGTTTGGCCAGCCCAGAAAGCCCGACACAGAGGTCTCCTCCCTCCCCTTTCCCCCACGCATGCATACCATTTATTATCTGCAAATTTGTATCTGTGGTCATCCGCTGGTACAATATCCATCAACAGTATGTACTTAGTTTTTGGATTAAGCCCAGTGACCTTCACTTTGTAACTGGGAAACATACGCCTATTAAAAAAAAAAAAAATTAAGTAAGTATAAAAGCGGAGAAGGGAAATTTTTCCGAGGTGGTTTCGTGTGTGTGTTTGCAAGGAGGAAGCAGGGGGGCTCGTTTAGCAAAAGAACAAGGCCACACTCCCAGCCGGTCCTGCCCGAGAGGCTGGGGCAGAGGAGGGGTGCTCCCTCCCCCCCGGCTGCGGGCGATGCTCGGGTACCGCTCCAGGTCGCCACTCCGGAGAAACAGGCGATTTATCCAGGCAGAATTGTAATTAAGAGACTGGGGGGCTGGTTTATTCACCAACTCATATGCCTGCTCGCCTATTCGTATTTTTATTAATTACTTGCTTCGCCAAAACTTCGACTCTCCCTTCCTTGAACAAATCTGATCGTCAGAACTTTTGGAAGCAAGTTACTTCCCCTCTATACATAAACCGCTGGAAGAGGAGGGGAGATTTCCGGAAAGAAAAAAAAAAGTGTATATATATTTCTATAAATATATATATTTAAAAATATGTATATTTCAACCACCCGTGTGTGTGTCAACTGGTCTATGTGCAGATGCGAGAAAAAAAAAAAAAAAAAAAAAAAACCAAACCCTACACGCACTCAGGTGTAGCACCAAATCTGCCCGTACACAGACATCAGCAAACACACCTGACAAATACTTGGAAGCCCTCGGGTACACACTGAAGACAGGGGCTTTTCGAAATATTTTCCATTACTGCAAGGCAGGGACTTAAAACACTGGTGTTATTTTAGTTTGAGCTTTCCAAATATTTAAAAATAAAGCAGTTGAAAACGTATCCCTGGACTTAAAACACACATAAACAAAACCCCCACACCTCTAAAAATACTGCACTCTTCTCCCAGGCTGGGGCTTATATCTCTGCGATAGAGCATCGGGGCTGGGGTTTAATTCCGTTGTAAAAAAAGCTGGGGCGGGGGGGGTGGTGTGCTATTAACGGGGATTTAGCTTTAACGCTTTACGGGTGAAGAAACTACTAAATTCCACCTGAAGAATGATCTGTAACCCCGTCGAAAACACCTGACCAGCAAGAACACAGATTTCCAACAATAAATATGGGGAAATATATAAATGAGGAAACTTATCCCGTATCTCCCCTCAAGCCCCCGCACTGTAAATGTCTATTTTATTACTCTCCAGATGAGATTTCTGTCTGCTGCCATATTTGTTTGAAATTTCTGCAAGGTGGTTTATGTCTCCCCTCCCTGCGCTGCTTTTTTTTTTTTTTTTCCTGTGAATTCGGCTTTTTCGAGAAGTCCCTCTGCTCCCCCAGCCCCTGGCCCGGCACAGGGGGGCGGCAGGACCTCGGCCCCCGGCAGTTTCCCCCCTCCCCTTGGACACAAGACCCTTCTTTAAAACCGATTTTTCCAGTAGCAGCGAGGTTCAAAAGGAAGACGAGCCGTAAGACTGATCTATTCGCTAAAATTTTATACAACCAGCTCTATTATATTTTTTTCTCCTCCCTCTTCAGGCAAATTTTGGAAGACCACAACAAATGCCAGATGACAGAGCAAAATGAAAGTTTGACTCTGTGTTGTTTATTGTGCCCTTGCAATCTAAAGCTACTACTATTTTCCACCCCACTTCCTCCGAGTATTATAATTTAAAATCACAACGAAAAGAGCCTCTCTCGGGCTGCCCCCAGTTTGCCGTGGGACTGGAGAGACTACTTCCCTGGGTCTCGCTGGCTTAGGCACTCTTCAATTTAACAGTCCTCCAGCACATTGATATTAAGAATAATATTAAATCGCCTCAAACGCACTCAAATACACACGCGTACACATACAAGTATCTATGAATCAGGTTTACTAAGCCGGTGATGGAATCGATTACGCGAATCCCAATAAAGTTGGATTTGCAAGGCTGTATATTTTTCTACACGCCCACGCAGACAAACATACACATATAGAAACGCGTATCTGGACGCAGTTATATCCGCATGCTATTTATTTGCGGACACATCTATCTATGCATCTAAACAGCTTTGCTATCAGTATATAAACAGTAGCTTAAGACCACATATATTTTTCAATGGGGTGGTGTGGGTGTTCGGGATACGTTCGCCTCAGCGTGTGCAAAGTAAGTAAGAAACTTCTGTAAACAGCGTAAGGCGTTGCAAAATCGCAGAAAGGGCCGAGCAGCTCCTTTAATTAATAATAATAACGAAATCGCCGAGAGAGCTGCTCTAAACAAGGTTAGCTTTTGGCCAAGTAGTTGCAACTCGCGTTCGCCTGGAAAGCTTCCAAAGGCCTGAATTTGGGATTAACGATCCAACTGTTCTGGTTAAAAAAGAAGCCAGAAGAAACAATTTCTTCTGAATATAACCTCGCAGGGAGGGCTCTCCGCCCGCCCCGGGGGGGCATGGCCGGGCAGGGCTCTGCGGGCGCTCGGGGCCGTAGCACACACACACGCGTGGGGGGGGGGGGGGCGGGGGGGGGGTCTCGTACACGAGCGACGTGACCCTACCAATGCCAGGGAGAGCGGGGCTACGGCCACACGCCACCCCCCACAGGCAATCCCCCTCCCCGGACCCACGCACGACAGAAGGCAGATTCAACCACGCAGACACGAAGGGGAACGCGCACACCCCCCCACCCCCCTTACCTCCCGGCCTTTGTTATGATCATCTCCGTCCCCACTTCGTGAAATTTCAGCCACAGCTCCCGTTCGTGCAAAAACACTTTGATCCCCTCCATGCCCTGCGTGGGAGGAAGGCACAGACCGTCAGGCCGGGCGGTGCGGGGAGACCCCCGGCAGGGAGGGGGGCGACCGGGCCCCCACGGCCCCGGCGGGAAGCTCGGAGGGAAAAGGCCGGGCGATGGGGATCGGAGCGCGGGGCATTCCCGAGAAAACCCGGCCGCTTGCGCCTTTGCGAAACCGGGGAGAACAGGGTTTCAGGCCGGAGCGCGGTGATGCTGGTCCAGGGGGGCGTGGGGCAGGATCCTGCGGGCCTCGGTGCTGCCGGGGAGGGGGGAAGGGGGCAGGGAGCCCCCGGAGCCGGCCCCAGCCCAGCCCGCCGTGGGGACAAACACCCCGGTGCTTCGGCCCGGCTGCCAGCCCGAGATTTACACCCCTCCGACGGGTGATTTACACCCGCCAGCTCCACTTCTGCGGGCTGGAGCACCCTGGGGGGCCACCTCTTCTCCCCTCTCCCGTTAATTTTAAACACCTCCCCCCCCCCAGCCCACCTCCCCCCAGGGCTGCTGGCGTGGGAGCCCTGCGAGCCCCACGGCTAGCACCGCAGGGCCAATACATCCCTCTACCGTGGGGTGGGAGGCACAGCCCACCCCCTCCCCTAAGCCAAGCACGTATTGCCCCCACTGAACACGGCGCCCAAGCGCCCCACCAAACCCCGTCAGGGGGTCGGTTTCCAAACGCGCCCGGTGGCCCCGGTAGCCGCGGCCGCTCCGGCCCCCACCGCCACCTCCCGTGGGCGGCATCCACGGCGGCGGAGGTCTGCCGTGGGGCTTTACCTGCCAGGGGACCGGCGGGGCTCTCCAGAGGGGCTCGGCAGCCGCTGAAGGCGAGGAGACCTCGGTGGAAAAGCCCCTCTCCCAGCGTTTGCACCCCCCCCCGCCCCGGCCCGGGGCTGCCCGTGGGACGGCTCCCAGCGCCGCTCGGCCGAGGAGGGCGAAGCGGGGAGGGGGCTGGCCGCTGCGCCTCGGCCGGCTCTGCCGGGCAGCGCAGGGGGCGCCGGGGCCCGCCTGGAAGCCCACGCGTGTCCTAGCAACACGTGGCACCCGGGGGGCGAGGGCTGATGGAGGGTACGAGGGGCACCCCAGGGTATGCCTGGCCCCAGGGTCGTTATGGGGGGCCCACGCGTGACACCCCCTGCCCTTAGGGCCCATTGGGTGGATGCGGGCAGAGCTGTGTGTGCGTTGAGTGCAGCTGTATCTGGAGGTGTGTGCCTACGCCTGGGTGTACGAGGGGTGCATATATATATGTTTATCTCCTACACAAATATGCACGGGCATAGCAAATGCACACAGGCAGCTGTCCGTGCGTGTGCACCTATACACTCAGGCGTGGACACCAGTGGGTGTGCGCCTGCTGCTGCATCAGCGGGTTTCTCGCTCTGGTATTGCGGGTGCTTTTCCGTGGGTGCCCCTCCACACACCCCAACATCCACGCGTGCCCTTCCACGCCGGTTTGGTGCTTGACCGCCCCCCCAAAATCGCACTAAAGCAGGATGAGGCCCACGATCAGGTGAGATTTCCCACTCCCGTGGGGCCTAAAACGACCCTTTGCCGCCCAGAGCTGCAGCAGCCACCCAGCTGAGCTGGTATTTGGGGGAAAAAACGCAGAGAAAAGGGAGGAAAAAAAATATCGGGGGGGGGGGGGGGTGAGAAGATTGTGGGGCCTTACCTGCTGGGTGAAGGCTGCTTGGGGTGAGGTGGGGGACTTGCTGGTGGCCCCCAGCTGAGTGTCCTGCTTGGCTTCAGCCTGGAGCTCCTTGGCCTCCGAGTCAGCCGGCGTGGGTCGGGAGCCCAAAGCCTTCCTCGCTATCCGCCATGTTACGAGCTTCCTTCGCTGAATCCCCCACTGCAGGCACACATCGAGGAGAGAGCAGAGATAAGAAACGCATAAGTTAATGCTGTTTTTAATAAAAATATATATATATATATATACACACATACAGAGGAGATGGAGAGCGAGCCAAAGCGCTAGGCAGGGCTACCCGGCAAACCCGCTCTGCCCACAACTCACTTCCAGCTGCCCGGGGAGGGAACAAGGCCCTTTAACTTTGGGAGAGGGAGAAATAAAGACTTTTATTTATTATCGCAGCCCGCAAGGGATGATAGGATTTGGGGAGGGGGGGGAGGAGGGAGGGGAAGGGGGAGGCGGTATTATTAAATGCATCTTTTGGAAAAGGTAAACAGCGTATTTTAGCTCTGTCTGGCAGGACACAGGGAGCAAGGAATCGGGGGGCCGTGGACTGGCCAACTCATCACATAAGTGACTCCAGAGGTTGGAGGGCAGAGTTGGGGGGGGTAGTGTCCCCCAAGCCTTGAACACCTCCAATTCCCCTGGGCTCACTGCGGCCGAGGGGGCTGAAAGCCCCCACTTTCCTCCCAGGGAAGTGGGAGCTTTCACCCCACTCCAGTTTCAACCAGGCAAATGCCATCGACATGCGAAGCCCCTTGTTTAACCCCATTTTCAAAGAAAATTCAACTTTTGGCACCCCTACGGATAAAAAAAAAAAGGGGGGGGGGGAGCCTCTTCTTCCCTCACCCCGTACAGTTGCAAGCAAAGCAAAGGATGGAGGAGATAATATAAAATATAAAAGTACAAATAAATCAATCATCGAGACACTGTGCAAGGTAACGCGCACTCGGGCTGGTGAACACGGGGCGGAATTGGGGCTGAACTAAACCATAACATTTAGAGTAAAACTGCACCAGCAGAGAAAACGAGCTTAAAAAATACACGGTTCACATCTGATGCGAGTATAACCACAGTGATTTTAAAAGCAGTATTTTGACGTAGCTTTAAAGGCTCTATCAGGAATGGTAAAAGTTTCAAAGCAGCACCAAAAGAAAAAAAAAAGATAAAAGCAATTGAATTATCTGTTAGGTTTTTTGTTCTTAAGGAGTTTAGAGTTTTAGTAGCTTTAAAAAAAATAACTCTTGCATGTTTCAAAGAAGAGGATTCATTTTTGAAAGGCCAGCCATATGGAGACAATATTGGTTTTAAGTACATGAGAATGTTTTGAAATGAGTTCTTCTCCCTGCAACAATATTTAAAAGCCGTTTATAAAAAAAAAAAAAAAAAAAAAAAAAAGGAAAAAAAGGCAATTCTCCTTTAAATGCAGAGGAAAATTGGGAATGGAAAGGAGGGGGGAGAAAACGATCTTCCCTGCTAGTGGTGGGTAATATATACATAAAGTATATATAATTTAAAAGGACAAAAAGCAAAGGACTCCAGGTCCACACCTCTGGAGCTAAAGATCATGTACAGCAGCGGCCCGTGCCCCCTCCCTCCCTCCCCCAGCGCTGTTTTCCCACCGCACACCAGCTGGGCGCCTGGCAGTCACTGGCTGAAGGGCGAAGCAAAACCGCTGCGAGCGCGGAAAGTGCGCGGAGAGACGCGGGGCCGAGGGACACCGCGGGGGCCGCTGCCCCGGGCCTGGCCCGCAGGGGCAGAGCCGCAGCTCCAGGGACCATTTAAGGCTTTTCTCTTCCCCTCCTCTTCTTTCTTTTTTTTTCTTTTTTTTTTTTTCCCTGGACTGTTGTGTTGGTTGGGTTTGTTGTGGTTGGTTTTTTTTTTTTTTTTTTTCCTTACTGCAGCTTGGGAAGTGCCGGTTATCTATTTTTTAATCGATTTCCCTCCAGCTTGGAGCTATTATTGCCCCTGAGCTGGCAAACTTTCGGGGGAGGAAGGCAAAAAAAAAAAAAAAAAAAAAAAAAGGCATGTTTATTAAAACAAAGAGGGACCCAGCCATGGCAGCGCCGGGCAGCTCGGCTCCAGCCAGCCTCCCCGATGCTCTCCGCGTCCAGGCATAATTAAGCAGATATAAAAATAATAATTTAAAAAAACAGGAGGGGGGGAGGGACGGCAAAGAATAGCCCAACAATTAAGAGCAATTGGCGATCGGTGGCTTCTAATTTTTTTTTCCCCTTTAAAGAGCTTCTGAGAAGAAATGGAGCTTGACAGAACCAGGCCGCGATGGCTGTATAAAAAATGCATCTTGCCTTGCTAAAGTAGCACCAAGTGGGTTTGCAGGAAGGAAAAAAAAAAAAAGGGAGGGGGGAGAAAAAAGAATATCCACCTTCTGCTTTTGTTCCAGCTTCGCCCCGGCCCCCCCAGCCCCACACACCGTCGCGGGAGCCCTGGGGAGAGCAGCCCCCTGCCTTCCCCTGCACCCCACATCTCCCGAGGCCTCGCAGCTCCTCGGCACAGACAATTTGTGGCTAACAAAGCCCCCAGCCAGCCACTTTCGCTCTCCCTCGGTCACACACAAGCACACACAGATTACAGACACCGACGGACATACATGGCAATGGAAGAGCTGTTACCTTGCTTGTTGAATTCCATGCAATCAATGCATCTCCATATATATAATGTATGTGTATATTTTCCCCTTTGCAATGGAAATTACAATGGGATCAGGCTTCTCGTGTGCATATTTCCTTTTATTTATTTATTTGCGGATCAGCATGTGAAAACCCAGCCTGGAAGAAAAAAATCTATCCAATGCAAGCCTGCTTGCCTGCTTCTTTCTCCCTCTCTCCCCTGCTCTCTCCAAACACTTCCAGGTTGTCAGACGCACTAGAAAGGATCCCGAGACCGAGATAAAGCCCCCACCCCTTTCTCAGCCTGATCTGGAAGATACAGTTTTCCCCCACCCCACTCTTTCTACTCCCCAGCTAAAAATAATTTTAAAAATAAAAATAGTAATAAAAAAGAGGGAGAGGACGAAAGAAAAGGAAAAGAAAGCAGCACCCCCTTGGGGGAAAAAAAAAAAAAAAAAAAAAAAAAAAAAAAGGAAGAAAAAAGAGAAAGTTTCGGGCGGGCTGGCAATCGCCGCCCCTCCGGGCAGGTTCGCGGCGCTGCCGCCGGGGCTGCGCGGAGCCAGGCGCGGAGCAGAGCGCGGAGGTGACGTGGGCTCGTCCAGCTCCGTTCGCCAAGTGCCGGGACCCACTGCCCAACCAGCTGGGATCCTGCTCCGGAGAGACTGACTCTCACACAGCCCTCCCCCCCGCCCCCACCCCCCAAACCTCCTTTTCCAGCCTATTTTTCTGGCCGGCAAACAAGAACAAGGCACAAAGACAATCATCAAACTCCCCAGCAACCCTCCCCCTCTCCCTTACCTCCTTCCCCGCTCCCTCCCTCCCTCCCTCCTTCATCCATCTCTCCCAACCAAAGAGAAAATTCAGCGCCTGGGAATATCCCCCCACACCCCTTTGAATAAATCGCTGGCTCCGCTAACCTCGCGCCACCCCCGCCACCCCCCACCCCCCCCCCGCCCCCAAAGGCAGCCTAGAGGTGTGGATTTAAACCCAACTCTGTATTTGCTAGTGCTCACAAAGGCCTTTTATTGGGGGGGGGGGGGGTGTGGAGAATCCCCCTAAATGGACTTGCCTAATGGATATAACCGGGGGGGGGGGGGGCGAAGAAAAGGGGGTAGTGGGGTGAAACGCGTGGGAGTGGGACTGAAACCCAGCGAAGGTGGATCCCGGGGGATGTGCGTGGGGTTGTGGCCCTTGTCCTCCCTTCTGAGGCATCTGGATCCTTCCCCTGCCCTTCCCCATCCTCTTCCTCACCCCACGCCGCGCTGCCCGGCCGCGGCTTCGGCTGCCCCGCAGCCCCCCGGAGCTCTTTGCCGTGCTCAAATAATCAAACCGTCAGCGAGGAGCGGGGAGGTGGGTTTATCTGCATCTTCCTTCGCTCCCTCTCGCTCCCTTTTTTTAATGTATTATTTGGAGGGTAAAGTTGAATAGGTCAGCGCAGGGTAAACAGCCTCCCTGTCGCATTCTGCAGGCTGAAGAGAACCAGATTGGCGAGGCGGATTTTTGATAAGACTCGGAATAAATGGCATGGTTTAGATCTGCCCACCCTCCTCCTCCTGCCCCCACCCTCTTCTCCTCGGTGTGTCCCAGCCCCCCCCCCAAAAAAAAAAAAAAAAATCCTTCACTTTTTTCTGCCTCTCGGTCATTTCTTTTGCATTTCGCGGAAGTTTTCAGCAAATCCACCCTCGCTCCCAGCTCTCGCAGGGCGCGATAACACCGGAGCCCTCTGAAAGTTTGAGGTGAGGAAGCGAAAAGTCTGGGGGTGAGCGGCTATTGGGGAGGGGGTGCGGGGAAGGGGGGTTAGTTTGGCATCTCCCAAACCCTTTCCATGTGCACGCCAGTTCAAACAGCTACTGGAGAAGAAACAGCCAACAGTAAACGGTTGCAAATCAGAATAATAAAATAACTGCACTTGTAGCCGCAGAGAATAAGCCAGAGAACGCTACTTAAACAAACAGAACAAAGCTTGCCCCATATTTCATTATTTTTAGCGGGGAAAGGAGCCGTGGAGGCCCTTCCAAACACAAATAAACGAGCGAGCAAAGCGGGCGGTGTTTCCCCGGGGAGGGGGGGCGGCAGCAGCAGCCCCGGCCTTGGGGCGAGCGGGCAGCTCCCGCGGAGCCCTTCCCACCGCACGGGCGCTGCCGGGGAGGGTGCACGTCGTGGGGCGAGGGGCGAAGGGGAAAAAAACATAATAAAGGAGGAGACCACCGTGCTGCTGGTGCTGGGCGCTGCGGGGAAGCCGGGGAGGAAGCGGCGGCTGCAGCCGGCCCCGCAGCGCCCGGGTGCTGGGAGCATCCCCCGAGGCATTCATCTCGCCCGAAAGAAAAGCTTTTTCTCTTAAAAAAAAAATATATATATATATAAATGAAAGCAGTGGGAAGAAAGGGTTCTCGCAGCTGCTAGTGATAGAGAACACCAGCTCCCCTCCCCTCGCCAGAAAGAAAGGCAAAAGTGAAAATCCCTGAAGTTTGGAAGAGGGAACCCGAGCACGGCCGCTGCCTGGGAAAGCACTCACCTCTCCAGTGCCAAACTAGCTCTCAAACACCTTGAAGACAAGTTGAAAACGATGCAAATAAATCGAATTTATTTCCGTCTGCAGGTTGGGGGGGTGGGGGGGTGGGGGGTGAAGAAGGGGTAAAAAAAAAAAAAAAAAAAAAAAGGCAGCTGGGAAAAGGACAGCAAGTCCAGGCTCCCTAGGACCGTAACGTCAAGGCGAAGGAGCCGTCCAGCTAGAAGCCGATTTGTGGTCTCAGACAAATTAAATATTACTGTTTATTACAAGCCATACTCCGATAAAATAAAGAGAGTTCAAGGCGATAGCTGCTATCTCACGAGCTTTGCTCCTATAGGACACGGAGACGTCACCAGCCACGCAACTGGCCTATTCTGTCATGGTTGACTGCAGCAGTAATGGAAGGTTAATTTGTATTATTCTCCCCTTTTTAAAGCTCTATCAGTGAAATTCCTGCCTTTCCCCGCCCCCCCCCCCCCCCAAAAAAAAATCTATTCGGTGCAACGCCAAATACAGAGAGGCTGTGTGCCTGCAGCCTCTCTCTATAAACGCGTATGTGTATATATACACAGAAATATGTATATATGTATTTTCACAGGCCAAGACACGTATATATGTGGGTGTGAGGGGGTATATATCATACGTGAGTGTGCATCACCCAAGCAGGCAGGGAGTCACTGGGAACTCCATGAAAACCTGCTCTTTCTTGGAATGAAAAAGGAATAAACCAGTAGCAAAGCTCCCGCTTTACCAGGAACAGCCCAGTTAATCCAACGGTATCGGTGTTATTCAGCTTAATTATTTTAAATTTTAATATTATTAGAGCGGGCAGGAAACTTGTCAAATGAAAGCTCAGGCGCCTCTGAAAGCAAGCACGCTGGGCTATATATAGTAAATGATAACCTGGTTATTTGCACAGATTCAAGTGTGCTTCGGGAACCAATTATTTGCCCTGATTAAAAAAAAAAAAAAGTAGCAAATCAAGGCGATTTTTTGCCAAATGAGATTGACAAGGGAAGAAAAAAAAAAAACAACCACCCAAACCCCCAAAAATCTCTCCAAGTGCAGCCAGTGGCTGCAGAGGAGCTGCCGGCGCTTCCCTGCGTCCCAGCTGTCCCTCAGCCTGGAGGGATTTTGGGATGCACTCGTGGGTCCTGCAGAAAGATTTCACTCAAAAAAAGATGCTAAACCGTTGTTTCCTCCAACAGAAAGAGAAAGGGGGAGAAGTAGGGAGAAAGAAAATAAAGAGCAACAGCTAAGGAAGAGAGAGAAGTTCCTGCAGGAGCTGGACACTGCAGAGGGTGAGTGTTCCCAGGCAGAGACCCCCAGCCCTGCTCCTGCCAAGGGGGCTGCAGGCAGCCGTCCCCTCCCGGCCAGCAAAATCCTGCTGGATTTACCCGGGTTCCCCAGGCTGAGCTCTCCCCACTAACACCAAGCTCTACAGACACTCGGGGGAAGCCAGGCCCTTAGCTGAAACCACCAGCAATGATAGGGAAAAAAGGGAGGGGGGGGAAAAAGGGAGGGGGGGGAAAGAAGGGAGGGGGGGGAAAGAAGGGAGGGGGGGGAAAGAAGGGAGGGGGGGGGAAAGAAGGGAGGGGGGGGTCGGGGGGGAAAAGGCCCCCTCTTGCCCCGATATGCCCCAGTGCAGCGCTGGATCTGGCCACGCTCCTCAGCTCGGGGTCCTTCCAAATAACCCAGATGGAGGGGAAAACTCCTCGGAGGGTGATTCTCTTGCGGGGAGCAGGGCTGGCACTGCCTACCCAGAGGTGCTGGGCCCCGACCCGCCGGGGTCCCGCTGCTGGGGGGCCCGACACCCCGCCGCAAAAAGAGCAGTAGGAAAGCTTGCACACGTATGTACGCAGATATATAGATATCCCTATAGGTGTACACGCATATATGAGTCTGGACATGCAAACAGTTTGCAGACGCACACCATCCCTTCCCCTTACCCAAGTGTTGACGCAAATTTTCTCTCTTTAGATTCAACGTGCAACATAAACGCGTGAGTGCAGAGATACGTGGCTATGCGTGAATATATGTCTGTTTATATACGTATACAGACACAGACACACGCTCACATCCCAAAATCGTACGTGCGTGGGGCTGCGGATAACGAGACCGTTATGCACGCTTGCACAACAGCACCTCTGCAAGTGCAAGCCAGCAGTGCCCCGTCCCTTATACAGGCGCGTGAATATATACATTTCACCTATGGATTACCCGCAGGTTTTGTGTGCGCACAAGCATCCATCTGCCCTCATCCCCTGCACAGCTCAGTGCCTGTGTGTGCAAGCCTGCACACACCCAGAGCCCGGGCGAGCGGATAGATGTGTGCACATCGCCCATATGTCTTACCGCATACATATATATATATAATTTGTATATATAAAGAAAAATATTTTTTATATATATATAAGCTCCTGCATGCATGGAAATACTGGAGCGTCCATCAGCATCCACGAACCCAAACACCCACACCATGGGCACTTACCTACGTGGGTGTGGGAGTGCGTGGCTGGGCGGGGGTCTCCCCGAGCCCTCAGCAGTGTCCCTCCCCCCGGGCCTCGATCCCTGGTGCTCAGCTCCTCGGCGCAGTCAGGAGCGCAGGATCAGGCCCGCGCAGCCCGGGCCCCACTGCCCCTCGCGGGGGCCTCAGGCCGCTGGGAGCCCCCGGTTTTGGGGGCCGCATGGCCGGAGCCCTGCGCAGCCCCTCTGCCCTCCTGCTACCTTTGGAGGGTGTCACTCGCCCTGGAGGTTTCTCCTTTCGGATTTTACCCTGGAGAGGTGGAGGGAGGGGGGGATGGCCGGGGTGCTGGCTTGCAGTGGGGTCGAGGTGTCAGCAGTAAGAAATAGTGCCGAGCATGAACTCGCTCCCCCCGCCCCCCCCACCCCACCCCCGGCTTTAAAATCACTTCTTGGGGCGGCTTAACCACATGGAAAAGCCTTTTGCATTCCGCCCGCAGCCTGCGGCTCCGCGCAGCCACCCTGCCCGGAACAGGGCAGCGCGCCGCCGGCCGCCCCCGCCTTGCACAACAGAGAGATACGCATATATACACACACACACATATATACACACCTCGGCATTTTTTGATTTCTAACGCTCTTTTTTTCTTCTTTTTGTCCCCCCCTAGATTTAACTACCCCATAGCAGGGATTTCCCCCCCCCCCCCCCCCTTTCCTTTTTTAGGTACTTTACTTCCCCACTCCCGCTAGTTCCCCTTTTATTCCCTTTTGTTGACCGCATACCCGCTTTGGCGAAACACGCACCTGGGCGTAAGCAAGTATTTAAAATGATCATCCTCCCTGGAAGCGTTTTTGGTCCATTCACTTGGTTTCTTTTTTCTAAATTACGGGGGCAGTGACTGACGGCATTGATGGAGGGTTTATCAGTGAGATCTTTGTGTCAAAGCAACGCCAATACCGTTCTCCTCGTGTCAGTATTTCCATTACAAAATCCTGCATTTAGTGGTCTAGAATTTGTCCGCTTAGACAAATCTACCCTTCGGGGGTAGATACCTGGGTCGAGCTTTGTTTTATTTTTGTATAATTACAGGTGAACAGCATTTTTTCATTTAAAGTTTGTGGGGTTGGGGTTCTTTTTTTTTTTTTCCCGCCCTTCTGGCTGCTTAAAAAAAAGTTTGCAATTAAAAACCATTCCCCCCCCCCCTTCAGCCCATTAATTTCCCAGGCGAACTCCAGACTTTAAAACGGTGACGAAAATGAAAAATAAGCAGCCGGGCAAAGGAGGGGTGCAGAGCCTCGCGTGGCGCGGCTGCAGCGCTGTCCTGCGCAGCCTCCCACGCGTGCCCGTGGGATGGAAATCCCTTTTTCTCCCAAATGGCAAGCGGGGAGGGGGGCGAGAGATCCCAAAGTCAAGCTAGAAGCATCCCTGGAGCAAGGGGGATCTAGCCCCTCTCCACTGTCTGCCTAAAAAAAAAAAAAAAGCAGCTGTCCCGGAATTACTCACAGCCCGGGGGAGCAGGGGCTCGGCCCCCTCCCCAAGTTTGCCCGTGGGCACAGTGCTGCGCTGGATAAGGGGGAGTTAGGCTGCATTTCTCCCCTCCTCACCCCCCAAGAGAGGCAGTCGGGGTGATCTTTTGGCACGGGGTGCCCATCGGCTCCCCCTCCCCGCCTCGATCAATGACTGATGCTCCCGATGGAGGGGGGCGCGTTATCGATGGCAGAATGGAAAGGCTAATCCGCTCTTGCCAAACAGGGTGTCAATCAGGGCGTTATCTCGGCCCGAAGGAGAAAATAAAAGCAGAGAAGGCCTTCGGCTCTCGCCCTGGGAAGAAAGCTAATGGGGCAAGAGGGGGAAAGTCTTCAGCTCCCCGTGCCTTTCCCTGAAAGTGATCTTGCAATGACCTTGAAGGGGGGGCGGGGGGGGGGATGGGGAGAGGAGCCCGAACTGAAAAGCCTGAAACCCCTCGCTGAAGGCAGGCGGCACAAGCGACACCTGCAATTGGTCCTGCCATTGCCCCCGCGGCGGTAGGGCCGGGGAGACGAGCCCTGAGCGGGGGGGGGACAGCCCGGGCATCGCACAGTCCCCTCACCCCGGCAGACTGGCTTCCTCCCTTTCCTTCTTTCTTTCCTTCTTCCGATCCATCTCGCATCCTTTCTTCCTCTCCTCCGTTTCTCCCCCCTTTTCTCGCCCCCGTTCGCTTTCTCTCCCCTGCCCTAAATACCGCAGAGCGAAGCGCAGCCGAGCCCGGCCGATCCGTGATGACCACATTATCCTTCGTTTTCACAGCATCCCACAAATTTCGGGAGCCAGAGCAGCTCCCAGGGAGGCGGGGGGACGGCTGCGGCCCCCCATCCCGCTCCGCGGACGGGAACGGTGTTAACCCGGGTTCACGCGGCTATCACAGGCACCCCAAAAACCATCTTTCCCCAACAAACATCTTTTCCCTAAAACCATTTTTTTATCAGCACGGAGAAAATACAGATTATGTGAATCACCTAAACGGTTCTGTGGCAAGTTTTTTTTTGTTGTTGCCTTCAGCAAACATTAGGTGCAAGAAAAAATATTTACAGGAGGGAAAGTGTGTGTGGGGAGCGTATTTTCCCCTTTATAGGGACTTGCCCTGCCTGCTGTGAATCTCAGCGCCCTGCGCGGACAGAAATGGGTCCCCGAGGGGCAGAGACCCACGGGTGTGCCAACGGCATCCGCGAGCCGTGGGGCTCGGCCGCATCCTGCTGCCCGGCGCGCAAGGGCTCGGACTCGCAGGGATGCAGGTAGCTTTCCCGGAGTATTTTTCCACGCCAACAGGAGTGGGGAACGGGGCTGAGGATTTGGCTGCGAATAGATGCCGGTGTTGGCAACCGGTCTGGCGAACCCGGTTTTCTCTAAGCCCACGTGCGCCTCCACCTATACATCGCCACAGATTTATACCTGTTCCACGTATATAAAGTGTTCACGGCGGATACGTGCTTGTCTATTTTAGTCTAGATGTAGAAGTGGTTGGGGGCACAGAAAACGCTGTTGTTCACGCAATTGAGAAAAATTAGGAGTTCGTGTCGTGCCTGACTGGTTTTTTTGTTTGTTTGGGGTTTTTTTTTGGGCACAGACAAGCGTGTTTACCTGCTCCGGTGCGTCTCTGCAGGCAGCCAACACAGGGGCTGTGGGTTAATGCCTTTGCGAGCATGTTTTGGGTACTGTACGCTTGGAAATCGTTCGTTTCCAACGAACAATCCTTTTTAGGGGAAAGGAGCCGTCAAATCTCCGCGCAAAACCCTCCCTGGGCAAAGCCCGGAGCCCGGGCGGTACCTGCGGAGCCGAGCCCAGTTTCCCCCGCCCCGGCGCCGGGCTCAGGAGCTGCCAGCCTCCCCGCTCCGGGGGCCGGAGCGGCCGCCGTTCAAGACAATGCCTATTTTCTGTCATTAATAACTCGTTTCTTTGAAAAAAAAAAAAAATCTCGTTTGGATCCAAGATTGTTTTTTATGATTCAGTTGGACAAGACGGAACACATGTTAGTTTAAGCAGGTTCATGAAATAGCTGTAAATCAAATAAAGTTTACGAGTTTAGCAGGAAATACTGAAAAGATGAAGAAAAAAAATCCACCGAGGCAGAGACCAGCAGGCTAAAATAGTTGGTGGAGTTTTGTCCTGCTCTGTGTTTCTCTCTGTTCTCTTGTGCATCTTGCCGATTAAAGGCCTCGAGACCCCGTGTTGGCGCCAAGTGGCATGTTATTAATCAGTTATCCCTAGGTTCAGTCCACATAAGAGAGAAATTTAATCACCAGAAACCAGACCCGACATAAAAGAGAAATCTAAAATCAATTCCCGCCCGCCCCCCCCGCCCCCGCCCCCCCCGAAGCGATCAGAACGAGCAGAAGCAATCAAGATCTCGCTCCCTCTCCCTCTTAATTGCAGCAGGAGAACTGCAAACTTCTCCGAGCTTTACCCCGAAGAGCATTTGGAAAAGAAAAAGAAAAAAAAAAAAAAGGAAAGAAAAAATCCCCCAAACTCCAAGGACCCGCCACCACAATGCAACGCAACAAGTTCGTCCTTGATCTCGCTATAAAAACGTGATGGGGGAGAAACATCCCAGGCGGAGCCTTTTATAAATGGAAGGTGGGGGGAAGTCACATTTATGGTTGTTAAAATGATCTTTGAAGGCTCCCAGGGTAAGGGCCCGTTGGGGAGGGGTCCCCCTACCCCAGATGCTGGTCGTGGTATCCAGCCCCCCGGCCTAGGTTCCACTGGAGGACGGGAATGATGGGGTGGGGGGGGAAGTGGGGGTGGTGTGTCTTATCCAAAAGCTGCGTGTATGCCCCACGAGAGCTGAGCGCTTGCTTCGGGCTCTTCCCGACTCACCAGCAGTGCCCCTGCCTTCTGCCAAGGCGGTTTGGATGGGAATGCCCAGGTTTGGGTTAGACCGCGTGGGTAGGAGAAGAAATTCTTGGCCCTTCTCCAGGACAGGACAGCAGGGAAGGTCCCCTCCTTCGGGAAGGGTCTAGAGGTGACAGCAAGGGACAAGGGACCAAAACATCCTATTGCCTCCCCAAAAAGTCTGTTGAAAACCGGGGGAAGCCGAGGGCGGCGGGGATCCGCAGCTTCCACGCGTGTTTTGCGTGGAACCAACCCCCGCTCCCCGCCCCGGGTTTGGGCACGGCGGGGCGGGGGGGGGGGGGGGGGGGGGCGGGAAGTCGCGGCGGTCCCCCGGTGCGGCTCGGAGCTGTGAAGGGCACACGGGGGAGGCGGGAGGCAGACGGCCGTCCCGGGGCTATATTTGGAAAAGAATTTGGATGCCCTTCCAGCAAATCTGTGCGAAAGGTACCGGCCCGATGGGAGAGGCTGCCCCGGGGGCTGCTCCTTCCCGACCCCCCCTGCAAGGGCCGCCCCACGCTCCGGGGCCGCCCCGGTGGCAGCATCCTGCTCCCCACCCGCGTGTCTTATTACTCGAAAGAGAAACGATGCAAAAAAACCCAAACCCCAAAACCAAACTCAAACCTTTGCCTGCCCAAGCCCGAAGAGAGGCAACTTCACCCTGCTCCATCCCCACCCGCGACAGCCACGGTTTGGCAAATGCCCCCACAACCTCCTGTGGGTTAAGGTTTTGCGGGGAGGCTCTAACTTTGTCTGTGCCAGCCAAAGTTCTGCCTTAAAAAAAAAATGTTTGTTCTGCCCTAAAAAAAAATAATCAGGGGGGTGTCCTGTGGGCCTGGACCTTGGAGGGACGAGGGGCGAGGTAGAGCCGCTGCCTCTCTGCCCTCCTCCCACGCGAGCAAACCTGCTTGGGGTATTTTAACGAAAACTGTGTTTCCCCCCGATTTTTTCACCCCACCCGCACTCCCTCAAAACCCTAGAAAGCACCGATCTGAGATTTGGGTTGCCTGATGGGTTTCTTTTCCCCCTCCACGCTCTATCTGCTCGTTTTCCTACAGCCCAAAGACTGGAAACCACAGAGAAAATAATCAAAGTGCAGCATGTTTTCCCACAGTAGGAATGCATGTTAGCACTCTCTCCACGTCTTGATCCCTTGTTTGCGTGTGGATATCCATAAGGAGATGCCTTCAGATGCAGACGCACAGATGCAGAATGCAGTTGGGGTGTCCAGAAAACACCGGGACCCACGGACGCATCAGCCCCACGGCCTGGGGGTGAGGGTGGCTGCGTGGATCTGAGTATTTCGATGTAAACACGGGAAGCTATAGGCACGAGTGGGCACAGAGCCAGCTTCTACCCACCGCGCCCGTGTATTTGCCTGCAGCCCGTGGGTGCTCCGTCCCCACTCAGGCCACCGGCGTTGACCTCATAACTCTCCGGCTTCCCTGCCGCCTGGCCGAGCCCCCCTCGGCATGATGCCGAGGAAAAGGGTGGAAAAATCAAAAGAAGCAACAAGATTTTGGGAAGGAGCGGGTGGAGGGGCCTCCCGCCCTGCGCAGGCTGCGGCAGGGGGAGCGGGTGGACTCCGCGGGGGGGGTTGGGGGGGGTGGTGGCGGGAGGGGGGAAGAGAGGGAAGGGCTCGTTCTCCAGCAGAAAATGGTTTTCCAAACCCCCTCGCTGTCAGGCACATCCCTAACTCCTCCTCTGTCTGCGGAGCGGCTCCGCTCCCCCCTCCCAGCTCCCGCAGCTGGGCGGCGTAGGTAGCTCCAGATAAGTGAAAGTGGTATTTTTATAGGCTGATAAAAGAGACTTATCTCGGTTTTCCCGAATCTGACAAAGATTCCCTAATTGGTCATTTGCCCACAGCCGCCGCCCCAGTCCCGGGCCCGGCAGACGCTATTTTCAGCCTCCAAAGGGGGTATTGCACCCTCGGGACCCCCGTCGGCTGCTGCTCCCCGGGCTGGTCCCTTCCCAAAGCCCTCGAGATCACCTTTTCTCATTTCCACTCACTCGCACACGCCAAAGCTGGGGCAGGCGGGGAAGCCCCGCATCCCCCCACCCCGGGCAGTGCTGCCGGCTCGGCCCCCCAAGCACCCCGGGGGGACCCTCCGAGGCAGCCGTCAGGGGATCAGGCCCCAGGGAGGAGATTCCCAGCCCCATCTTCCCTGCAGGAATCGCTCCCTCAGCATCGCCCACCGAGGAGGGCTTGTCCCACTAACCACCCTCCGTGTGTTGGCAGAGCACACCCATAAAGCGCTTATTAGGTCTTTTTGTGACATCGAATACATTTTATCAGCTGGAAAAAAACTCCCCGTCACATTCAAACAGGGCCAAAGTTCTCTCCTATGGACACACAGGAGGTGGAGATGCACAGTTTTGCACCAACCCTGAGCCCTTCAACCCACCCGGTGCTGAGATTAAATGGAAATTTAAACCCTGGGATTAAATACAAACAGCAAAGCAGGGTCACCCCCTTTCTCACACAGCTTCCCAGGGAGCACAGGTCCCCCCAAAACACACTACAACTACATCACCGCCAGCTCCAGCTCTGCTCCACACATCAGCCCAGATTTTTTTCCCCCCTCCAACGTCTTTTAGTCACCAGGCTACCAAAAAAGCCTCCCAAAGCAAGAAGGAAACACATTTCTGAACACCCAGACCTTGCAGCCAGCTCGCACCACAAGCCTTGAAGCAAGCCGGGAAGTCACCCACTAAAATTATTTCTCATTTTCTTTTTTTTTTCCTGGGGAAGGGGGAAGGGACTCAGGGATTAACGGCCCATCTGACCTACCAGTGGTGTACACACATGAATCAAACACAATCAAAGGCCCCAGTGTCAGCATTAGCTTGACCCCTACAACTGGCTCAGGGTTTGGTGCACAGCAAGGCCTGTTCTGGCCAGAGCAGCATGAACCTCCCCCCGGGTTATTAATGCCTGCTGAGGGCTCTGCCCAGCCCAGGCGAGCCCATCGGTTGGGGTTACAGCCACCTCAGCTGCCCTGGGGCCCGTGGGGATGGACCTGGCTTTGCCTGGCTACAGCAGCACCAGCAGGATGGCCCCACTCGGCTGAGTGAAAACAGGTCTCACCGCTTTAAATCATCCATTCAAAATCACGGAAAAGAGGAAGGGAGGTGGTGTTTTGGAGGGGTTTTTTGAGGAGGTTGGATTTTTTGGGGTTTTATTTTCCCTTGAGCTTGTCTTTTGCCTTTTCATGACTTTGGGGGGATCATTTCCCCTGAGTGGTTTTGGAAGAGGAAGCAGCCATTCACATCCCATTGGAACCTCTGCAGCCAGCAGTGTGGGGCAAGGCCAAGTCCCGTGGGAACCAGCAAAGTCCCAGTCACACCATGCAGTAATTTGGGACACACATCCCAGTAAATGTGCTCTAGACTTGGCCTTGAGGCTCAGCAGGTGCTGAAGCATGGAGGAACTGAGCTTTATTGAAGTCCAGACAAGTGCCCCACGGCACCTTCAGAAACCGGAGTGGCACCTGAGCACATTCTTTAATACTGTTCTTCCTCACAGAGAGGAACAAAGAAGAGCACAGCAGTTAGCACCCACATCAAATCTCCATCAGGAGAGCAGTTTGTCTGTAGGAGCCGATTTTGATGTATTTCAGAAGGTACCCTGCGATCCCCTCTTTTCAGTGAACTTTTTCCACACCCAAAAGGGGCACACTAATCAGCAAGTGATCAGCGGGAGGGAAAGCCCTGCCGCCCTGGTCTGCAGGAGCAGTCTCCAAAGGGGATGTGCATGGTCCTGTCAAAGTTTCAAGCTCACCCTCTGTTAAAACTGTTATTTTTAACGGCAAGAGTGTAACCTCCTGTTGTCCCCCCCCAGTCCAGCCTGGGCTATTTTTATTTCTTTCGTGCATGTTTATCATGACTTTTGCTTTTAACCTGTTCTTTCCAAATATATATAAATAAAATCCCCCTATTAAAAGGAAAAAAACCCACGCCAACACAGCAGCACTACCTCTTCAACTTTAACAGGTTAGCTCTCATTAAATCTTGTTATTTTATATTCTGCAACAACTGGATGAGCAAAGGCTCACATGGGAAACACCAGTAGGAGCTGGGCAGGGGTCTGCTGGCTGGGAGGGCTGGCACCCAGCTCTGGGCATGGACCGCACTCCTGTCTTTCTCCAGGCATGAGCAGGGAGCCTGCAGCAAGGCTCCCATCAAAACCAAGCTGCCAGAAAGCTCAGCGTGCTCAGGAATCAGCCTGAGATTCCTGAGGGTGAATTCAGAGGGGCACTGGCCCTGGATGTCCACCCAGAGCAGATCTGGGGCCAGGAAGAACCATGAAGTTGCAGCTGCTTGAAGCAGTTGCCCTGGATCACCGCTGCTAGTCAGCCAGGCGTGCTGGAGACACCGCTGCTGCTTGTAGCACTCCCTCTGCCAAAGCTTTTCTGCCACCAGATTTCAGAGGAGCAGCATGCTGCTGGATCCCAAATGGCAGGCACTGCCCAGGCTGCCTGTGAGCCACCCTCCTGGGCCAGAAAGGCTCCTCAGCACAGCCACAACAGAGCCAAGGTCACCGGGATGGGGCAGGGAGGACACCCATGTCACCCACCTATGGCAAACACCATGGCTGCAGGGCTAAGACCTCACCCTGAGGAAGTCCCTTGCTGGGGACATCCCTGCCTCAACTTGTTCCCCCATGGCTGCACCCAGGAGCACTCTGCAGCACCCATGGAGCTGGAAATACTAGTTCCTGGCATGCATTACTGTCGTGACACAATCATAGACAAGAATGACCAAGACAGTCAGATGTCCACTTCAATTTCAGTGGGCTGCAAATACCTACATTTCTGACAGCTTTTTGAAAACCTGGGAGTAAGAGCTGTTGCTCATCCCTGTAGATAGCTTCTGGACTGGTTTGATGGTGTCTGCACAGTCCCCAGTATGTAAGTGTCCTTATCACACTGTGCGGTCTCAGGGCCAACAGCATGTCCCATGCTTGCAGATGATCCCCGAGGAGTACCCTGGGGAGACCTGTCATGTTCAGCCCTGATGCCCCCCCCAACCTAGTAAAGGCAACACCTCTGCATCTCAGACACCAGGCAGGAGCATGGACAGTCCAAAACCTCTGTGCAATTTTGGACCATTTTTCAAACAATTGTGGGCCTATCTGTAAACCGGTGGAGCAGTTTGATGTCTTTCATGATGTCATCACTTAGTACTAAGGTCTTGGGTAGGACAAGTACTTTGAGTTCCCATGGTGGCCTCATCCACTGTGGAAACTGGGCTTCAGCATCACACCACTTCGCAAAAGGATGTAAGAGAACAAGTGAGCGTCTATTCATTCCCTCCTACCCCCTCGCTTAATTCTATCCAGAGCATAAAGCTGGCTACATTAGGAAGGCGGGAAACTCAGCAGAGCTCTAATTTGGGTAAATCTTACTGGCAAATGCTCTAAAATCCATCTGCTTCTACAGCCGTGGTTAAACTGCAGCCTAGATAGCTCTCACTGCAATTGCTGCCGTAACTGAGAACAGAAAGTCGAATCAAAGGGAGCAGAGATGGAAAAGAGAGAAACAGGGTTGGGGCTGCAGGAAACAGAAGCAAATTTGCCTTGAGAACAAGTCCTTCAGTATCCGTTAGTTAGATTTAAGTGGTACTTAGGGCTTTTACAAGCCCTGTGCATCAGAGAGAATTTCATCAGAGGCAGAGAGTAGCTGCTTTATGCTAAATCAACCATGATGGACGTACCAACCCTGAGCAAAGTTCCTCAGGCCAGGACCTTGAGTACACCCTCCAAAAAGCTTTGTCCTGTTTTCAGAAGACTGAGATTGATTATAAGCCATCAATTCAATGTACCACAGCTGTCTGGGGGATTCTGGCAAGAAAAAAAAAGCAGCTCCAGCTAAGTAATGCCTCTTCCCCAAGAAACCTGGGGTATCTACAGAGGGTCCTCCACCTAGCTGCAGTCAGGTGGTGGTGGGATGGAGGTACCTACCCATCACAGCATTTCTGATAAAAACTATAGCCTTTCCATTTCTCCTTCTACGGGAAGTCCTTAGCACACATTTGGCGCAGTTTACAGGATGATGATGACAATGTGTTTCTCCTAAATAAAATCCATTTTTAAAGAGTACATGTGCAATTACTTTGGGTTTTGGCCTGTATTCAGGAAAGAATTTCCCCTCGGGTCAGATTTGGCAGGGACTGGTAAGGTTTTCTTGCTTTCCTCTGTAGGGTGGGCCATGGTCCACTTCCTAAGATCATCTGGACATTTTCACCTAACAATTTCCCTGCTACTGCCGAGACCCGGGACACTGGCAATGCCCTTGATCTCTCCTGCATGTTCGAGTTTTTGTGGCTTTTGGTCTTTTGTACTAACGGTCTTAAATTTGTTATAGGGTGTTGGGAAGTGTTTTATGGCCTGCAGCGTATGTGGTGGATGTTCTGGGGACCCCTCCAGATTAAGCGGCTATTACATGGTCACCTGTAATTGTAAGCGCCTGTACTCGATGAGGCAGGTGGTCCCCTCTCATGCTCTGTCACCCCTCCCTTATCTCCCAGTAGCAGAGCTCTGACATCCAGCTACAAGGCAATTACACCCCCAGCATAGTCATGTGTGACATCTCCCCTTTCTCTTAAGTGTGATGCTTATAAACCAAGGTGACAGGGGATATTAGGATAATAAACAAGGTGAAGTCCTGGGAGTGGGAAATTATGAAACCTGGGCTCTGCTCCTGTCTTGCTACTAACCGATCGCGTGGAACCATCCCTTCCCTCCTTCACACCCCCTTGATTAGACATTTAGACCATGCTGGTTACCCCAGGCTCCCCATGAAGTCAAAAGAAAGGTGTTTTATCGAGCTCTTATACCTTCCCACAACAGCGGTGATGACTTGCACCTACCCTTTCACAGATAACAGAGAGTTTCGACAATCAGCTTAAATGAAGTATCTATTTTTTAGATTTCTTAGTCCTGATGTACACAGCACGTGACAAGCTCAGCGCTGTGAGGCTGACCTTAGCTGGGTCTCCTGCAGAACAGGGGACCAGGACAGACCCATCCATGTGAAATACAAGACCTTGGAAACCAAAAAAGACATGAAGTGGTAACAGCACGATGCTTCCCACTCTGTGACGCAGGGGTATGCACTGGGGGGTATGTCTGATGCCTGGTTATGTTATTAAGTCTCCATGCAGACAGAGCAGGACAGATGCTGCTGTTGCCTCGCTCATTTCCAAGAGTGGAAGGTAACAGGAATGACGCACATCCTGCATAGCAACTCAGTCCTAAACTGCTAAATCTCAGCCTAGTGCAAAACGATGCCTGTGGATCAGGAATACTTTATGGATGAAGCATCATCCTGAAGCTCATACCTGCCCTATCTGAGTTCTGCTACTCATGTCTCACCTGCCTCTCACAGAGAGCAGCGATTTCGTTTAAAGCACATCATGCTCCTTTAGACCCGCACACTTCCCCACCTAGAGAGGACACAGACAGCTTCAAGACCGCCTCCAGAAGCACAGGATACCCGATGGACAGAACTGCTGGTGCTAAGCCACAGGGCTTGCTTGGGATCAAAGGGGTCTGTGTGCTCAAGGCTTGGCCACGTTCTGAGCTCCACTTCTACAAACACGGTCTGCACAAGCCGGGAAATCTGGTCCAAAACTGGCAACAGAAACACCCCCTCCTGCTACCAGATCCAATATGCAGCACAGATACATTTCCCCCTAATCCTCCAAAGAGAAAAACAAACAAGCATACAAATGCCAAAACATTAACTACTCCCCAAATTACTCAGACTACTGCTAATTAGTATAAATTTACAGCAGCTGCACTACTGGAAGTGAGCTCAGACTTCAGCCCTGGAAATTACTAGGGAGCTGAACTTATAGAAATCTACAGGAATGTTCCAGTATACTAACTAACTTCATCAGCATTTCTAAGCCTTCTTTATTCTGCTCATACTGGGGTAACCGTGAAGCTCACAGGCATGAAATCCACAAATGCATTCCCTCTCAAAGACTCCTGTACACAGCAAGTTCAGCGATGTGTGTCCAGAGAACCACATAGGAGAGGGTGTGGAGCGCTCTAGCCTGATTCCTTACACCTCGTTCATCAGCTCTTACTGATCAGCACAGATCAATGTTGAGGGCTTTGGAGGTGTTCATCGTGTTTGGATGTCATTTCTCAGTTTCCTGGTGGAATTACTGAGCAGTGATTTTCTGTGTGCATTATGAAGGCTTGGTCTCAGCAGAATACGATGCAATGCATTTTTCTGGCAGGACAAGCCCTAGATCTGTTTGTTGCTGTTCTTTAGAAAGGTGATCTGGGTAATACTAGCCTTGAGTACCAGCCTGAGTTTGCAGCGTCCATTAGGCTCTGCTATCACCCACACGCCTTAACATCTATCTGTCTCGGCGAGACCACAGAGCTTCTGCAGTAAGTGAAATATAACCATCAATCTAATACAGCATTGACTAGCAGGTCATTTTGGTACGTTGAGTCACCAACTATTACAATCTAGCAGACTTTCTTCCTCGAGTCATTCTCACACACTTAGATCCCACTTCCCGCTCCAGAACTGGAGATAAGATCATAAATAGCTTATGTGTGCTTAAAGAATGGATACTACATTAACAGCAGGTAGGCAGACAGGTAGACAGACAGACAGACATGATGATAAGCCATACATCTGGCATGTAAGTATCATGGCAGTGGAATTACCATTCCCCAGCCAAGTTTCACGCTTTGGGGAGTTGTTTTGACATGCTGTCAATGCCGCACCAGAATAACCTGATTTATTTCCCCTGTTCTCTTTGAAAAGGTCTATTTGGTGCCATTTATTTTGCACTCACTTACTCGCCATCCTATCAGGAGGCGGGAGGTCAGCAGGGTCACTCCTAAGAGAGTATCACGTTCTGTACAGAATAGAGAAAATGCTCTAAGTTAGCGGGAAGGGAAGAATTCATGCTGGGGCCTCCTTTCAGCCTCTGCTCTCCCACAGTGGACTCGTATACCTCTTCCCTTCCCACATCCTTGCTCTTCCTTTCAAATGGAAAAGCCAGTACCACTGTTGCTGCTATCCCACCAGCAGCAATCCCTCCCCCCAAAGAGCCTGCTTCGGTCTGGCTTCATTTGTGCCTCCACCGAGCCTCAGCTGGGAATTCTTAGGGCTCCCATCTCAATCCATTCTCCCTGTATTGCACGATAAAATCCTTTAGTCTTTTCTGTCTTTGGATAGTAAATAGATAGCGAGTCCCAAGTGGCCGTAAGAAGAACTGAAGGCATAGCAGTAGGCAGAAGAGAGACACATTGCTCGTTCCAACAGTCATCGTTACAATGGACCAAGGTGTTTTTAGGCAGAGAGTACACGGGGAATACCCATATCGGCATACACACACTTGTAAACACAGCACTCATGCCTGGTACCCAGCTGACATGGCTCTGAGATAGCAAAACTCACTTCCCTCCAAGCCCACCTCAACCAGGCAGGAGGCACAGTTCAGCAAGAGCTCCATGGCTTAGGGACAATTGTCACTGTCCCATGGAAGCAAAATATTGTGACAACAGTTCTGCCGCTGAGACACTTTGAACCCCTAAACGCGGACTTGATGATCAAAATGCATTAACTTCAAAGGCAGACAGCACGAGAGAGACGCCATGAATGAGTTACGTGACTTTCTTCTTGTGGAACGTGACATGGATGGGCAAAGCTGGCACAGGAGTGGAAATAGAGCCTGATGGACCCATCTGTAGGAGAAGGAGCAGCCCAGGAAGGCAGAGAGCATAGGCAACTGTCCAAGCCATTTGACTTCAGCAGCAGAAGCTGAGACCTGCAGGGTAGCAAGGCAGGATCTCCCTCCTGCTGAACAACGCCTGCTTCATCACTGCCTCCTGCACACAACTAGTCTTCTGCACACTTTTCTTGATGGTTACATTGGTCAGGAGTGTTGCTCACACGCCCTATGAGCAGACCCAAAGTTCTAACAGGACAATTTTAACCAGAGACCCTCCAGCTGGTGCCTTTGCTTTGTTTAGTTCATTAGTTGGGGAACATCTAAACTCAGTACTAGGGGGTGACTGGCCTGGGCATTAGATCATGGAACAACATGAGCTCCATGTGCAGCTGAGAGCCAACACTTGACACCTGCCTTCTTCCATCTTCACAGCCTGGTACTTCTGCTGCTCCAGCCTATGGGCCTCCATTCAGTTAATCACCCTCACACTTGATAGCTACTGCCTGGCCAGCTGTCCTGATGTTTCCAAACACATGAACCCACTCCCCTGGTCCTCTACACAGAGGAATGAGCATTACACTCGCCACGTCGTGTGTGTCTCAGAAATCACTAGAGGACTGGAAGGATTACGTATGGTTGAGATAAGCACAGAGACAAAGCATAGACATTTATGCAAAGGTCTCCTTCCCCCCAGGCTGAGCCAGCAGCAAAAGAGGCAACCCTGTTGTCTCAAAAAAAAAAAAAAAAAAAAAGCCAACAGTCAAAAATAGAAAGCAAGTACTGTTAGGAAGAATAATAATAGCACCCCAGAAGTAGCAATCAAAGAACCCAGGATCATGATCTAAGGTAACATAAAAATAGCTACAAAGTCCAAGGGAAAAGGGGGAGATATTTCTAGCATGCACACTGCAGAATTCCCTCTGGAAACGCAGACTGGTTTGCTTCATTTCCTCTTCAGCTTTTGCTGAAATATCAAACAGCACAAAAGCCCCCTCTTTGCACTGAGAATACAACTGTTGAGTGCATAAGCTCTCTCCACATCGCATTAGGCACATTTCCATTCAGCAACCAGCCTCTTTTGACTCCCGTTCCTATTTCAAAAAGGAGAGAAATCTGAACCAAGGAGCTGGCTTTGACAGTCTTTTATTTGCAAATCTGCTTGTCTTTCAAAGGCATTTTCGCTGGGAAACTTCACCGAATGAGAAAAAGAAGCTCTCACCAATTCCTCCATGTGTCTAGAGCAAGGACTTCCTCCGAGGAAGAACCAAGCTCATCAAGGAGGCTCTCTCCTCCTGCTCCCCGCTGATATACCCTCTTTTCCCTTTCCCACTATTCAGTCTGAGCTCTTCCACATCCTTATTATTTAAAACCCAGCTGCTCTTCCAGTCTCTACTACCCAGACCTATCTCCTCTTCCACTCGCAGAGGACTTCTCCCAGAGCTGCCTAAGGACCATTTCCTATTCCATGTGTTCCTCAAATTAATGTAGCAGCTAGAAACAAACAAAAACAAAAAAAAAAAAAGAGGAGAAAGAATGGCAGATAAGCTTTCAAGCTGTAAATTGAGAGCCACGACTACAACCAATGCTGTAAAACTGAGAAAGGCTGAGGGACCGATTCTCACCAATTCACAGACATGGAGCAGGAGGGGATGACAGCCACATCACAGTAAACCGAACAGGCTGGTTGAGATCCCCAAACTGTGCTCTTGAAGACAAGAGTTAAATAATACTTCAACACCCTTCTTAGTTACCCTTTTTATTACCGTGTTTTAATTACCTCAAACAGAGTGTGCAAAGGGATTAGTAAATAACGCTTTCCTTTGTTAACCTTTCTGTCTACATTTTGCTGCTCTGCCAGGATCTGACACCCTCCAAAACAAACAGAAAATACACAAATAAATAAAGGTTTCATCAGCTCCGCAAGGTGTTGAAACAAGAACGGTGCAAAAAAGCTCAGTCGTGTTAGCACGACGGATAGGAGAGAACATCCCCAGAGTTCCCACTGCAGGATCTTTTTTGGTAATATCGTGGGACTAGGAGAGTTGCAAGGTCTTTTCACATGTGGTTTTGTATGATTTTCTGCAGCTCAGGGGCTGTGCCCTGCTTCTTGCAGTATGGCAGGGCGGAGAAGACTCTCACAAGGACTGCGTGCATAATGCTGCTAGCAGTGCTCAAGCTATTTACCTTTGACCATTTGGGGATCCACCGAGGACATCCTAGCAGTCTGAACAGAGCTGCCTGGCTTGCTACCTTGTTTTAAGCCTTGCTACCATGTGCTGAAACTGTATAATCTAGGCAGCTAAAAAAGCACAGCCTGCTTTCCTAATGTCTTTCTGTGGAAGCAAATACTGCTACAGGGACATCGTGGCCACAGGCGTTGGAAGGAGGTGGTGTGTGAGGTCATTCATGGCTGAGAAGTTGTCTTCAAGACAACCTTCCTCGTTAAATTGTGGGTCTGTGGAGAAGCAGCGACAAGAACAGCCCAAAGGGCGATGGTACGAGCATGGGCCAGCCCTCAGGTGCTGTGATGAGAAGAGAAGAAACTGCTGGGTATTTCTCTGCCCTCCCACAGGATAACAGCAGCTCTGGAGAGCTCAGCAGCGTGCTGGGTACACTGTGTGTCTCAGCCCTGCCAAAGAAAAGACATCCACTCTCCACCTCACCTCAGCAAAAGCTGAAGAGGCTCCTGCCATGAGCCCTCACCCTCCTGGTGGCATCTCAGCCTGCTTTACCCATCTCCATCTTCCAAGCACCGGCGGGGCTGTGGGGTGCGCTGCTGGGGCAGCACCAAGACCACATCACCCAGGACTTTTTTTCTCCCCATCCCCACTTTGTATTTACATTGCAGCCCCACTTCTTGCCAGTATGCTCTTCCCTGAGGGGAGGGAAAGGGAGGAAAGGGAGTTTCGGTGGTCAAACCCCAAGGTCCTTCCAAGAACTTTCTCCTGCCACAGAAAGTGCCTTCATCATCCTTAAGATTAATATAAAAGCATCTGAGGTTAATATCGGAGAAGCCAAACTATAAACTGAGAATTATGCTTTAGCCTAAATAAATCATCGCCTTCATGGCTGGGTCTGTCAAGTCGGGAGAGGAGAGGGGAAAGGCTCTGGGAAGCACTGGGACACCCACTCCGGGGTGGAAGCGAGGGGATGCAGCATGCAAGGGCTGAGCACTCAGAGGCCTCATTCAGCTTTGCTGAGACCAACCTCCTTGGTGGTACCCAGGGGGAATCTGCCCTGCTTTTGGGGGGACCCTGGAGGGACAGCCTCCCCCCCCACCCCAGGGCCGCTTCCTCTCTCCCTGCGGGACATGCCCCTCTAATGATTCCCCTGCCTCCTTGCTCTGCAGTTTGTCAGGCCGGCTGACTTCAAGCAATCCTGCATCTGTTTCGCCTAGAGAGCCGCACTCGCCTACATTTTAATAAACCCTATAATTTACACATTTCCCTCATACCCTGTAATTTCACCACCCCAAGACACAGCGAAAGGAGAAAGCACAGAGCTGGGAGTGCTCGTGGAAAGTGCTGCCAGAGATTCGAGAAATAAGTAGAAGGCTTAAATCTGCAGCAGTAAAATAATCCAGGGGAGGGAGCCAACAATGACTGAAAAATAAACATCTCCCCCTGCAAAAGCCCACAGCCAGCCCTGCTCCTCGCAGGCCAGCGCTGCCAAGAGATCGGGTGCACTGGGAAATGCGCCGGGGACTCCAGGAAAAAAAAAAAAAATTATGTGGGTTATATGGACCCCTTTTATATGGCAACTGTTAGCGGTAACTAAGTTTAAATTTATATGTTCAATAAAGTCTCTTCCCCCCCCCTCTTCCAAGTGCCAGAACCACTCAAGGAAGCCGACACACGCTTCCCATTTGAAAATGTGTTATTTGACCATTTTTATTCTCTGCTTTTGTTCTCGGTGCTGCAGCCCCTCTAAAGGCGAGGGGGGGCATTTCTGCACCAAGATCAAAGTGGCTCTGTGTATACACACACTCGCGCAAATTATGTATTTGTGATCAAGTAACGCAGCATCAGGAAAAGCTAGGCGGGCATGTGGGAGAGTGAGATATTTACACAGGCCTGGCCAGAGGCAGAGGCATTATTTTAAGTGTTTTTCGTTGGTGCCAAGTCATCTGTTCACATATACGTGTGCACGCGTAAAGATGATGGAGACACCAGCTTGCCAGAGCCAGGAAATTCAGCATTAACCCTACAATTCCTCAATATATCCTGTCCAGAACCCTGACACCCTCCAGACCTGCGTGCCCCCCCACTTTGCTTATGTCCCGGTGATGGCGTGGTTCAGGGTCCCTGTTGTGACAACTTAAAATCGTGCGCAAACCAGGACTGCTCCACAACACACGTCGGCCTCTCTTGCTTCCCCAGAGCAGCTTTATAGCCCACATAAAGGAATATATATATTTCCCCTATAAAGACACAGCTTAACCAAAGGATTTCAGGTTCTTTAACATCGGGAGGAATAATAATATTTAAAAAAAAAAAGCGAAAAAGAGAAGAAATCTGGGCTTGTGCTGTGGGCTCCCCAAACGGGAAAGGAAACGCTGCTGCTTGAGCTTTGAGCCAGGAAGGGTAAAAAGTGGAGGGTGAGGAGGGAGGACCGAGGGATGGAGGATCTGCTGGGATCCCCGAGGCCCCTGGCTCTCCCTGCGTGGGGTTGTTTCCTCCTGCCCCTGCCACTCAGGACCTGGGCAAAGAGAAAAGCCCCCCTGAGGCCAGGAGTGCCCAGGCAGCCCCCCTGCCCATCCCTCGGGTGCAGTGGGGGGACCCCATCCCGGGGCATCCCAGGGAAACCGTTATCAGAAAGAGAAGTAAAGAGAGAAGCCAAACCTAGCAGCATGTTTACGATACAAAATCCACGATAAAACTTACACCGAAATTATTTCAAACCAAAGTCGGGGGGGGGGGGGGGGGGGGGGGCGGGGGGCTGGAATTGACTCGAAATGTCCTTTCCAGGCGGGTGGCTGCCAGAGGAAACGGTGGGAGGGTGGGTGGATAAAGGTTCCCCGGGGAACTGTAAAGCAGAAAGTCTCTCCTCTGCGCCAGCACGAAGCCTGGGAGGCGCAAACACGGTGGAGCAGCTCTAAAATAGGGCGCAAAAGCGCAGCGGGCCGTGGGAAACGGGGAGCCCCTGGGCGGGGAAGGGGACCCCCACCCACAGCTGTCCTGCTCGTCGTAGGGACACGCAACCCCCGGCATCGCGGAGCATCCCCGGCCAGGCTGCATCCCCAGCGCGGCCGGCTGCGGGGCTTCTCCCCCTCCACCGCTTCCCCCTTCTCCTTCCACTCAATCCGCATTATTATTAGCAGTATTTTATCCTAGGAAAAACAAATGTCTCCCTCCCTTCCCACCACACACCGGGGGGGTAAGGGGTGGCAGGCCCAGATAACAAAGCAGCTGGTGTGGAACGAAGTTGTAAGGAAATAATTGATATGTAATAAGGCTGAGTGAATCTATCCCAAAGAAAATATTGCGTAAGCGGTTATGATTAAACATGCCCGGGCGAAAGGCGCTCTCATAAAGGAGTAATGGAGCTAAGGAAACAAATGATCATTGGGAATGTTAAACACAGAGGGGCATTTCATCACACAAACATAAATTCAGCTTGAAAGAGACTTGGGGGGGGGGGGGGGGGGGGAAGAAGAAAAAAGCCCCCTTCTCCCCCGCCTCCCCGCCCCGTACCCTCAGGTTGTGCGACGGACACCGTTTGAAGATGCTGGCAGTGCGGTGGGGGCGGCGGGAGACCCCGCTGGCTAAGGCGGGGGGGGGGGGGCCGGGGGGGGGGATCCTGCCTCACGCTTGCAGACCCAGAGCAGTCCAGGCTCCTTCCCTCCCTCCCCCCAGCGTGTGGCCGGGCCCCCCACCCCCCCGGGGCTCCGAGCCGCGGAGCGGGGCCGAATCCTTCCTCCCGCCGCCGGTGAGGAGCCGCAGCACTGCCTGCATCCCCCACTGTCTCCACGAAGGGATATCCCCGGCCAAATCCCGGGCCTTTTCCCGGTTTTATTAACAAGCAGAAAGGAAACATAAAGGAAAAAAAATGTCTAATATTACTCTAGATAAACGGGGGTGGGGGGAGGCAAATAAATCGCCAAAGCCTCACCCTCTTTTTAACATCGCTCCTTTCTCCCGGATAAATCCCGTTTCCGAGGGCAGGGAGCGCGTTCGCACGGTGGGAAGGCTGCAGCGCCTGTTCCGGGGCCAAACCCCCGCCGCTCGCCGGGGGCTGGCGGCTTCGCAGGCGGCAGCGTGCTCTTGGCTGGAGCCCCGCCGGGCAGGCACGGGAGCCCGGCCTGGGGGGGTGGGGGGTGGGTACCGGCTGCCCCGGCTGCTTTGGGGTCATTTTGGCTCAAGGGAACCGGCCCCGAGCACAGCCAGGACCAGCTCCGCTCGCACCTGGCTGCAAAAGCAAGTGGTGTGCCGGCCCGTTACGAAGCATTTTAACCAATTTAAATCATCCGTCTCTTTTTATCCCCCCCCCCCCCCCCAAAAAGCAGCCGAGGCGGGTGTTTGCCCCCACTGCGGGCTGTGGACCGGCTCTGCCAGTGCCCCCAGCTCCCCGTGCTCTTTGCGGGGCTGCGGGAGCTTGTTTTCGTTTGAATTAAAACCGGGGAAGGGGGGGGGGGGGGGGGGGGGGGAAGGAGAGAGGAGGGAGATATTTGTGTAACAACTTGAAATAATTTACCCCAGAAAAAGGAAATCTGGGCAAGAGTTTATCAGGCAGTTCCCTTTGCCAGCATGTTTAAAATGTATAAGTAATTTTAAAGTGTGTCTTCACTTAATATATTTTCCCCTTTCTCCTTCAGATGACAAGGAAGACCAGTGATTGCAAGATGTCTACAGATAGCGCCCTTTAAGAGTTTCCACATTGTATGCTTAGGGGGGAAAAATGTGTTTGCGGTTCTACGTCCCTGCCGACAACTTTCTGATACTCTCGGTTTACGGTTCCCATTGCTGGGGCTGCGCAGGGCGGCTGTGGCATTGCGCCCCTCTCCCCAGCCAAACTGGTGGGGGGGGGCCCGGGCGATTTCAGGGGGTGTCTCTGCGTGTCTAACGAGTGAGAAAAGAATTTCCTCTAAGAATATGTAAAAGGGAGGAATTCCTCAAAATCGCACCCGAAGTGACTCCCGGTAAATCCAGGTTTAACGGTGGCGCTGGGGGTTGATCCGGTGTTTTTTTTGTTGGTTTGGTTTTTTTGTGGGTGTTTTTTTTGGGGGGGAGGGTGTGTTCGTTTTTGTGTTGTTTTTTTTTTGTTTTTTTTTTTTGAGGGGCGTCATAAAGAATCCCTGGATCTCTGTTTTGGGGGGCCAATAAAGCAGTTTGTGGGTGATATTAGCGAGGCACTCGTTTTCTTGGCTGCGAGAGGAAGGAGCTACCTGGCCTGCGGCAAAGCCCGGCTACCGTTAGGCTCGGGATTAAAACCCATCACCAGCATCACGATCGCTACGAAATCACAGCCTCTCGGTAGTTTAAATCTAGATAAATTAAAACGGCTTCGGCCCGAGAACAAAAAGCATCTTTTTTTCCTTTGGAAAAGGAAGCGAGTTCCCTGTTTTCCAGACAGAAAACACTTCTTTTTTTCCTTTCCCCATAATTTAAACCACGAATCCATCCGGCTCCGCAGAGCTCGCCATGCACTTGCTGGAGCAAGCCCGGCCGTGCCTTTTCGCCAGGACGAGCTCTCGGGCGGCCCTGGGTGTCTGCAGAGGTTTCGCAGGGCTTTCTCCAGCTCGGAGGGAAGATGTTTAATTTCTGATTTCCCCCCTGCCTCTTCCAAAGGGATGCGGGGAGCCCCCTCCCACTACCCTGCACTCAAATCAAAGCTTTGAAACAACCTTGAAAGCCGGAGGAGGAACGGACTGGTTCATTCCTTCGGCTTCACGGCCAATATTAAGATTGTCCAGAGAAATTAGTCGGGGTTTCTGCCAGGACGAAGCAACCTCGGAAAGAGAAGGATGGAGGACACTGTCCTGGGCTCCAGGAAAAGACATTTTTCTTGGAGCAGGCAGCGATGGCAGCCGGGAGTTGGTTTGTGCACAAGCACCTACAGCGGAATCAGGCAGGAGAAACAAAATTTGGTGAATAACTGTGCTCAGGGATGCGTTTACCCAGGAGTTTCCCTACGCAGCGGAACAAGCCGTGAAGCCGATTGCAGAATCGCGCCCTTGAATTGACAGACACTTGGTTAATTTTGTTGGTTTGGGGAGTGGGCAGCCTTTAGGATCCTGAAATCCATTTTACCCTGATGTGGGCGAACAAACCCCAGAAGTTAAGTGCGTTTTAGGAGCATTTTAAACCCCGTTTAAATCAGCCCCGAAACGGAGTCGTTACCGTCGCGTTACCCCCTCGATGCTAATTCTCCACTCACTGTTTTTACCCCAAATCCAAATGCACACTCCGGTGCAAAGGCATAATTTCCTCCCGTGTAACGATCTACCTCAGCTCTACCACCGCTTTTAATTTTTACGAATTTGTGAACGGGCAGGGAGACACCTTCGAGCTCTCGGGCAACAAGAAATCATCGAAACGCGCTTTTCCTGGCAGAAAATACATTTACTAAAATGGACGGGGGGGGCGGGAATCACCCCTTTACTTGTCCCTCTGTCCCCGGGGTTTTGCTGGGGGCTGCCGGCGCGCAGCCGTCGGGGCCGCAGCTCGGCCCCCGCAGACCCCGGCCCGCCGCGTTTCGTGCCGCTTGGTTGACACAGCCAGCACGGAGTGGCCGGGCCGTGGGTTATACGGAATCATGGTTTTCATTATTTTCGAGGTGGGAGGGAGGCGGAAATAGGAAAGAAATATATATATTTATGTTGAGCTACTTCTTGGACATGAACGGCGGCAAAGGCGGAGATGCAGCAAAGAGACCCGAAAGGGAGCAGCTTTCCCAGCACACGCCTGTGTTCCCCGGGCCCCCGAGCCACCGTTCTGCCCCTCACCCGCCACCCGCGCAGGTTGCGCGCTGCCCGCGGGGGAGCTGCCCTCCGCACCCACGGAGCCGCGCCGGCACCGCGCCTCCTGCCCGCCCCATCCCTCGCAGCCACCGGGAGGGGACAGCCAGCCCCTCACCCTCCGGGACAAGCTGCTAACGCGCATCGCCAAACAGCAGCTGAGAAAACAAAACGGACCAAAAAAATAATAATAAAAAAAACCCCAGCCCTGAAGTTTTGTGTCATCTATAGTCAGGGGGTGCCGGATCCCACCGATTGTGCAAGGAAAGGGGAGGCGGGGAAAGGGGGTGGGTTTTTCTTTGATGAATTCCTAAACAATTCCTATTATTACTTTCTTTACCAACCAAGAGTGAATAAATGGTCCAAATGGCGAGATTTGCTTTTCAAAGAGCAACATGAAATCAAAACACCTGTTATACATTAGCCCTCTCCCACTTCCACCTCCCCTGTAAATGAAATCATTTAAATAAAAAAAGAATAAAAAATATAAGAGAGAATAAGCGCATTGTTTTTCTCCCCTGACATATGGGATCAGAGCTGGCGAGCCGGGCATCACTTCAGGTGAATAAATGAATAATAAAGCATTTGGGAAGCGACCTGGCAAGCTCCACCAGCGCATCCTTAGGCACATTCACATCCAAAACCCGACAGAGGCAGGGGCAGACACCCAGAGGACAGCGAGCCCAGAGGCAACCATTAAACCCTCACCACCCCATCCAGCGTACCCCGAACCCTCCGCCACCCCCGGGTGGGGCCCCAACACCCCCCTGCCACAGCCAGCACACGTCTGCCCCGTTGGGTCCGCCCCACGCACGTCAGGCCAACCCCACCCATGCCCACCCATTTGGGTATCCCCACGCGTTTCCCCCATCACAGCTGACCCCACTCATGTCCACCCCATAGGTGCCAACCCCAGGTGCGACCCTGCAGGCCGGACCAGGGGAGCCCAAGGGCGGCCCCCAGGCAGGGGCAGCCGGGGGGAGCCCCTTTACCTTGGTGGCAGGCAGGGGCTCAGCAGAGGTCTCATGGATGCCGAGGCCGCAGTGCCCCTGGCAGCAGGCTCAGCTGGCTACCGGCCCTATTTCCGCTTGTAACTACGAGGGGACCCAATGCCTCCCCTCGATAAGGTATCACAGTGTCTCTGCAGTCGGCGGTCAGCACCTTAGCTTGGAGCTCCACGGCACCGCTGGCAGCCGTGCCGGGACAGCAGGGAGATGTCGAGGCATTTCTGGGAATAATCACATCACACAAGTGCTTACATTCCGGCTTCCTTTCTCTTTATCCCTACCACCAAGTTTGAAGTCACACCTTCTACCGGATTGTTTAAGGTCTCCGGGTTGGAGTGGGGGTGGGTGGCAGTGAAGGAGAGTGTGTGTGTGAGTGTGTGTTGGGGGGGGGACGACGGCGTTGTGCTGGTTGTTAATCTGTAGGGTTCCTCCAGGCCAATAAAACTAACATGGTCAAGAAATTTCTTCTTTCAATAGAAACGTCTCCCTCTCCCCCCCACCCCAACGCCTAACCCTTTCTGTTTGTTTTTTTGCCCGGACTTAAGGGTCTGCAAGGAGCTTTGCAAGGTTGGGAGTCCCGAAAGCTGCTCAGACAGAGCTGCAAAGTAACAAAAAGACTTTGTTTTCGTCATACAGTCACGTAGGGGTTCTGGTATACGCATTGACATTGTGGAAAGCACACCTGGAAAGGAAACTATATAAAAGTATCTTATAGACAGACACATGCACCGGGATAGGTCTCCTGAAATAATACATCTGAAGGCCTTAAACCTGTGGCATCGGGAGGCTTGATACATGTGCTGGTACAAAAATAATCTGCAGTAAACATCTGTGGGTGTGCGCACACAAATAATTCTTTACACATTTGATACACAATTCACATATACAGGCATTTATCTTAATTGGCTTCTAGTTCTTAAAAGCCTGAAAGGTGGGATTTCAACTGGGAGCTGGGTATCCCAGTGCTGTAAGCATCCCTAGAAATCCACACTTTTCTTGCAGAAAAATCACCCACCAGAACCTTTTTCATCGGGTGTTTTGCTATATGCCCCCTTTGCTCTCTCCCGTTTACCTATGGCTTTGTGATACCATCTGCTGCATGCTGTGCTCACCTTTTCATCCCTTTCATCTGAGTTGCAACTGGAGATCTACTGATCAACCTGAGTATTCGTTCGAGTAACAGGTCAGCAGACACAAGCACTGATGCAAAGGGCGGATGGGTCAGTCGAATCCCCTCCGCTTGTGTTTTATATCAGGCACCCAGCTTGTCTGCCGAGCAGCAGCAGCCCAGAAGACACAGGCTGGTTTATATCTTCCCCCCACACACACACCCTGCTAAGATACTAGATTTTACCATTTTACAAAAATGGCAGTTCTGGGCAGGGAAGTTGGTCATGAGGTACGCAGTGCACTTTAATGGGGAAGGTAAAATCAAGCAGATGGAGACAAGTGCTATCTGACTGAGAGGCAGTGTGGACTATTGCATGGCTACTGTCAGAGGGCGAAGCCTTTGGCAGTGCCCTTGATCTCGCTGTCACCCTTCCCATCCTTCATTTAGGTCTCTCTTTTCATACTGTAACCGCCCTGGGACCAGTAACTAACTTCTTCATGTAGCTCTTGGACAAAACCAGGACCCCCATCACACTACGACTCTGCTGTTTTCTAATAAATAATCAGAGCATATGTGCACCATGCCTATATCACCACAAAACCTGGGGTTTGGCTTGGATTTCTAGTTATCACCTAGTGCCAATAATAATAACAATAATAATAATAATAATAATATGAACATTGCTTTGTGGATTCAAACCTGCCAGAAAGGCAGTAAGCCAAGTATTACACTTGTGGGAGGTATCTTGCAGAGTACTCCAAGGATCTTTTGTTAGGTCTGGCCTTATTTAATATTCTCATTAATGACCCTGTAAATGGATTACACAGCCCATTAATAAAATTGGCAGATGCTACCCAGTTAAGGGAACTCATGAAAAGTGAGAGAGGATTAAAAAAGGGAAAAAAGAGGACAGAGAGAACCAGGAAGAAAGGACAGAGAAAGAGCACAAAATTATTTGTGAGGATTAAATTAATGGGAAGGTGGCTAGAGGATTATTCAAAATCCAGATTCTTCAATTGTGGTTGTATCCAAATTCCAGTAAAAATAAATTATTAGTCCCAGAGAGAGCACAGGGCAGAAGGTTAGCCTGAAGTTTGCAGTAAGGAGTGCTGGGAAGGCAGGTACCACACAGCAGGAGCTCTGGTCACACATGGAGGTGGGGTACAAGGGACACGCACCCTCTTGCTGGGTAATCACCAAAAAAACAGAGAAACTTTCAGAACAAAAAGAAATGCTCATCCTGAAAAAAGCAGAAAAGACCCTCACAATTGGGAGGGCAGGAACCATCAGCTTCTGCACACAGCCAGCACCCCCACATCTTTTGGGGTTCCCTGTGCTTCTGCCATATGTCATGGAACCGATCCGTTGCAGTTGGATCACTTAGAGTTTATGATGGGGGGCAGAAGATACCAGACCACAGTAGATATGGGAGAGGTTGCTAATCTGGGACCCTGACTGCCCACTTTCCCCTCTCAGCTCTGTCATGGGCATCTTGTGGAGCATCTGAAATAAGGCTCCCTAACCATGAGGGGTCTGTGAGGATGAGTGTGAAGGTGATGCATGCAGAGAAAAGGCATTTTCTCTCCCTCATCGAATATCTGGGATCCCATGACTGTTGTTCACCCCTCGGTTCACACTCTGTAGCAGCGCCAGGGTGCTGGTGGGGTCTGAGCACACAGTCCCACCGCATGAACAAGAGCCTGGCAGTAAGCAGCTCAAGAAAGATGAGAAGGTACAATGAAGCACGGCCAAATTTAAGATGAATAAGCAGGAAAACCCTCCCCACAAGCTCTACTGGTCTGGGAAGGGTGGAAGGTGTTGCAATTCCCAACTGACTGGAGGCTTAGAATGAGACAGAAGCTCATGAGCAAAAAGTGAATGGTTCAGATATGAAGTGGAAACATGGAAACAAGAGGATGAACAATACAGCCTAATAGGTGTTTCTACCTCTTTCACCTCTGATTGCCATTTCAGGATGTAGAGAGGAATGCAAAGCAAGAAGCAACACGGGCTTTCCGAGCAGTTACACACGTTCTAGCAGAAAAGCTTGGTTACCAAACAAATGTACTGGGTGTTCAGAGGCCCTCTGTCAGAACAGGTCTGTGGATTTAAACTGAACCAGGGACATGACCACAAAGTACCAGATGTTCCACTGATGGAAATCAGAATGGATCCAATGACACCAGGAAACCTATAGCAACATAGGCTGGGCTGAGGATCTGATGTATTACATACTCAAAGGCTGTGGGTTTGGTGTGTATCCTGCTTACAGAGACAGGCAGGCTTACACGGACAAAGTACTCATGCCTTAAGCTTATAAGTTATTGGACACTTAACTTTTGAGGATCTGTTATGCCAAGGACTGTAGCTTGATTAAAGTCTGCTTTCAGTTGTCTCAGGTTTCTTCCTAAACAGTAATGATACCACTACTTCCATAAGGCAAAGGAGGAAGAAAAACCCCAACACTGGACCCAGTTTACCATTGCACTACACCTGTTTTACATTGCACACACATGAAAGAATTATACCAGTATAAAACCTACCTGTTTCAAAGAATCAAACCTCTGTTCTAATCCTAACTATTTGACTTACAAATACCTAAAACCCTGAGAATTTTTAATGTTTTCTCTTTCCCTTTCAGCACTTGCTCTTTAACTTTCTGCTTTTTTCTTTTTATGCTGGGTCACCACTACAAAAATCGCAGCCATGCTATATGAAGCCATGAATATGATTATGGCTTGCTAACGTAAACAGGCAGGAAGGGGTAAAATAGGGTGGGGGAGAGAAAAAGGGAGAGAGAGAGGGAGAGGGATCCAGATCCAGTTTATAAACATCCATCTCCAGTAATGAGTCCTCTAGGAAGAAATGAAAAATAGCCCAGGCCTGGTAAAGTCAATTAAGTTGCTTTTAAATAAGAGGTTACCCAGAGAGGCCAAGAGTTAACATGTAAAGGCTTATTGCCAGTGCTGTAAAAAATAAAAGGAGGCTTGAATATTTGAAGACATTTGGTTGCTATTATAAACAAGTGGATCTAATAGTGTGGGTACATTCATAGACTAACTGTAGAAGTTGGGCATCTTATAAGGACACATTGAAAGGAAAAACTGCAAGGTTCCCTGGCTAAATAATTCCAAATGGGTCATTATAAAACCACTGATACAACACGTGTGGTTAGGACACAGGGCATTTATAAGAAAAGCTTTTCAAACCAACCAATAATGAGCAACTAACAACAAGAGCACAGCCAAAGGTGTATGTAATCTGCAGAGAACACATGGCAAAGCTTTACGGTGCAAATTCTTATAATGACCTGGAGAGCAGATGGCCCTGACACCGGTTCAAGCCGTTTGGAAAAATCAACCAAAGTTTATCGCATTCTTGAGATTCGGAATTGGGGAAGTGAGCTTAGTTCACCTTCCAGGGAGAAAGGGGATCTATTTCAAGAGACGAGAAAAGAAATGAAAGAAAAGACAAAGGGAGAATAAATATACTCCTCTTTTCTGCTGGACAGTCTGAATGTTTGTCTCCAGAGCAAAGATTCATTTTTGTTCGGGTTCCAAGGAGATTACAGCGGTCTGCTAACATAATCTGGGCGCAGACCTGTAGTTCTTGCACAGACAAGTAACTTGGACGTGAGGAGGCATCGTAAGCCTAGGCACCAAAGCCACCCTCTCCCAGAGGTCAGCGCTGACCCATGCGCCCTCTCCCATGCAGGGGAGTTTCTCAAGACACTGCAGGCTGTTGACTCTTCCCACTGGAAGCAATGGCAAAGTTGTTCTCTGGTCCAGCTCCATAAGGACTGATCCATTCCCACCGCACCCTGCGAGAGGTAGCACATCCATCCATGCCAACAGAGCTGCTTCCACAAGACTTGCTAGTTTTTCCAAGGGGAAACAGTCGCTGTTTGACTGGCATAATTGACAGAGCCACAGCATCCCTTCCCAACAGCAGACTCAAGACATCTGGCAGAAGTTTTGACCCCCACAGACCCTCACTGACATAGCCTGATGGGCAGCTGGCCACTGACCCGACCTATTCATCCCTCCCACACCACAGACTTCAACATCTGAGCCTCTCCTCATCCTTCACACGCTCATCTTTGTATCATACAATTGAGGGGCAGTAGATGGGAAAATGAGGTCCAAGGAAACAAGAGGGACCATGTTTTATGATTCTAAAGAGGCAGACTGACCCCCAGCGAGGAAGTTTTCAGAAGCATCAACATAAACTTGAGTTAAGCGTTAAGCTGCTCCTGACTACCCAACAGCAGCAAAGTGCCTCTGGCCCATTTTAGACCCAGAGGCGAGTCTGCCCCAGGTGAGGCAGACGTGAAATCCCAGGAGACCCGGTACCCCCGCACAGGATGCACCTGTTCAGCACAGAAAAGGGGAATCTGGGATCAAGATCCCCATTTTGAAATTAAAATTTGAACAACAGATCCCTCAGAATGGATCAACAAGTTGCTGCTCCCACTCTGGAGTGCAGCACTGATTTCCTACGCCCTCAGCAAGCGGCAGGACAGTGGGACCACGTGCCCTGCCTTCCCTGAGCCTCCTGCCTGCCTGCCTCCTTCACACCCGCCTGTCAGCTGCAAGGGAACGCGAGATCAGCAAACACAAGGTCAAGCGAATTAACGTCACCAGAAAGGAAATGGGGTCAGAGTTAAGCGGCGTTCCCCTGCATCGACCGCAGGCTGAGAGCGTGGATGGGGACAATTAACTCGGCAGCTTGATGAGGAGACTAGTCTTTAGCCCCCTTTTCCTTCAGAGGGAGGGGAAGGAAAGAGTAGTCACCAGAAATCATTGCCACCTTACAATATCCACTTGAAGGACCATCCAGGAGCACAGCCCCACCATAGCTGGCTGTGGGCAGAGCCCCGATGATCCAACAGCAAAGGTGGCTCCTGCCCTAGCTGCCCTCTGGAGCACAGCGTGGGATGGCAGAGGAGGAGGTAGGAGTGCAAATCTGCCTCTATTTGTTTAAGCCACCAGTAAATTAGTGCTGCAAATCTGCCAGGCTGACCCTGTGGTTTCAGTGAAATTTTTTCTGGCTTTCTGGTCTGGGGTATTATACACACAGGTTTCCTTTCTAGCCCTTGATAAACATTTCTGACCAACTACTTGCAAGGAACAGGGTGGGGGGAACATTCCCAAATCCCAGCGCGAAAACCCCAACGCCTTCCCCTGGCATGTAAACACTGCTCTTGTCACAAGAGTCCTACACATGCTCCTGATGTGGGGGACTGCCTCCCCCAGCCACTGTACCTGTGTGCTGTGGGGCCAGCCTGCCAGCCAGCTGCAGGTAAGGTCGGGCTGGGTGTCAGCAAGCGTGTTCTGCACCGGGGAAACCCTGAGCTTATTTATTAACTGGTGCCAGCACTACCAAAATGGAGAGCAGCAAGAGCCTGGAGACACTGGGGAGAAAGGACGGAGAGGCTGGGTCTGTGGGGTGAAGAAGAGTCAAATCTGGGGAGATGCCAAAAAAGGGTGTCCATAAAATCCCTAAAATCTGGGTCCAGACATCATGCAGAGCCCCACTCCTATCCTCTGGAGATCCCACCAGCGCCTCGAGCACAGTGGGGAGCAGAGGTGGCTTGGGCAGTGCTCCCCTTCCTTGCCAGCCACGAGTGAAGCAGGCGCTGGTGGCTTTTCCAAAGCTGTGGTGATGGGCTCCACCCTGGAGCAAACTTGCAAAATAAGGTACTAAATAAAGCCTTCTTGGATCTATTTTGTGGGTAAAAAGCCCTCTCTTTTAGGGCTGTGCTTAGCATCACAGTGCTACATTCTCAGGGACTCCAGCTCGGCATGATCCTCTGCAGAAAAGGACTTAGTGCTTAGCCTACTTCCCTAAGGAAAGGAGATGAACTCTGCATGGATGTACCTGCCTCCATTAGTTCATTTGTCTCTCCTGTCTCCATTCTCAGTTGTTGAGTGTTTGGCTCCCATTTCCACCACATTAGCTGTTGTTCATAGAAACAATGTTCCCATGCAACATGGAAGAGGAAAAAGTCAGTGCTCTCACCCAAACAGCCATGACTTCAGCCACACCACTGGACATCAGAGAATCCACAAACGAGAGCGTCATTAGAAAAGCTACACATGCAGCAGTAAGTTCGTTGGACTAGATGCCAGAAAATCCGTCTCTCCGAGAATATGTTTGGCAACCAAGTTTCTTCAGTTTCACTGCTCAATTGCCCTTTCCAAACATGCTTTTAACACCTCCTACTGCCAAGGAGGTCACTAGGGGCTCACACCGTGGAAGGGCTGGTCCACCACCATTGCCCATGATGACAGTAGCCTTTCTGCTTATCAGGGAGGAACCACAAGCTGAGCTGTTCTCCAAGCGCACGGGATAACACCTAACAGCATGCCTGTGGTGGCTGGGGGAGCCACAGCAGCACCGCGAGCTGAGGTCTTGCCATTGGGGCAGGGACTGTTCTTGGATTAATGGCAAAGGATGGGAATCAAGTGCAATACAGAGGGTTGGCTCTAGCTAGCTTGCACAGTTTAGCAAGTGCCTTGGCAGCAGATGGCCATGCAAAGAGCTGTCATCTGTGCCAGAGCCCCGGGAAGCCAGGCTGGCTGCTGCTGTGGAAGGCAAAGAGCTGCCATGTCATGCTGAAAAGCTCCCCCAGCAGAAAAAGCACAAGTCCTCCAGCAGCAGCAGCAGCGAGCCAAGCCCAGGTGAACTCCTTGCCAGCTCCTTCTCCTCCCCTTTCCCATGGCACAAGCAGCCCAGCCCCAGTCTCTCCAGTGGGGCTGGCAAGTTTGATTTGTCCTGCAGCACTGAAAAGTCTCAAACTTTTAACACTCAAACACATAAAACTCATTGCATACACCTCATCCCTTCTTCCACACACAGAGCATCTCTCCGAAATCCCCCTTGGGCTAAAATACAAAAGCAGGAAAGAGAAAAGAAACAGAGATGTGTGACTGAGTTACAACTTGGCTGCTGGGTAGGACTAAGTCAGGTCCCACAGCTGGAAGGAACTGGACGGTCTCATAAATCCTTGGATTCTCGAGGACAGCAACTCCCTGCTTGACTTCATTCAAACCTCATCCCTGGAACGCTCCACCTGTGCAGTAGGAAGGACCAGGAGCTGATCCGTGCCTGTGTGAGCATTAGCCCTGTGCTACCACTTGGCTTTGCATGCTAAAAGGTGGTGCGGAGCGCTCAGCCTAGAGGGGACAGAGCAATGGGCTGGCTCCCAAAACCCCCATGCCTGTCCTCTGCTTTTCCGTGCCTCGTTTTCCCCATCTGCAAAAGGAAGACCATGACTCTCATATGGGGAAAAAACCTCTTGCATCAGCCAGGAGACAAAATCTACTTCGTACTGAATCAAAAAAGGAAAAGTGCCCCTAGAGGGAGATCAGTCAGCACGGGGTTATCCCTACACCCCGGCTTCGATTAGATCCTCCACCACGGAATAAACAACTTTCACCTTGCTGTGACCCCAAGGGAGTCCTACAGCCCGCCTACGTGGCAAAGTCGCCAGCATCCCCAGATGGAGCCAGAGGGGCCTGGAGCCCCCCACTTGCAGCCAAGCCCAGCCAGGACCTACAGCTGCCTGACTGTGCGTCCCACGCCACCGGCGTGTGGGACACCTGAACTGCAGAGCAACTGCTGCCTGTAGCTGAAATAAGGCAGCTCAGCATGTGGCAAAGGGCAGAGTTTTATTGTGCTTCACCTATATACAAATAAAATAATTGTGCTTCTTTGGGATGAAATACAGATTAAATATATGACATACTGTGCTTCGTAGCTAAGATACATGTATTCCGTCTGCCTGTATATTACTTCTATACTACTTGTCAGGCATCTCCCGCAAGCTGAGGGGGAGGGATCCATCTGAGCTACCAATTAAAGCCCAGCTCTCATTAAAGGCACCATTGTAGGGAAGGGGAAAAAAAAAAAAGATAATTCTGTCAGCACAGATGTCTCCTTTGCTGAGGGGTTTGCAAAGAAATAAAACCTGAGCCGCTATTATATCATTTGCAAAGTTATAGACTGTAAATAAACAGACCAGAGCAATTCCCCCACCTATAAGACACTGCAAGTCAGGGGACAGCACTGACAAGCCCGAGTCTCGCTGTAACTGGCTTATCTTCCTAATCCTCTGGATTATTAATAGTAGTAGGGCTGTGATAGAGTCCAGAGGCCACGCCATGACAGACACCACCGTGTGAAGCATCCCACAAACACACGGGGCGAGGCTGGTCCTGCCTCTCTGGAGTTCGGGTGGCAGAAGTATGGGACAAGGCAGGCATGGAGCGCTTAGGTGAGGTGCCCAAGGCCACGACGTGTACTAGTAGCAGAGGAGAAAACTATCTGCTTTCTGCTAAGCTCTCTGCCTATCCCACCAAGTTCAGATCAGGATTCTCACTGATCCTGTCTCCCTCTACAGTCCTTCAGCAATACAGTTAAAGAAAATATTGGCAGCAGCCTCCCCTGGTTTGATCATACCAAAGCCACTCAGAGGTGGAGATCAGGACTGTGCAGGATCCAGCCATAAAGTGGTGTCAGATCAGTACCTGGTCTGACACAAAATCCAGTTCCTCTGCCATATTTTTAACGGGGTTATCCTGCCATCAGCTCAGCAACCTGAACCTGTTCACCCCACAGCCAGACCCTACTAGCTCTGGGGCAAGGGATACAGGAGGAGTCAGTGGCTGAGGAGATGGAGGAAATACCAGGATTAGCTTCCCCTCTCCATAGCGGTTGGATGATGCTAGAGCTGAGTAGGACATCAAACCAGGAACAAAGAGAAAAAACAACAAACCAACTTTCATTCAACTATTGCTACTCACAGTATGGAAGGAGAGCCACTGCTCCACACTGCTATTTTCTGATTTCTCGCCCCCCAAAGCACCTAAAGCTTGTGATGGCTTGTATACTGGGATATAGGGAGGTAGACATGAGGAGCAACAGCGCTATGCAGCATCTGCTGTAAGAGCGAGTATGTGGATCCCTGCAAGACAGTGCATGCAGAATGGAGAAGAGTCATCACCCCATGTCATGGTTCAACGTAACTGTGAGGCTGGCCCCGAGGAAGGACTGCAGCCTCTCATTGCTGAAACCACAGAGAGGAAGGAGATGCGCTGGGAAGGACAGATGCCTTCTACGACAGGTTTTCTAGCTCTTTTCTTTTGCTTAAGTAAGCTCCTGGATGTTCAGAAGGAGAGCCTAAAGTTCAACAGGAGCTCACAGCAATGCCAAACCCACCGTCTCTGCCTGCCTCCTGCCATCTCTTACTCACACGCACTGCACTACAGAGAACCCCCTTGCTCCTAGCTCTGCCCATGCTTTGGGGACAACACGATCCTGGGTGACCAGGACAACTTTTTTCCTGCAGACAGAACTCCTGAGCTGCCCATAGCCCTTGCCTGCATCACTAGCCTGCTTGCTAGAGTGATGCCAAATGCTTTGAACACCCTGATTCCATCAAGGTCATGGCTGAAATTCCACATCGCCCTCTTCCTGCATCCTCCTACCCAAAGCTGAGCCCCTGCTCTGAATCTGCTGTCCCTGAGAATGTTCACTTTGCCTCTTGCTCATTTAACTTGGGCTCCTGCCTGGATGCCCACAAAGCCTTGAATTTCCTGCTGGCTCAGGACTGCTCGAGCTCAGACCCGTTTCCTCTAGAGGCAAATGGGTGCATTCACCATAGCAATAAAAACCGAGCGGCATTCTGGGCACAGGGCCTAATCCAACTCCTGTGAGGTGGAGGAGGGTTATTCTGTTCAAAGGGGGGAGCTGGGGAAAAAGGCAGGAGGAGGGTCACAGCTGCAGGGATGGGACAGTGACATTACCAGCCTAGTGGACCTCTTCTGAGGTTACCACTGGGAAGGCAGCAAGTGGTAAATGCCTTTTCCATGGCGTGGATGCCCCCTTGTTCTCATTCATGTTTTCTCAGTGCTACCTTGTGCTTCTTAGGCAAGCCATAAATTCAGTCATATGGGTTTTCTCTGTCGTCCTTTTTTTTTTTTTTTTGACATCCATTTAATGACTTTTCTCTTTAATATATGGCAGGCATTTTCCTTCTAAAATACCTGAGGTTTAGGACAGGTAGTAAATGGAGACCTCTCACAGAACCACTGGCCCAGAACCCAGTCTTATTGGCGCTTAGAAAAGGAGATCCATTTTTCCTCTCTGCTCTTCAATTAGCTGTAATGTTTGCCTTTAAAACATAAAATTAGAAGCCTTTTTGGAAGCACAAAGCAATATTATACTGCAAAACACATTTTTATTCTCCCCTCCCTGCTACTAGTTTAGCACAGCAGATATATTAGACAGCTGGTTTCTAGGCACTGCTCTCTTCTGAAGATTTAGGGTCCGACTTTCAGTTCCTGTGAAAATAATGACCTCCCTTGCTCTTTGTAGGCCTGTGCTTGATCCTACTCATATTAGCAGGACCTTTCAGGTCGAATACTACAGGATTTAGTGCTGGAAAGCAGAGCCATTGAGCAGACAAACATCTCAAAGTCCATCCGGCTGAGCCATTCACTGAATATATAGGTCACAAGTTCCTGCTCGGTACTGTCAGGCCTTCTCACATAGCTGAGAGCTGCTTTCTTAAGGGAAGGCATAACACAGCCACTCTCACCCATCTAGATAGCGCTTTACTGAGGAATCAAAGAACAGGGATGGGGAAGACTCTAGGAGTGGGTCACTGGTGGGACATGGTGATTGAGATCCCAGGGATCCACCCTTGAATGAGGCTGAAGGCGAGATCGGGTCTAATTCCAGCCCCTTCATCCCTAACTCCTGCCCGGACCAGGCTTACCCGTGGAAGCCTCAGCCCACCATTGCCTCACCATGACAAAGCCCTGGCACAGGAGCCACATCTGAAGTACCGGAGAGCTGCGTACCGCTCACAAGTCACAGGTTGGCTACTCTTGGTTAAAAAGACCAGAGCACAACTTCATGCTTCTGCTGAACCTGAGCGCACACGAAGCCCTTCCCACTCCCCCCTTCTGCATCCAGTCCAAAACAGCTTTGAGCCCATCAGTGCTCCAGGTAAGCAGCTTAAGCTCAGATTATACCAGCTGACACATTTGGCTCTAAAGGCCTCTGCTTTGATTACCATGAGTCTGTACAACACAGCCATGGCCACCCATACTTTTGTGACTCTTTAGTTGGGTGGTATGACAAAGGTGAAGCCAACCAGACTCAGAGGAACAGCTCAACCGGTTGCACTCTGTGGGGATATCCAGCTGGTCCATGCCATTCTCTTCCTGGCATTGGCCTTGCTGTCACGAATTCATAAATAAACACATTCTAAGACAAAAAGGAGTTGACATTCATATTTTCTTAAAGTGGTTCAAATCACTTACAGCACACGAGAATGAAAAATGTCCCAGGATGGGAGCTATTGATCTCAGAAGGCAGTGAATTGTGCTCCATGTTGGATCAAAGGGGAGTACAAAGCAGAGAAGAGCCACTTTCTCCACCACACGTCGATGATTTTCCAGATGTCTTTTATGGGAAATAATGGCACTCAGCACTGTTAACAAAAAGCAGCCAAATAACAGAAAAGGGAGTCTTGACTCTTTTATCTCACTAGTGTTACTCATCCATCTCTAGAGCTAGCTGATAGCAGAGTGATTGATTCAGAAATTACAGGAAAAAGGAAAAAAAAGTCAATGAAACCACTAAGACATATTAGCAGATGTACCTGCCCCAATAATTCTGTCTATACCCTCAATTCTGGTTCACCTTCCTTGGTTTTTGGGACACAGGACACATATTTGGCAATACCAGTTGCTAAAATGGAGAGGAGGATGGACAGATCAGCAGAGCTTCAGCCATTGCACCAGGACCCCAGCATTTGCAAAGAACCCACCAAACCTCAGAAATACCCACGAGAAATCATGACTTAGTTGCCTTGATACTTGCCAGCTGCAAGTAACAGAAAAATGCTGCTTTCCCTTCCTAAAAGAATTTCCCAGTGGGCATAAAGAAGCTGATTTTCCTCACTTTATCCTCATTTTTACTAGAAATGTCATCATCTCCCCCCCTCCCCAAGCACTGTGGCCTCTTTAGGCTGAAATGACAGGAAGGGAGACTCTGGGCAGACAAAACACTGAACGAAAATACAGAAAAATCCGGGTGTGTTCAAAATGGCTGAGCCCAAGATTTGGCAACAATGTGAGCCCTCAGGGTCCCCCGCTCTGACCCTGGGGTCCTCCACCGTTTGGCAGCTGGGTGGTCTCTCCTACCAGCCCTTGACTGTTCGTTCCTGGGTGGTGGAAGGTGCTTTGTGGTGCAGATGCTCTGGGAACCTTCCGGGCTCCGTTACAGGACTGCCTGGGAAGGCAGGGCTGAGTGGCCAAGGTGGCTCCTCTCAGACCATCTCTACATCTAACATAAAGCAGGTGTGTTGCCCTACCACTCTCAAACCTTTCAAAATTCACCAAGTGCTTCAAGTCCCTTACTTTGCTGAACACAGAAGTACTTTTCCTTGTTTCTCTTCCCTAAGAGGAAACGACAAAGGCAGCTGAACTCAACAGCCAGCCCAAGTGCCTGAAGTCACATGCGGGAAGCGAAAGAAAAGGGACTAGATTTTAGGGACAATGAATCAGAGCTGTCTTCCTTGTCTTCATGCAGATTTGTGAGGGTTCAGCACTTCTGAGAACGGCTCCGTTTCTATTTAGGTGCCTAAAACTGGCTGGAGAGGCATAAATTTAGGCTCACCCCCTCCAAAGCCTTAGCGTGGAGCTTGACGTTTGAGAGCTCATTGAAAAAACATGGGATTTTGTGTGTGTGTGTGAACACTGTTCATTGACATGTCTGAGGAGCTCCAAGTTTTCCACTCCCTCTGAGTTGTTTCAAAACTATGCGTTTTCACCAAAACCATTCACCCAAACCAAAACAAAACAAGTGAACTGTTTTCTGTCAAAGTTTCAAAAACACCAACCCGCTTACAAGACACGGCTTAAGAATCCCTCAATTAATTAAAATGTTAAATCGAAAGGAAAAGAAAAATCTTCAGGAAAACCTGTTATGTTAAGTTAAAAACAAGTCCTTCAGGAAAGAGAATTTTAATTAAAAATAATATCCCAGCAGATAATTTATGTTTCTACGTAAGGATTTAAATTGCAGAAGCAGCAAAGTGGATTTTTTTAACACCATCAGCATCCAAGAGTGGAAAACACCAGATTTCAAATTCATGCATTCTGTATTTGGACATCTTGTTTCTATTTAATAGAAAAGGCCTTCTTTCTCCGGGTTTTTCTCTTCCCCCCCCCCCCCCCCCTTTTTCTCTTTTTTTCTTTTTCTCTCTTTTTTTTTTTAAAAACATATAATTCATCCTAATATATTACAAATGGCACACTAAAAGAGCATGCCCGGAAAATATTAATAATTGAATTCAAATGAGTTTTTCCTAAGAGTCTAGAATCGAAGGGAGAAATCCCGAATGGATTTGTGAGGGAAAATTTTGGGGGGGGAAATGGAGACAGAGGGTTTTTTCCAGGCGCTCTGAGAAACGGACTGTGTGCTGTGTGGAGTCTCTCCGAGCATGACAGAAAAAGGATTAAAGCAGGTGACACTTTGAACTTAGCTTAGATAAGTGACCCTCAAAATCAACAGTCCAAAAGTTTAGTACACAGATTCCCTGGACACGTCTAGTCAGGTCTCCGTCAAAACCTTCCCGACTTCAGTAAGTCAAATTAAAATAAAGAAGACAGGTTGCTCGGGTTATCTTCTAATATTGTTTTAGCCACTTATTAGCACTAATGGACAATTAGTGGCTGGCGCAGATATTTTCTGTAATACGGAGCAGAGGGGAAAATTCTTTGTTTGCTTCTGTGTGCGGGAACCTCTGCTGTGGTTGAATGTATAAAAATAGCAGCCAGAAAAGAAGTGTGAAAGACACTAGTTAAACAGTCCAATTTCCAAAGAAGAATATAGTTGAAAACAGATCCTTCTACAGAGTCAAGAAATCCTCCTGATGCACTTGAAGCATAAGGAAGTCTGCACTTTATAAACAACCAAATATATGCCCAGGATAAAAGGCGAGGCTTTTTGAACTCCTAGCTGGCGTGTTAGGAAGACCTTTAATGACATTAGCAGTTCTTCAAAACCAGAAAGGCCACATTATTTCTGATCCTATATGGTCACCACATGTAGCTTTATAAAGACGAAAAAAAAAAATCCTCTCTTCATGCCAATAAATAACTTGCCAGAAGAGAAAATATTTACCACTGCTTTTCAAAATTCTTTACGCATGCAGTAAAATCCTCCTCTGAGAAAATGAGCCCGTAAAGAAACCCAAGGCGTTTCCTCCAGCACTACCGGCGGTGCGGACCCGCCGCCCCGCTCCCCTCCGCGGGGCTCCGCACCCGCTCCGCGGCCCCCTCGTTAACACCTCGGGGCTGGTGCGGGTCCCAGCGCCGGGATGCGCGGAGCGGAGCGGGCACCAGCGGCTATTACAATAAATAATAATAATAATAACGGTACTACCTGGCAATAGCTGCGCGCTTTGCCTCTGCTGCCTGGCGCGCAGGCAGGGCCAGCTCCTGCTCCGCGGAAGCGCTGCTGGCCACCGGCACCAGATCTGAACGGAGTTATAACCGAGGGCTAGCTATAACCGAGGGCTAACGGCCACGTCCCCCCGCCGGCGCTGCTCGGGCAGGCTCGGCCGCTTCCCCAAGCGGTAAAATTAAGTCGGGAGCGACAGCGAGAGCAGCGAGCGGGTTCCTCCCCCACCAAGCCAAAGGTTTTAGCCGTCAAAATTTACATTCCCTGGCTCCGAGCAACGAGGAAAAACTCCCACCCCAACCCTGCGCCCCGGCTGCGCGGGCGCGGAGCTCCCGCTGCCCCCGGGCGCCCCGTCGGCGGGAGCGGAGCGGGCGCAGGCTCCTCTCTGCCCGCGGAGCCAACCCTCCCGCCGCGGAGCCGGGGGTTTTCGCGTTTCAGGGAGATCAATGGTTTGTTTCTCTTTTGGGGGAACAATCTCAAACACACACACACAATAAATCATTCTCCGGCCCGGCCGCTGCGCGGGGCTGCGCGGCTGGAGCTGCTTTGCGAACGCACCGCACAAGCTCGGCACCGCTACAGAGCGGGGCTCGATGCCTCCCCCTCTGTTTTCCCTTCTCGCTCCAAAAAGGCGTCTTCTAACCACGCTGCACGTTACTACATTTCCCCCCCTACATCGGTAAATCGGTGTGTATTTTTTAAAAATTAATTATCAGTAAAACAACAACAACAACAAAATCCCAAGGGTCCCAACCTAAGAACACCCGTATTTTAAGCCTATTTTAACCCCCGGAGCGCATCTTTCCCCGAGCGGTGCAGCCCCGAGCAGCCTCGCTGCCTGCCGCAGCCCCGGCGGCTCAAGAAATTGGTTTCTGCGGGAACAAAACCGACAAACCAACCCCTAAGCAGGCAGAAAATCTTATCCTGGGGACCAGGCTGTTTCCCGTCTAGTAATTCACCACATCGTCATCGTACGAAGCAGGAAAAAAAATATATATATGTACATAACGAATTAAACAAAAAATGAAGGTAATCTATAGGATTTTTGTCCCTACAAATAAACGTGGAAACCAGGAGAGGGGAACACCTCAAGCAGCAGGACCTGGTATCCCTACGAGCTCTCACACAATTGCACTTTTCCCTTTTCTTTTCCTCCCTTGCATCCAGCATTCTGCCCCAGGGAGGGATTTTAGGGGAGGACGGCAACTCTGCCCGCTCGGGAAGGGCAGAACAAGCTCCTTTGCCCAGAGAGGAGAGACACTGGCACCGTCAGTGGGTGACAGCACCCAGGCGCACACCTCCACGAATAAAATCTTTGTTTTCCAGTTAGTTTGCCTTTTTTCCTTTTTATTTTTTTCTCTCCCTTTCCTCCCCCCCAACTCCGATCCTCTCATTTGGAGCCGCTTTCCTCACGCTTGGCTGAACACAGGTTTGTTTTTAGCCTGAGTGCTCTTGGCTCCTCCGTTCCTATAAAATACGGAGCCGAATTTATTATTCTCCGTTCCTTAACAAAGGCGCGGAGCAGCCGGTGTGTCCGTCCCGGGCAGCCGCCGAGGCGGGAGCACCAACAGCTTCCCACGGTGGAATCCGCTTTCACTGAGGAATTTACAAACTCAAGATAGCCCTGTGCCGTGCTTTTTTGTTTTTTCTCTTTTGGGTTTAATATCGCACAAAGCCAACGACGGGGATGCCCCAGTTTTGCATTTGAAATGCTGCAAGTGATAAGATTCTCTAAAGCTGTTTGCAGAAGCACTAAATGGCCCGAATATTAAATAGATATTTTATCCTCACTGTCTTCCTCTACCTCTAATTTGACTTGGGGGTTGTTCCTATCGGTTTTTCGGCTGGGTGAAGGGGAACCATCCCAAGCCTGGAGCGCTTGGGGCGGGCGACCCGAGGGGCTGGGGAGCCTCGGCGGACAGAGCCCCTTTCCCTTCCCGAACACCCGAGCCCGACTCTGCCCAGCAAACTCTTCAGCTACTTTCCAGGAACAGGAGGGAGAAAAGCTCTTTGCCAAACTATTCGCCAGAGCATTTCAAAATAAATGAGTTGCCTACTAAAACTTAATGTTATACAAGATGTCCATTTGTCTATATTAGATTTTAAGCAGCTGTTCGTATGCTCAAATCCACTCCCCCTCTCGCGAATTTAACCGAAGAGGGGGAAGCAAAGAGATAAAACAGAGCATTGTTTATTTTCGCGGCTCCTCTGGGCTCCCCCCTCCGAGGTGCGCTGGAGCGGAGCCTCCGCGCTCAGCCTGCGCGGAGCGGAGCGGCGCGGCCGACTCTGCGCAAACAACGCCGCGTCATTAGGACGGGGCTGCTGGTTTCCCTAGAGCCGCGTTTAAATTGTTTCTTTGTTCTTAGAGGTGCCCTGAAAAAAAATAAAACCACCAGCTGAGAGCCGGGAGATGGGGGGAAACGAGACAAAAGAGGATCAGGGGGGTCCGCGCGCCCCCCCCCCCCCTCCCGGCTCAGCAGCCTCTGCCTGCGCAGCGCCCGGCCTTATCGGAGCCCAGGGCTGAGAGGAGATAATTCGGACCGTGGGAGTGGGGTGGTTTGGATTTGGTGGGTTTCCCCCGCTCCAAGCGCTGGAGCCCACCCCGCAGGGCAGCCGCTGCCAGCAGCGCCGGCCGGGGTGGCTGCGGGGACCCCCCAGCCCCACGAACGGGGTCCTGCCGCCGCTCCCCCGGTTAGCCCGGCGGAGGAGCTGCCGCCGAGGGAGAATCAAAACTAATATAGGAGAAACGAGTTTTGACCGTTGGAAACGCCGAGGCTGGCCGGGGAGCCGCGGCGGGCAGGGGTCGGGGAAAGCGGCTCCCCCGCCCCCCCAAACCCATCCCAAAAGGCACCCTCCGCCCTCGCCCTCCCCCCATCACAACAGTCCTTCCTCCTCAGTCCTTTCCCGGCCCGCTCCGTGTCTGTGGGACAAACCCCCTGGGAACCCCAGCTCCCAAACCCAGACTGCAGCATCGCTCACAGACTCAGCACAAGCTATACATATTCTATACATCCCCACCCTGCACATACAGACACACACACTTCCTGCCGCGTTGAGCTACTCCACTACGATTTACTTTGCTCTTTCTACATCCCTCATTAATCTCGCTTGCCAATTTAAACGGTTTCCCTTCTGCTGTACGGATTTACTTTTTTTTTTTTTTTTTTTTTTGGGTGGGGGGGAAGGGTATTTTCCAAGCTTCTTGCAGACAGGACCCGATCTTGCCTCTCCCATCCTCTACAGCTTTTCGCTTGGCAGGATGGGACCCCTAAAATTCTTTCCCCGCATTGTTCGGTAATTAGAGAGCCGAGGTCTGTGGGGAGAGGTAATAGAGGATTTTTTTATTAAACCAACTGACATATCGAGGGAGGGGAGTGATAAACTTGCCGACACACAAGCCCTTCTTCGAAGTTTAAATATGTTTGCTCGAAGCCAAAATCCGTTGCTCTTTACTCCGAGAGGAAAAAAAACCAAAAACACAACACCACAAACCTACAAGCGGGAGGTTAATAGCTTAAATGAGAGACTCGGGCAAGGAATGCAGGATCGGCTCCCTCCCCCCATTAATAGCCTTAAACGACTTTACATTTTTATACCCGGAGTTGAGTACTCAAGAACTCTGAGCGTGTTTGTAAGACTAGAAAGATCTATTGAGAGACTTTCTTTTTTAATAGCGCATTAATGTTTCCCAAGACTTCGTATTAACTCAAGAATCACTGAAGGTCGATTTGTAAGTGTCTGGACACTATAAAAGTGTTTGTAAAGCAAAGTCAGTTGCGTGCATTAAAATAAGGAGGTTCCTTTGTGAGATTTCATGCCAGGCCAGGAGCCCTTTTAAATGCTATTCAACTGCCTCATTAGAAGGAGCTAACAGGAGTCAGGCCTCCTCTTTAACCCGCCCCCCCCCCCCCCCCCCGTGTCCTCCCCTCAAATCAGCCCCTTAATACAGAGACTGGCAGATTAGGGGCTTTTAAAAGCCGGGTCTGTCCCGGAGAGCCGGTTTCCTATCCTGCTATTGTGACAGCTCTTCCCTGCTATCAATTACATCCCACCCCAAGCTAAACACCCCTCCCGCCCTCCACCGAGCCCCTCCACCAGTCCCTCCGAGGGGAGCGAGCCCGGCTGCAGCCCCCCGGGTACCGCACCGGGCTCCGGCCCCGAGCAGCGGGATGAACATCCCTTGCTTTCCCCTCTCAGTCCCCACCAACCCCCCCCCCCAAAACAAAAAAGTATGCCTGGACCCGAAAATCCGTTTCCGAATAGATTAACAACCCCTCCTGTGTTAACACCAGCTCTGTTCTTTTTCTTATTAGATCGCAGAGATGAATGGGGCGGTGGGGGGAGAAGGAGTGGAGCGGCGGGGGAAGGTTGGTCACCATTATCTGCGCTCCACATGTTCTCTGTGGGTATATATAAAATATAGGAATGGAGTCCCCTTTAAGTAGTTCTTTTATGACTTGTTTTAACAGAAAACACAGAATAAGCCAATGTTTGATATTACAATATAAAACACATTTGTGGTATGCTAGGGGCTGGCTTGTTCCTCCCTCCTTCCCCCAGTTCTGTTCCTCACCCAAATCTGGTCCAGACCCCACCCTTCTTAGTTGAGCGGGCACAGACCTTCCACCCCCTGAAACGGAGTGTCCTCCCTGGTCTGCAGCCATGCAGAGGTTCAGTCCCTTCAAAGAGAATTTGGGTTTGCAGCTCATCTGAATATGAACCTCCAATTCTTTAATATTATTGCTACTAGGCATAATGTTAGAATCATAATTCTCCATTTATATGGGGGCCTGGATTCAAAAAGCCTATTGGAGCCTGATAGAACAGAACAACATATAAATCTGAAATCAAAGCCAAACATGTCCTAATAAAAACCAACCCAATGCAAAAATCTGGTGGAGAACAGCAAACCCATTCTTGCTCCCATACACTAAGCCCCCAGTCCATAACTACATAACAATAATTAAAAAGAACCCTAAGCCCTCAAGCTGGCCACAAATAGTCCCAAATGCAATGCGCAATCTTGACTGTGTGGGCAGAAACGCCAAGTGTCAAGAGAAAAAGCACAGCTGAGAACTCACTTGGGGCACTTGCTTTTGCGAATGCTCACAGGGCTGTTACCCAAGAGCAGAAGCAGCCATTTCACCCAGGCTGAGGTCTGATCTCTGCTCTAAACCTAAAGTCAGTCTCCCTCGGAAAGTCTGCATGCTTTAATTTTAATTCAAATGGCAAGGTCTCCTCTTGGATGAGCTGGGACAAGTCTGGGACGATGTAGTTAGAGCCAACTGCAAGCCATCACCTTGCCATTGCAATGAAAGAAGTTTGCTTGACGCCATGGCTGGGGTTAGAGCAAGGTCCCTCTTGAACCAAGGGAGGAGGATTGCTGAAGATTCGTCCCGTAAGGAAGTACTGGGAGGTTCAGGCACCACAGATGTATGACAAAGGACATCAAGACAAAATGAAGCAGCATTTGCACTGATTCAATCTTAAATCTGGGCAATTAGTGCAGTGGAAGGGGATCCTGATACAGGTGAAATGTTACCGGGCGTGGCACACACCACAACCGACCATTGTTTTATGTTTAAGCCTGCCCTAAAGAAGAAAAGCAGCCCTTCCTTACAATTCCCTCTCTTTGCAGGGAATAGGTATCACTCCTTATTTTCAGGGCCAAATATTCCTCTCTATTCACAGAAGCTCAGCCACCGAGCCCTGATGACAGTCATGTCTTAGCCTGGAAGGCCCCAGTTCAGAAACATACCCCATTAGCAAACCAGTTCAGCACCTGCTTAACTTTGGGGCTGGGTTAAATCGACCTCTAGAACATGCTTTCATTTTATTGATAGTTTAAAGCAGCAGGAACAGATTGCAGGAGGTAGAATTTAAAAAAAACACACCATGGTGCATTAGGATCTCTATAGGGGGGAAAGCAACCCAAAAATAAAAAAAAAAGAGAATTATTTAGGAGAACAAAAAGGTAGAAAGGATGAAAAAGTAAGAAGTATGAAAGTCTCCTCAAATGATATATTTTAAAAGAAATGCCTCTGCTCACCCCCTCCCCCTGCTAGCATATTTCAAGCACTTTGGATGTTTGTGTCTGTCTTCCTTTCAAGGAACTCTGAGCACATGAATGGGCAGAGCAGCAGAATGAATGGGACACTTCAAAGAAAATGAAAACCATTACTGGGAAATCTGTTTATAGAGAGGATGAATGATTATGAGAGAAGATGCCAGCAGAGAGAGAACACAAGTGAGGGTGCTCTCTGCACTGTGCGCAACATAACTCAGGGGGTTTCAGACCCCTCCTTAGCAGTACACACTTGCATAAAGTTTTGGGTGACACCCCCCCTACCCCCCTAGTCTTTCCAGCAAGCCCAGAGCCCCTCCAATGCCATGGGAATGGTAGCATTCCTGAGACCCCCATGCACCTGCTCCTAAGCCCCCAGTGGGGTGACTCCCTCCTCCCTCCAGTGTCAAGATGGGATATTAAAAGAAATTATTTCCATTGCCTGGTGTAGATGAGAAATGGATAAACAGTGTGTCACTCACGTTCCAAGTGGGTAAACTCCATTTACCCTCGACACCACTGCACGGAGGCCCTGCCCTGAGAACTGCAGATTTTATCTGAACCTTACAACATTCTCACAGAGTCTCATCCATCTCCACTATTGCCTCGTGCTAAGTTTGCAGAGAGCTCTGCATTGCACGTGCACTGCCCAGGGACCAGAAAATTCATACTGGTTCCTCTGGACCCAGACACAACCTCTCCTGAATCCACCCAACCTAATTGCTGACAGCCAAACCAGCAGATGGGCCTCTCTTGGAACAGGGATGGGGAAAAAGGGGGCTGCAAGTATTCCCCCTCTTGGCACAGATTATACAACCACTGCAACCTTCCACACAGGGAGCCTAAGAGATTTCTGTGCCTCCATTCAGCATCTAGGCTGATCTACCAAGGCAGAACACATGGCCCCTTGTCATCCCCACCTTCATCAGCCTTGCTCAGCAGAGCATACATGCCCAGACACATGACAGATGGACAAAGGCATCAGTTACCCACCAAATCAGTGCTGTGGTTGAATATTGCTTGCTGGCAGATACAGAAGAGAGAAAGGCAAGTGATACGGACTACAGTAACAGTACAGTAAAGCCCTATTCAGGAACCACAGCCTTACTCTAGAGCAAGGAGGTGGTAGTAGAAAATAGCCCTCAGCCACCCTTGTTGGTTTTGGCATAAAGCAGCAGAAAATATTTGTGCTTCTTTGAATGCTAAGAATATTTGTACCATTACGAGTGTAGTTTTCACAGTGCTCTCAGGAGACACAGGGAGAAAAATGCCAGCATCCCTGGGGCTGGGCCAGCAGCATGCAGTACGCTAGCATTCATCCTCCAAGAACGTAAGGGGTGATGCTAACTCTACGTCATTCAGAGCACTAGCTGATGGAGCCACTAGTTTTTCCCATGCTACTGATTATTTCAGGAGAGAACAAATCTTTCCTAGACATGTCCAGGGTAACAGAAGACTCCAAGGAAGCTTGATGCCTTACACTAGAGCAGCTCATATTCTCTAGGATCCATTTAACAAGACAAGGGCAGAGCTGGATCATGCTATCACCTAGATTATGCTCCAAGACCTCCAAACAGCATCATGCTCCAAAAAAAAAAAAGCAACTGGTGGATCACCAGCAAACGTAGTTGGGAAGCGCCTGCTAAAGTCCTTCTGAACCTCTACTGACATGGCATCTGCTTGTTCCTCCCCTCTCCATAGCAGCTCACTACCTACCACTGGCAGCGAGTCAGATCTGCTGCCCATCCAGCTTTCTTGGTGGAGCCCCACACTGCCTTTCACGTAGGCGGGCACCATCAGCTCTCTGCCACTCTAATCATCTCCCATTACAATTTGGACTTCAATAATCAAAAGTGAAACATGAAAGTAGGCTGAGCTCCAGCAGAGCGTGAAGGCAGCAGCCATGCCAACTAGCTTTCAGTGGCTCGTTTCATCTCCTCTCAAGGGAGCAACAGAAAGCGCAAGTTGGTGATAGATTGGCTCGGTGTCAGTGACCCAACGTGGATACCCACTTGCAGTGCTCATATCTCCCACGTAATCCTTCCAGCATCTTGCCAAAGTGATAATTATTTGACCCATGTTTATAAAGAGGTTCTCACCTATTCTTAAGTATCTGATTGAGGTTGCGTTTTACTGATGAAGCAGGTAAAATGCCCTTTCTATCTCTGTGCCTGGGCACAAGGCACTAGAAAACCCCCGAAACAGCACAACCACCCAGCTACCTCTTTGAGCTTGAGTGCACAATGCTCTGTGCCAACGGCCTTAGTCCTCAACCCCTGCCCCAGGAAACATCTCCAGCTTCTTATGAAGAGACCTTCAGGTGAACCAGCCGCCAGCTGGTACCGTAATGCTAATGCCAGCCTACAGGTGCTAACAGAAAAGAGGGAGAGGAGCACACAAGCACTTCCCATGCCTTGTTCCAGGGCAACCTCCCACCAGCATCACTCAATGTGGGCAACCACGGGGAAAGCTGCGAGGCTCCAGCTCAGCAGCGCAATCAGAAAGTACTCAGGCTTCACTCCCATGGTTTACCACGATGTGACTGGAGCTCCCCATCCGTGTATTTATCTAACAAGAATAAATGATTGGGAACCACAAATTACAGAGTTATAAATATGTCTGGGGAGGTGACATCATAACAAATGAGATGATAACAGAGGTCTAGTGACCGATGTCATCACAACCTCTTGTGATGCATACCCTTGGATACAATTCCACAGGCTTTATTTTCTTGGGGGGTGATTGTGTGGCTTTTATTTTAAATAAAGAATAAAAGAATTTGGTCTTATTTCTCTCCATTGTGCTTGCCATCCTACCTGAGGCCAGCTCCCATATTTACTGTCTTCTAAGTGTTGCAGAAACATCCCTAATAGGGAACGTACTCTCAAAAGAAAGAAGTAGCAATTTAAGCCAGGTAACTAAAGGTTGGCTGAAAACCAGGAAAGGATATGAGGACATGACAAAGTTATGGGGTTTGTTCCTAAGCAGTTTTTGATGAGGGTTGAAGAAAGTGAGAAGAAAGGAAAGAAATCATTTTATGTTAACACAGTACTTTATTTTGAACCTGACTTAGAGGGATGCTGAGCATCTCCGGGTTTCATTTGTTTTCTGGAAACACTGGGGAGTTCAGGATTGCAAGCAACCCTTAAAAAAAAACAAGGACTGAAGGAAAGCTTTCCAAAAAGCTCAAGTCTGTGACTTCGATGCCAAAGCAGTACTGGAAGGAAAAAAATCAGTGGAACCCAGGCTTTGAAGTCACATTTTTTCCTGCAAATTTACATTTACATCCAAACTTACACATACAAGGTATGTGGCCAATGTTAGAGTCTTAGGTACTACCCTCAGAAGGTCTCAGAACAGCACAAACATCCACATTGCAGCAAAGTTCAGCAGGACCTGGGATGCCAAAACCCATTTGCCTTCCTTGGAAATCCCAGTCTGAAGTTGGGTGACTAAACCGGAACCAGCACTGGAAAGGACCGCACTCCAGTGAGAGCAGAGGCTGCTGTTCCTCATGTTTCTGCAAAATCAGCACAGTGAAGTGCAGTTGAGTGTGTTCTACCACCACACGAGCTGAACGTGCTGCCTGTAGTCCAAGGATGGACTAAACAGCCTCACAGTGTCACCCCCAGCCCTGAACCTGCAAGGTCTGGGGTTTATTACCCACAGCTAAGGTGCAAGTGGGGCAATTCCTGAGCACCAGGCTGCATAATTGCTCCGAGGAAGAGCTCTGCCAGACCTTAAAAGACTTTCCTCTTGTTTAACTCTCAGCTGGTATTTCCCAGGACACCATGCCAGGTTGGTGTACCAGCTTGGGGGGGTTCTTCTCCATGCTTCATGTGCAGACCTTCTCCTGCTGTAAACAGCAGCAACATCCCCCAGTGGAAACTGAAACCTAAACCCTCTCTCCTTCAAAGCTGGAGAGAGACTAGTATGGGGGGTAGGAACCGGCCCGCTGGGTAAAGTGCAGGGTTGAAAGCCTTTGCCCTGAGCTTTATAGAGCTCCAAGTCAAAAGAATACAGCTGGGTCCACATCAATGCAGGAAAGTGAATTTACTGACAAAAATTTTGCTTTTCTTAGGGTTTTTATATTTTCAGTCCACAGAGGCAGTTCTGCAAGCCACATGCTGGCATGAGTCTTGGGAGGCCAAATCAGTATTTCCTCTCCCCCAACTTCCTATGACACGGGCACGTCCCTTAGCACCTCTGGCCAGGTAGGGAGCTGTGGCACAAGGTAAACATACCGCAGGTATTAACGCAGCACTCTTTTGAGACCAAGCAGCCCACATGCATGAAAACCTGGGGATCTACAGCCAAAATTTTGCATGGGGGCTCCTATTGCTGTAGCCAGACAGCACCAAACTTCATCTCAAAGCCTCACAAAGGGGGTTTTCCAGACCTAAAACCCCACCATTGCTTCTGATACAAGCCAAAGGTTCAAACTAACTTCAGCAAAGCTTTGCTCCAAGATCCAAGCTCTAGAGCTCAGGTTTTAATGGTGTATTTACTGATGAGGTGAAATATGAATCTGGTTTTGACTTTAAAAAGCCAATTGTATTTTGGGGGTGGAGGGAGGGGGAAGGGGTGCTCTGACCTGACCCGCTAATCTCTTTTTCTTCCTTTAAAGTTGTCTTCTAAATCTGAACATTAAAGGTGATTAGATACCTAAGGGACTTCCCATGTCATTAGTTAATACTTTAGAGCTTGTTTTGGTTCCAGCTAGCAGTAACGCAGAGCCCTTTTGATAATACATCACCCTGCTCAAATATGCCTGCACAGTCTCCAGATGATATACCCCACCAGTGTCTGCCTCTGTACAGCTCGCAGATTGGAAGGGTCGGAGACGAGTTTAATTTAAAGATGAGCCGCCCTTGGGCTGCCAAAGGAAATGGCGTGTCAGCTACGTCAAAAATAGATACTGTTGTGCAGATATATGGAGGGAGAGATGGACGCTGCCAGTGCTATCAATTACCTGGATTGCCTTTAAATGTCAAAGCAAATCCTTACCCATTCCTTCTCTAAAACCTAAATCACTGAGAGAGACAAGGTCAACCCAAGCAGGCTGGAATGCTGGGAGAGGAAAACATGTACATAATGTTGCGTGTGTGAGGGGATAATTTGTGTGCGCACACGTACTGAAGGAGCATTAAAAGCATATTGACTCATGGATTCAAATTCTGAAATAGCATTGCTGGGTTTTCAGGTGTCATCAAAAACATCAGTCCCCTAAAGAAAGATCATTTCCAAGTCAATAAAAGTGGCCTCCTGGACTAAATACATTTAAAATCCTCATGTACCCCTGATTTTGTATTGTTTCAGGTTTGGTTTTTTTTCCTGCGGGGATATAGGTGCCTTTGACAAATTCAAAAGAAGCTGCACAAGTCTAAACCGCCTTTGGGAAGGACCAGAGCAGCCTTTCTCTGTATATACATTTCCCTCTTGCTGCTGAGCAAATAATACAAGTTTAACATATGTGCACCTACATATCAGCATCCTTCAAGGCAGACCTCCTGGGAAACAGCATGAAATGATCCCTTGGGAAGGGCCCCAGCCCTTTCGGGAACAGGATATGGGGAAATTGAGGAGTGAGGGAAAAGGGGAAATCATCAAATCCTACAGGTGGGTAAATAAAAGGAGACAAAGTTTATTACAATAGAGAGGCAAACATAAGGTTTAAGCTCGGTCTCTTAAGAAATGAGGTTTATGCAATCAGTCTGCACGTGGGATACATATATAAAATATAAATAAAATAAACATACTTATCTCCCCCGTCTCCAATAACTTTCCAATTTGTTGGCCAATTCCAACCCAGCTTGGTGGAGGGGGCAGAGGTCTTACAGTTCCTATAAGTTTTATGAAAATAGGGCCCTCTCCTGTATCCTGAGACCTATTAATGCCCACACTGAAAGAAATTGTTGAGCTCATGTTGCAGCTTATTAGTAATATTATTAGACACTGGAGAATCCACAGGGGAGAGAGAAATATTAAGAACGCCCCAATGGCAGAAAAAGCTTCAGTTGGAGTTCACACCTTCTTAGACACTAGAGGATCCAACCACAAGACACCAACTGGTTGAAACCCCAATTTCATTGCATCTCCCGCTAATAACCACTTATTTTACATAAAGATATTTTGTGTATTCCCAGACTGGCCTCACAGCAAACTCGAGCCAGCCAATTAAGCAGAGCTGTAATTTACAGCTCCCTGCTCCCTTCGCCTTCTTCCTAGGAGGGATTAGTTAGCCATGCAGAGACGCACAGAAGAGGAATGTAATCACGGGGGTACATTTATCACCTGCATTTTCACTGAGGGCACTGGCCTGATTTCTGTACTCGTCTTCCTTCAACAGGATCATCTCCTCTAGATAACTCTGCACCAGGCCAGCGACCAGATGTACATTAAGCACTGATTTCAGCGCAGGGCATCCGAGAGCCCAGCCGCTTCCCATGCATGGGACGTAGGGTAAAAATGTAAAGAATTTCAGATAAACACATTTGGAAAGCCACTTAGGGCTACTGGACGGATGAAGGCAAGGAAGGCAGAGGAATATTTTTTGCAAAGAACAGGCAGAGGGGGATACTATCCATCTCTTGTGAAGCGTGTCAGTGAGCTGCTCTCTAGTTCTAGACACTTCGGGTTTGGGTTGGCCAGGAGATCCTCAAGCACAAAAGACTTTAAAAACAGAGCCCTGTAAGAGCAAGGAGGCCACAGGGGAGGTAAAGGACATGGATTGAAGACTTGCCTGACAGCTCCTCCCTGGTTTGGTTCCAGTGGTTTGCAAATTGGAGGAAATACTCAACATGAGTGGGCATAGGGCTCCCCTAGGGTGGTACCATGCAGGTAATGCACAGAGGAACCAGCACTTTTGGTACCAGCACATACACATGGCTGAGCGCATCCCAAGACAAAGACAGTCCACCTGGAAGGTTTCTCTTATTTCTAAAGGAAAACTGATGAAAAAGCTGTGGGGCTTTAAATGACAACCATATGGCACCACAACAACGTATAGTCCTGACCTGCTCCCAACCCTATGAGCCCATCTCCAGCATCATCAGGCATCTGCTCAGGACATGTCAGCCTTATTGTCCCCTTTTCTACCCATTCCCACAGTACGACAAAACACAGCTCCCTTCCTTCAAGGGCCGTTTGCGCACTTGCATCCGCATATGACAAGCTGGGGTTCTTCAGGTAGTTTCAGTGCAAAATAAGAGACCATTTTAAGTTTATGTATCTCTGCCAGCTGAGTCAGGAGGATGCAGGTGGCTGTGAGAACAAGTCAAAGAGTCAGCGATGGGTTGAAGCAGAGCAAGCTGAAGGCAAGAGCTGCCTAAATACTGCTTTTACAAAAACCCTCCCCTTCCCACAAAGCGGAGGATCAAAAGACTGTTATGGGAAGGACAAGCAGCTTGTTAACTACACCAAAGCATTAGGCTGGGTAATTCCATGGGAGCTGGGATACCACTGATTGCTGCAAGGCTGGGATCCAATCCTTCCTTGTTCCACCAGATTACTTTGAAAAGCCTGGAAGCAACCACAGCCCACCAGCTCTGTGGAGCAAGTGCAGCAAAGGCTGGTCAAAGCCACCTGCCCTGAGCACCCTGGGCTCCGTTCCAGCCTCCAGAAACCAGTTTTGGGGTCAATGGGAAGTTCATCTTGGTCCTCAGGAGAGGGGAACTTATCCATCCAATTAACAGCTAAAACACTGCTGCTTCTTATACATGCGGACTCCCAGTGGTGTTGGGGTCTATATGAATAATTGATGGCCAGATGGAGCTGTGGTTATCAGTATGACTGCAATACTGTGCTGGGTAGAAATTTCCAGTCCATAAGGAAGAGAAAATGCCTCCTTCCCTCCTCAGGCAGGAACATTACGACCCGCTATGATGCTCTCATTGCTCATTCAAGCCTACTTTCATGCGCCAGACACAGACTCCCATGATGGTCTACAAGCATTTCACCAGGTATGGGCTCGATTCTGCAGTCTCAAAGTTGCAATTTCCCCAAGAATGCCTGGAATTTCCCCCTTTATGCAACACACATTTGGCAGGTTCCTGCTTTGATGAGTGAATATCTTCATTTACCAGGGGAAGTATTCCCACACACATGCTATCTCTTTGAACAACCCAAGCCACCAGCTTAAACCCAAGGCAGATGAATTGCCCTTCCTCCTTCTCAGGGCCTCTAAAGCCCCCAAGATTTTTTTTATTTTTTTTTTTTAAGGGTACATGTTTTGATTTAAACCTCACAGCTCTGAGCTGACTGTCTTTGCTCCAATTGCTTGTTTGCCACTTTGCAGCAAGTACTAGGGTTTGCCAACTGGAAAAAAATCCTTTTTTAGTATTATTAAATTACCAAAGATCCTTATTTTGCAAGTGAGGTTCCCATTTCTTGGATTATTAGTTGAGAAGGGGGTTGCTTTAATGTTGCACTATTTGATAAAGGACTATATAGAAAAGAAAGAAATTGCAGACAGGGGACTGGAGATTCATACTTTGGAAAAAGACCTCTTCAGAACATACCTGTCCTCTGAGTTTTACATAAACTGCATAGCTTGAAGAAACTTCTCCAACCTGAGTGCCATATTTTTACTGGAATAAACTTATTTCATGTAAAGATTAATATCGGGAAGCCAAAGTCAAGTAATTCCTCTCCTGTGGCACCCTTCCTCCCTTAGGAGGACCTCCTAGGAAGGTGTGAGCATGCACTGGAAGGGATTCTCTTCCCTGTGGGACCTAGTGCTCACCTGGCATTTGCTGACCTTGGGGAGGTTTGACATAAGAGCCAAGGATCAAGCTGATCACTAGGAGGAAACCTCCGGGCCAGAGCCCAGCCTTGTGCCAGCCAGCTGAGCCATGCCGGGCTGCATCCAGCTACAAAGCCTTCAGCTTTGGGTGGAGAAGCAGGGGAGAGAAGAACTTGTGAGCACAAGCAATTCTACCAACAGCAATTTCAGCCCCCAAAAGCTCAGCCCACCAGCACCACACACACTCCCCCTCAGCCTCAAGCTCTTATGGAAAATCACTAGTTTTAGAAGAATGATACAAGTAATTTCTCCCCTTTGGAGGTTTATCCTTGGCCATATCTGAATCCCCAGGCTTGTTCAGGTCAGTCCCTGTGCACAGCAGGGTTGGGAGTCAGAGCACTGCCATCAGCAGGGGAAGCAGCAGAACTGCTGGGGACCAGGCAGGGGTTCAGGCTCTGCACAACACCGTGATTCTCTTTTGCAGTGTCTGAGCTGCTATTTTGCTTGAAGGACTCCATTTTGGTGCAGCTTGCAATACACCATACCTACTGAGGTCAAAAATATTGCCTCTATATTTGCAACTTCTTGGCAACATCCCTGCTCCATCCCCAGCTCGCTAGCTTTTTTTGGTAACAACAAAAAATGCCAGCTATAATACCGTTTCCTGAGAAGCTCTCCATCTGTCAAACTCAAAGTGTGGATCAGTGTTCAATGGGGACTCAAACCAGCATCTGGGTTTGCCTTAGTGCTAAATGCCAGGAAGAGGGTGAAGCAGAGACTGCTTGCAGATGAGCTCCAGCCTAGCAAAGCCATCATCCTGGTTCAACACAGCAGCAAAATCAGAAAGCTGGTGTCAGGAAGAGATCAAAAAACAGGATTTTGTCTCCCAAAGAGACACCAGAGTACTGATTTAATTTCCTCCTGATTTCAAGTTGAAAAGAAAAATAAAAGTTAAGATCTTGACATATTTTCCAGAATGGAAATTCTGAAATATTCCAAGACTGATTTTTTTAACTTGTGGTCCAAAAGTCAGAACCAAATTGAGTCAGAACAAAACCAAGGTCAAAGTGAGAGGAGAAAATAAACATTTGGGTTTCAAACTGTTTCTGAGTTTCCTCTGAAGCTCTGTTTAAGTCAGACATGTCTCCACAACATCTTCCTCTGCAGGAAAGACAGTCACTTCTTAAGGAAGCCTCTCCCTGTCACCATCTTGGACCAAGAAGCCAAGTATCCCATGCTCAAAATAAATTCAGAGAGACCAGACAAGCTGCAGACTCACAACCAGGACAAAATACACCTAAATCCTGTAGCTGGAGAAGACAAAACGATGCTTTTAAGTTTCTCTTCTGCATATCCCTTTTGCCTTAGTTAAGGGTCCCATCTCCAGCATTCAGGATGCAGAAACCAGGATGTTCCCTTGAAGACCTGTTCTGCTGCAGCTTAATAGGACTCCCTGATGCACTGAAGGAAGATGAGCAAAACTCAACAGGCCTATGAAAGCTGTTGGAAGAACATCCCCGTACAAAAAAAAAAATAAAAAAATCAGAACGAAGTAGTGATGTTGGGGTTTGCCATTCTGACCTTGTTTCAAGCTCCAGAGTGCTGATTTATGATTAAAATCAGAAGTTTAATTTCATTTTCAGGGAGTGGGGAAAGTCTTTTTCCTGGGTAAAGCACTTGGATGGTTTGGGGCAGCAGCAGCATTGCCCGATCCGCATCATTTCAGCGCCCTCTCGTGGCCGCCGCTCCCGCTGCAGCCCCGCAGCCCCTCCAGCCACCGCCGCGGGTCGCGGCCCGAGGGAAAGCCCCTAGCGCGGGGGGGACGGGACATGGCGAATGACTTTCCCAGGGACGTTGGCAGGACCTGGATGTTGCTTAGGGACGGCAAGATACGGGGCTGTATCCAGGCCATTATGTTTATTAGCCGGTTTGCCCTCTCAGCAGGTATAATCTCTTTTCAAGACTAACTTGGGTCTTCACCTCCTGTAGCAGTGACTTCCACCACCTCATTAAATCTCACATTAGAAAGTCTCTTTTCCACCTGCTTTCTGACAGAGCCCCCAAGCAGCCAAACATCTTCCTATCAATCCCTTCCCCAAACAGCAACACTTCCACCTTGCACTGCACAACACCTGGCACCTAACAGGACCCTCACCTGGCCGCTGCAGGCAAAACAAACCATCTTCTTCAAGGACATCACCTCAGGCTGGGTCCTTTCAGGTGACAAACAGTGCCACAATAGGGACCACATCTGGAAGAGCATCAGGTCTTCATCAGAGAGAGAAGATGGAGTGACACTGCAGGCTGGGAACATGCCTTCACATGCACAGAGCAGAGCAAGGATTCCTACCTCTTCCCTCAGCATGTTGTAGCCTCCCCAGGGAGGTCAGCAGATGAGGACCACAAGCACAAGAGGTGCTACAACCACACCCAGGCGTTGCCTTGGCTGAAGGGAGAGGCTCTGATGGGAGCCAGTGGTGAATGTCTCCCCACAGGCCTGCCAGATCTGATAGCTCGGTAAAAAGCATGGCTTGTACATGCAATGAGATGAAGCAATAAGCAATTAGAAAGGTGCTTGCCCTGGGTAGAAAGATGGCAGGAGGGACTCTGAGGACCTGCTTGCTCTGCAGCAGGACATTTTCCTAAGACCCCTTCACCATCGTACCATGTTCAAGCAGTGATCTGGGTATGGGTTACTCAGTTTTAAACACCTTGAGTGCTGACCTATAGTATGACCCACTCCTTTGCCCAAGGATAGCAGCAGCATTCAAAACCTTACTTATTCTGTGCATTATCTTGCCTGCTCTTTCAGCCTGTTTTGATGACTTACTCTATTTCCACAGCAGACAAGCCTCAGAAGATACTCTGCCTTTGAATTTCTATCTAGTTCTAATAGCATCAGCATTATGTGGTCCCCAGCGAACTCTAAGCTGTCCCTTTTGTCCACTGAGCTTTGTTCCTCCAGTTTCACAGCAGAGTAACTCCAGACTAAGTGTCAAGAGAACAGATTAAGTCCAAACCTAATCCCATTTTGTTGGTGCGGCATGACTTGAGAGTTGCCCCGAGGAAGACCCGTTTTAACCTAGCAGGAGTTCATACACTGAAAATCTATCCCATCCAATCTCTCCTGGACACAGCTTTTGCATGTATATGCAAATCAAATTTTCTCTCTGCAGTTCAAGTGTTATATTCTTAGATATTCTTAGCATTCATGACAACTGCAAATTACTCTTGCAAATGAGCTCTAACTAATAAATTTACAAGCAGTACTGGAATTTGTGAGAGAAGGATGCTCTCTGGTGCAAGTTCAGCTGTCCATCTGTACAGCTGAGGCAGCTTCATCTTAACCAGCACATTAACATTTACATTCCCCTCTCAACACTGTTGAAGGGTCAATCACTCTCCCATTACGTTTCCCATGAAAAGTACAGCACACGTAGCTGTGCAGAAAATCTTAGTGTCCTCTATTTACAGAATAAGACAATTACAGATGGTCTTGGGATTTCTATATGGGAACAGGACCCTGTCTTAAGTGCTTTCAGTCTGGACACATTTCTGGGTTTAAGTGCTATTTTCTGTGATACCCTTCACCTCTCCCTGCCACATACACTTTAAGGGGGAAAAATTGTTCCTTTTATTAAAAAAAGATTTTCACTTGTAGGGGGGAATATAGTTCCATTATACACTGTCAGCTGAGGAGTTTGTGTTGCCTCTGGGCAGGTGATTTATCAGGATGAGAGGGAAACAAAGTGGTTTGGTTCCCCCACACACACCTTCCACATTAGTGCCAATGGACAGGGAATGGACAGAAGAGAGGGGAAGTTCACGCCATGCAAAGCTGCTTTGCTCTACAGTTGTTCAAAGAGCCTAAGGACACTCAGGAGGGTTGAAAAACCTCCAAATCCTTTTAGTCGCCCCCATTCTTGGCTCCTCTAGTAAGGGTCAAGGTGAATCTGGTTCTGTTGCAGTAGCACCTTCCCCACATCCTCCCTGCCGACGCTACTATTCTGCAGCATGGAAGAGGTCAGCTTTGCTTTGGGTCCTGCTGAATGGGAAGGAATATTTCTTCATAAGGAAAAGCAGGGACAAAGGACTGGAGTTTGGGTTTGTGCCTGATATCTCATGCTCTGATCCAGTAAGGCTGGAAGGAGGAGTCTGTCTCTGGGGCTTGACTATTTCAAGGATTATTTTTAGCTTCCCACTCTTTTACCCCTGTCTCCAAGCAAGAAACAGGGAAAGGATCACACCCTTGTCCTTCAGCTGGCAATACCTCAGCACTCCAAAATCCTCCACATTTAGCCTGAAACAGGTTACTCCCAACTTCTGGTAGACAAGGTTGGACAATGACCTTGTTCATCTGACCAGAGCGCAAGACAGGGCAGGACTCAGGGCCGAGGTGTGGGGAAAATCCAGGCTCTTCACCCCTCAGCCGGGTCTGGAGTTCCATGCAAGCCCAACACCCAAGTACAGATTTGCTCGAGAGTGACATGGGCAGAAGGAAAACGCTCTCTGACATGAGCCCATTGCAGCCAGCAGTAAATCCACCCAGGAGGAGGGGGGATGAGAGCAAGCACTTTGCAGAGGCAGACCTGTAATGCCAGTTGTACAGCACCTATGCACAGAGCTGAGCCTAAGGCTACACTCTCACTACTCTTCAAATTTCCCAGTTCTGTGCATTTCTTCCAAACTTTGATGGAGGAGCTGCTCCTCAGATCCAAATCCCTGCCTGAGGCATCGCAGGATGGAGTGAAAGTTTCTTTCTGAGGTTGGATTTCTCTGTCTCCAGCCTGTTTGCACTGTTCCACCCACTTCCTAACCCTTGCCAGGAACATGGGTTTCTGCAAGCTTGTTCTTGTGCAAGGCAGAGCCCTGGAAATGTCAGAAAACATGCTTTGTTCCCAAGTTCTGCCTCAGTGAAGGCTGGAGGTGGAATAAGAGGATGTGCCCAGGGAAACCCAGCTTCAAACAGCCCTGCTTGTCACCAAACTGCCACGTTCACTGGGCCTTTTCCAGCCATGCAAAACAAACAGGGAGGAGACAAGGTGCTCCCAGGCACTGCTTCAAGCAGTTGCCCCACCAGCGCAATGCTGGGGGCAGGAGGAACGAGATGCTTCACTTGCAGCTCTGTCTCCCAGCTCCTGGCAGGACTGCTAGCCCTCCACACAGGTTTGCCCTCCCCTGCCACAAAACCAGCTACGTGACCTCAGACAAGTCCCTGCCGTGTTCACCAAGCACACAAGAGGCAGCGAGCGAGAACAGATCAAACCCTTCAGGACAGGGACTGTCTTGCACTGGGTTTCATCCAGATTTTAAACATGCCAGTGCCCAGCCCAACCAGCTTGGGACCACTTCTCAGGTATAGCCATGCTGTTTGCAAAGCCCTGCTGCCAACCAGCTGGGTGAAGAGCATCAGAAGGAGAGGCATCCTTCAGTGGCCTGGTGAGCCTGGAGTGAAGTGTGGCAGGGAGCTGAGCTCTGCAGCACCACACGCAGAGGATGCTCGCAGCAGGCTGCCAGGCTCACTGCTGGCACAAACAGGCCAAGGTGTTTTCCTCTCACTCCACCCAAAGCTGGAAGAGCCTAGACACTTCCTTGCAGGCAGCGCAGGGCCCCAGGCAGGCAGGCAGGCATGCTGAGCTCATGCACAGCCCTTCCATCTACGCTGCCAGCAGAGACTTCCCAGGTGAGAGATGAAAAGCAGATGCCATAAACCAGCTTGGTAATTCCAGTCCTGTGAAACCAGAGCTCCCAAAAAGGACTTTGTGTTGAAAGAGGGGGCCTTAGCAAAAGCCTTGAGACCAGACATGTTACCGGTGTCTCCTCAGACCTTGCCTCCAGGACACCACTGCTCACTTGGCTTCCCTCGAACACAACCATCCTGATTGCAAAATGCACTGCAGACACTGGTTGCATTCTGGCAGAGGCAGTTTGCTGTTGTGGCTGCTGCACTCCCTGCAGACTGAATACACGATGGTGACAAAAGGACAGTCCCAGTAATAAACTGCATCCATGGAAGAGGAAATCAGATATAACACAAGGAGTTAAAGTACCCGGACATTGAATTGGGCTTGCATACCCAGGTGTTTGAGGCTTCTTTGAATATCCCTGCTTTTAATTACAAGGTTTTCTATACTCATCTACTCTCCCCACACCGTGCTGTGACTCATGGCTTGGACTACTAAGCAGACCAGGGATTCCCACAATTGCTGGACCTGGAGGTAACACCCCCAGTATCAGACCTCCAGGTGTACAACACACTGGAAGGGCAGATCGCCTGGCTGCATGGCAGATACACACATAGGGAGATGTTTCCTTTAAAGGCATGGTACAACCGGTATTACCATTCCCTCACAAGACTACTGGTGACTAGTCACACAAGCAAATTCGGCTGTCAAGGGTCTGCAAGTTTCTTGTTCAGCCTCAGAGCTGGCCGAACAGCCCACATCAGCAGTGTGCCCTCAACAACATGATGCTTTACCAGAGGACACCCAAGAAGAACATCCACCCATCCTCTTGCCCATGGTTGCACTACTCTTGAAGCATATTCCCATGTCCTGCAGCTTCCCAGACAGAGATGATGTCTGGCCCATTGATTACAACCTTGGACATCTTCCCCCAACCACACTGCTTCAAAATAAGCGACGAGGCAGAAATCCAAGATATTTTAGTTTCAAACTTCAAAGAGGATACTCAAAACAAAAGGAAACACTTCAGTAAAGCGTGTATAAACAGGGAGCATCTGGTCTTTCCCCTGGCAGCACTGAGCCTCGACAGATGCAAGAAAAAATTACCAGTGAAGTCCAGTAACAAAAAAGGTGTCTTGGTATGGGTACAGTTCTCTGTCAGAGCCCAGTGAGTGTTAACCTGCTGCCTCTACAGAGGCAAAGCCCCATACAGAGCGATGCACACCTGGTTCAGCTAGTTGCATTTGTTTCAGGAAAGCAGCTTTGTTCTCCAGATCATGCACTGGAGGAGGCAGCAAGCAATCATCTGCTTCTCCAGGGATGCAGATAGACAGCGAGGTACTGCCACTTCATGGAAGCATTCCTCTGCGTCAAGTGGCAGAGCCAACTGCTTTTTTCATGTAGCTATCTTCATTTCAGGAAGGAAGAGAGCAGCAATTCACAGCCTCTGAGCAGGGAAGTCTCCTGGCGAGCAGTCATCTCTTAGAGATCATGCCCCACGCGTGCTCAGAGCCCAACTTTTAGTGCACTTGGGCTGGTCCTCCACTCCATTGCCTGCCATAGCATCACTGCAACCTCTGGCTTCACCCTGGAGGTGTCGGAAAACTTCAGGGTAGAACTGTAGCCCCACAGAAACATTTGGTAAGCGAGCAGTAGTGACAAAATAGATCTGTTAACAAGACTGCACCTGTTCAATAAGGATGATAAACAGAGCACATCCACAAGAGAAGTTTCTCATCTCTGGGCAGGGATGCTCTCCATCATATCCTAGGTGAATGTTGTGGGGTTGGTTTGTTGTTGTTTGTTTTTTGTTTTTGTTTTTTGTTGTTTTTTTTTTTTTTTAAATACAGACATCCCAGACATTCACAGCTTCATTTCTACAGCTCACTCCCCCACAGTTCCCTTTTTCACTGCTCAGTTACTATAAACCAGAAGAGATCCCTCTGCTCCTGTGAGCTTGGAAATCTCAGGCGAAGTTGAACTGCAACCCAACTCTTTCATCTCTGCAGGGGCATTTTGGAAGCAACTCTAAAAATAGCTAGTTCTGACCTTCCTCAAACCATCTAGAGATTCATACAGTGCCTAATCAACCTTGTCACAAAGCTATAGCAACAAGTCCTTATAGTATCAGTAGTGTTACTACCTCAGCTGCCTCTCAACCAGCAGTCTGGCCACGTATGTGAAAATTAACCAGCAATTAGCTCATACTATCAAATTCTTGTTCTATATAACCCAGCTCCTGAAGTGACATTTATTTTTAAAAAGCTTTCAGCCCAGGTAATTTCCTAACAGAACCCTAAATCCCTAACCTCACAAAGCAGAACTTATTTTGCAATTAAGCCTTTTTATTTCTGTGGGACAGAGGCTCCTTTGCTGTAGGTCAGGAGATTAGAACATGGCCAGCAGGGCTGAGAGTTTGGGAAACACCTGGACAATACCAATACACTCCTGATATGATCCTAATAAATAACAATGCACATTGTATCAGTAAGGAGATCATTACAGACACAAACTTAACTACAGGTGTGTTAAGCAACAGCAAACCTGTGAAGTATATTAAGGGATTTAAAGGTCTGTATGGATTGCTAAAAAACAATCAGCCAGGCAGAGCAAAAGACCATGCCTTCTGCAGCTGCCAGCCTTTTCAGATAGAAAATTAAGATTTCATCCAACAAACCAGAAGGATGTTCAATAAACCAAGAGCAGATTGCCAGCCTGCAGTGTGGAAACTGCTACAGCCTCTGAAGAGAGTCAGTAAATGTCAAAATGTGTGGTATATTCGAGTCAAGAAACAGAGACATCAACTCTGACAGCAGTGTGAAGCACAGGCTCACCTTTCACTTCTCCAAGGACCAGCTCAGAAACCCTGCCTTAATATTTCAGAGGACTTCATACAAAATTAAATCCAGTTCCCAGCTAACAAAACTGCTGTGTGATCATTTATACCCATTTATAGCCCAGTCCTTGTTGGGAAATGCCACTGAATTTAGTATGTTGCAAAGGTGGTGCAAGAATGGGCACCCATGGCCTAAGGGATGCCACCAAGTTGCATTCAGCACCTCTGATGTGTTTTCTGCCTTAAAGCTGTTGGATTTTGTTTCTTTGGTTTGGGTTTCACCACCACCAAGGTGAGGAGGAGTAGAGAGAGCACTAGAAGACTAGAAATTGAGAAAGCCATGCTGTCTGCCAAATCAGCAACACAAGAATCACTAATCTGACATGAACTCTACCCAGCATGAGTCCCTGAAGCAGCTCCTGACAGGGGGACATGGGAGTTACACTTGATGAGACTAAACCAAGCCAGAATCTAAGAGCACACCATCAAAATTTTCACTTTTTTTTAAACCAATACAAGAAATGCTGTCCCAGCATTCTGGGGAAAGAGATCTGGGGTAAAACCTGGACAGTCAAACCTAAAGCTATGATCCAAAAGAACTTTGCTCAGCTGCCTCATGAGTTCACAATACACTCCCCGATGCAGCTGGAAGTGTTTTCAGGAGCATTTTCAGCAGCAGAACACTTCTGTATGGGCAGCCCAGACCCATACAAGAACCAGCTACTACAGAGGTAAACAAGTGTGCTCCAGAGGACCTGGCCTGAAATCCCAGCATCCCAGGTGAGCTAGGCCTTCTACACACTGCAGCTATGGGAATGGTTTTTGTACCATAGCTAGTGGCTAAAATATTCGTCCGGTGCATGGAAGACCCAAATTTAATTCCTTTCTGAGAGAAATACTTAGATGCCAGTGCAGAGCTGCAGCCACACTGAACTTTATTGGGTTTGCTGGGGAGCTACCCAGCTCACTCTGTCCTTTATTCCCACTGAAGTCAATGAGCTTCCAGAGACAATAAAGGCAACAAATGCTAAACCAACACCCCTTTACCAGAGAATCCTGTCTTATAATGACCATTCTGGTCTACCCTGCTTAAACGTTGCTTCTTTCCCTCTGCAATAGCAAAAATGGACTTTAGCTGTCACTCAAGGCTCTGGTATTTTTAACAATACCATCCAACTATGGATAAAGGATTCCTCAAGTCCATTTAAGCCCTGTCTACCAATAGTTCCTGCTACCAGCCTGCACTGCCATTACATGCTCAGTGCGATTCATCAGATTTGTGCCAGCATTCAGAAAGAAGAGGGCTCTGAATTCCCTGGAGCATCTACATCTGGCCTCAGCCTCTTTGAGGATGCTTTCACCAACTTAGATTAAGAAAATAATCAGACCATGGCTTTGATTAGAAATGCTGTCAAGCCTCACTTTCCCTCTCAATTCCCTCCCTTCCTCCACACATACAGAAGAACAGGAAGAATTGCCTTAGTACAACTTCTATTTTTGTTAAAATGGACATCAGTCTTGTTTCTACTAGAAGTTGGAAACCCAGACACGAGTTTCAGCAATAAGCAGGGTGTAAAGTAATCCACTTCTTGCCAGGACTATGTGTTTTTCTAATAACTTCAAGACAAGAAAAAAAAAATCTAATGCAGAGCCAAAACATACCACTTGGTCTCACATGGGAGCCGATCAAACATCTAAAGGCACTGAAATTCCAGGAAGGGAGAGCTTCCTCATTCTTAAGGAATATACCAAAACTTACAGAAGGAATGAATTTGTTTCATTGCAAGTCCCCCGTGATTTACCCCCGTGATCAATATAATCCAAAAGCTTTGAAGCAGACCCAGTATTCCAAGCACTCACCTGCAGTCTATGGGAGACATAGGACACCATTCAATTAAAAGATAATAAAACATGCTATGTTCAGCATTTGTTTGTTTGAAATTCAAAAGGGTTTTCAGATCTGTCTGCTTAGCCTATCTCCTACAAAAGCCATAAATCTCTCTTCTAGCTAAACCAAACCATATTCTTACATTTAAATCATATGAATGAGCTCAAAGACCAGAGGAATTTGCAAGCACCAGCCCTTTTCTCCCTTCCCAACATACCCTGTGGTCTTCGACAAGTCTCTAAAAAAATCCAGCTTTCAGGAGCTTAGAGATTTCTTGTCATTCACTTGGGAAATGTTTTTTGAAAATACACTGCTGATGACCTGCCAGTATTTGCACAAGAGCATGCTAGGGATGAAGATGATACGTCTTGATCCCATAAATGCTATTAACAGGCAGGGATATACCATGCTTACCTGGATGATAACCAATACACATCTGAAAGTCACCCTGAATAACAACTGGGGGAAGGAAAGGAGTCACTGATAAACAACCAATTAATCATGTGAAGCAGACAACAGTATCAGATCATGGTAAGGAGGACTGAGCACAGGAATAGTAGAAAGACAAAATTCTGGGCAGTTCAAGCACAAGAAACAGGCAGCACATATCCACCCTGGCTGTATTTCCCCCGAGGGTCCTAACACACCATCACCCACTCTCCCTGGAAAAGCATCTTCCCATTGCCAAAGGTGGTCCTGCAATACAGGCCTTCCATCTCAGGGGGAAAGTCCTCCAAAAAGATCAAGCCCATCAGCCACAAAAGGCAGCACGTGGTTCTTATGGGAAGTCAAGGTGAAAACCAACGTTCAAACCCAAGAGGCTCAGTTAGTAACAAGTTCAGAAGTCGTCCTTCTGCAAAGAGCCTGGGGGGTGCCTCATCCCACACTGGGTGCATGACACTGAACACTGAAGCAGGGCATCAGACACCCCATTGTACCATGAGGGTGCTGAATCCAAGGTCTCATCTTCACGAACAGGACTGAGCTGATATTTTGTTGGTATCTGAGTGATCTTTCAGTCTCTGCTTTTGAACAACGGCAGTGTAGCCGTTACTGCCTAGACTGTAAAAACTTCAGAGGGAGATACAGCCTTCTAGGTAACCGGCGATACCATCTACAAGGAGAACAGCACTCCTTCCATGCAGAAAGCAAGCCACTCAAGTTTGTTTCGGCAGAGGGTTTAAACTCCTCAGCACCCCAACACACTGCAGCGCAGGAGAAGAGGGAAAGCCAAGAGCAGAACACTGAGAACAAGGCAAAAAAAAAAGCCTGTGAATTTAAACCACTTCCACAACCCTCAAATATTTTTGCTTCCCTAAGGATCCATCATCCCTCTTCCAGACAAGCAGCAGTGAGGTGGTCTCCCCCTTCAGAAAGCTTTGGATGATAACCAGAAAGAGCATTATGTTTAAGCTTCAAGGACTGAGCATTCCCACAGGATTCATGGATGGCGATGCTAAGCCAGAAGGATGCATTTAACAGTTGCTTAAGTTCTGGCACCCACACATATTTCCTTATGATAGAGTCCAACACAGGCAGCCTTCAGATGTTGTGTAAATATTGTCAGTGCTTTGGCACTGCTCCTTTTTTTGATTTGTTTTACACAATCCCCAAGTGTTTCATAAACACTAATTATATCTCCCAATTCCTCTAAATGAGCTGTGAGTGCTCCACTTACGAGGAAAGTCAGGCGGAGTGAGGATCTCTGCCTCCCACCAGCACGGCAGCAGAGGTGAGCAGGCTGAAGGAGCTTTCTCTCCTCCCATGAGTGAGGCCACTACCTGACATAACCTGGCACATACACTGAGCTAGTGCTGTTGCCACCTCAAATGTGATTTGGGGTTTCTAGCCCAGCGAGGTAGGAGTTCAATGTTACTAACTTCTCACCGGCCAGCTTAAGCCCCCCCAACACCGCAGGGATCTTCACTTTGGGCATCTTGTCTACAAGCTGTACCATCTGCTGAACCTTCAAACTGTGTACGGAGTTCCCAGACAAGGGATCCTACCCCAACTCCCTACCTAGATCTTGCAGATATCTTCAAAGCAATAACAGTACAACCAGTTCTGTCATGGCACAGGTATTTCTCCTTTTGCATTTTGCCCCAGTACATAATAAACAGGCTGAAGCTATCACCTGGGTCCATATTTTCTTAAAGACAGTTCTGTCAATTCTTGTGTGCTTGCCAGGAGTCTTACAGTGCCAGTAAATATCAAAAGAACCAAGAGCACCACAAATGAGGCTGAAGTCAGAAGAGTTCTCACGTGCATGCTACCTCTGTGCAAAGCTTATTTTATTATTTATGCCTTATCTGCCAAAAAGGAGCAATAAGCCCCAGCACAAAAGGTACATCTAGAAGTCACTTCGGTTCAGATCACTCCTCTGGTTTCCGTCATCTACTACTGAATCTAGAACTACATGTTGTTTTGCAAGGAGTAATGGGTGTTCTGAAGATGAACCAAGAGATTAAACTCAAAAGCATTTTATGGAAGATAAATGCTTGGCAAAGAGTGAGGCCTCAAGTCTTAACAATGTTTCCTCATCACCCATGAAGAGGATTTTGAACAGCTGGAGGTAAGTGGAACATGACCAGCTGAGCTCCTTTCCTTCCCCTGGAGCAGACAGAAGCAGCAGGGAGCACTGCAAAACCGCATCATCTCACACCATAGCATGCTGCCCAACACGGAAGGCGTTTCTAAGCCAATGGAGCATGCTAAGCACTGTTGTGTTTTCTGCATTTTGAAATGAGACCAGCCTTAAAGAGAGGTTCATAGGTGGTTCTGCTAGAAGAAAAATACAGCTATTTATTTTTGCTAAGCCTCCACAATTCCGCCAGTTACCCATCCCTGTTTCAGACAATAAAACAGTAACAAGCTGTCACTGATGGGGAACACACCCACACCTCACAGGTGAGCTCCAGTGCCAACACCACCACAGTATTTCAACCCAGCACTCTGAGAAGGTGCTCCCTTCAAGCTGAAACGCTGTCTAAGCATAGAAGATTTTACACCAGCCTGCAGAAAGGCTGGGATGTCACCTGCACCATGGTTTTGCAAAAAGCCTTCAATATACCTTAACAGCCTTAAAGATAACTTAAGCTCATACATGGCTCCACATAGGAGCTAATTGCTTTAGCTCTAAGGAAAATGCAACAAGATACTAAATTTGCTGCTGACTTGCTCAGTCATTTGCACACCTGATCCCTTTTCTCCTCTCATCTTGGTGTTACAGTAGCACTACTGAAGCCTCCCAGCACCTGCAGCCAACACACTGATGCAGCTGTGTTACAGAGCTCAAAACAAGCCTGTGCCACACAGCACCAGCAGCCTGGTAGCAGTGCCTGGGATGGGTCAAGAGTATTTTGGCAGGAATCATAACAACAACTCGTTTCCCCCAACATCTACCAGTTAGTTGCTCACTGCACAGCAGCTCAACTACAGAGAGCAACCCACAGCCTCTGCACCACCCTCAGCCACATCTCCCACCAGCTCTGCATCTCAGCCCTTCCTCCTCTTCCCATGCGGTGGGAAAACCTTTGAACGAAGAGGAAAGAGTTTATCATTTGTGGCCCTGCGATGCCTCTTAGGGACAAGAGTCTGCCACAACAGGCAAGTTCTGCACCATTAACCAGGGCTGTGAGCTCTCTAGAGAGGGAGCTTGCCCCAAAATATAGAGGTTAAATGCTGCCATGAAATACACCTGGTTCAGCTAACAGAGCAACTTAAATATTCTAAAGCATCAGAGATTATCAGGTATGTAATCTAGAGGTGAAATGCTATATACTACATATTTTCAACCCTTCAGAAAGGTCTTATACAGGGAGAGATCCCTTCTTTTTACAGGAGCATGTTACACCTAAATAAGCTTGTGTAAGAGCAAAGAGGAACAAGCAACTTCATTCTCAGTGCAAAGCACCGCTGACAGGAGTTAATACCCAGCATTAATTTATTTGAGCATCAAAACTCTGCAAACATTTACTGTGCTCTGACATGAAAGCACCAGGATTTGGGGCATAGGTCGTGCTTTTAACTATGCCTGGCACAAAAAAACTCTTGCTCTTCAACAGCATGAGAAAGATGTAAGACCAAGAGGCCAGAACAGGCTGTTGCATCAGATCCATCTCAGGGGTACAAGAACCACTGAAGACAAAATTTGCATCCTGGATTTCTTAACGCTAACTTTGTGGTCAAATTGAATGAGAACCACAGATTCACTGCTGCTGCCGCCACTGCTCTGGAATGAAGGAGCCTGTGCCAACTCAGCAGGCAGATTTCAGTGAAGTTCAGAACGCAGCATGTGCATGCCACTGTTTTGTAATTAGAGCAGTTTATTGCATCGCACCTTACATAAGAACTAGATTCCTAAATTTCATTCTTAGACCTAGTGAGCAAACCTGGCTTTATTTGCGGCTCATACATACACCTCCAATCATACACTTCACTCTGTGTTCCAGCATGAATAGCCATCTGGAAAAGGCACCAAGAGGAAGCAAGCAAACCCTGTTGTGCTCTTGTACAACCATGCAGAGTGGCCCAGAGGACATCCAGGTACGTGGGAAAAGTGAGTTTGACTGTTCTAGCCAAACATATCCAGTTCTAGCCAAACCTATCCAGTCCTTTTAGTGTTCACAACGCAGGCTGTGGGCTGAAAAATCCGGTCACAGCTTTTGTTTTTACCTGCCACTTCAAGACAAACAGTGTCACACATTCTAGAGACTAACAAGCCATAGCATCCACTTGTTTCTGTGTTTGAACCATGAAACAGGAAAAAGCTTTATACTATCTTAAGTGAGCAAAATCACAATAAACAGATAACACCTGGGAGGAGTATTTTTAAGGCACCCAGAACTAGGCTTTGTCAACCCTTTAGTCAGAAAGCTATATTGGAAAACCCTTAAGAAATCATGAACCATGACCTTATGTTGTCCCTTCAACCTAGCCTGTCTGGCATGTAGAACCTAGATCTTGGTCCAGACTGGAATCAGTAGAGCAAAACTGATTGAGAAAGTTTAAATTGGTGAAGAACATTTCTAAGCTTTTGTCAATTTGCACAAAGCCTCATATGAGGGATGCAGCCTGAGCAGACACATCCAAGAAGAGGGACTGCACCCCAAAGAGGCTGAGTGGAAGCTGTAGGAGCTCCTGACCTGGGGAAATCACCATGCCCGGTTGCTTCCCAGTGCAAGCGACATGTACTCAAAGCAAACAAACTTCTCAGAGGAAGGCACAAAACACCCACTTTCTTCGTTCTTTGCTGTTTGCAAATGACAGTATTTAGTGCTTGCCGCTCACAAACCAGGCAAGAGCAGGGTATAGTTGAGACATCAACAGGACCAGGGAAAAAAAAAAAAGCTGGGAGGGGAGTCCCAGCACTATGGACCCAGAACAAACCTGCCTTCATGCACAACACTGCCCAGCTCAACAGAGGAGCAACTGCTTGAAAGCTCTGCATCAAGGGGAGAATGCTCTACACCTGCCATTTCCCTCTCTGGAAATGCAAATAACCACACAGGCTGGGAGGCAGGTCTCCATCTTCAGAGGAATTTGACATGCTAATTGTTTTATCTGCCTTTCCTGCAGGACACAACGTGACATGCGGCTTGTGGCATTAAACAGCCTTCAAAAGCTTCCCCGCCATCGCAAATTAATCTCAAGGAGGGAAGAGCACACCAAAACAAAGCAGCCTCTAAGCAGAAATGCTGCCTCTGGGGAAGTTACGTTGCCTACTTCTCCTGCCTCCTCCATCTTACCCCTTCATAAAACTCTGGTTCAAGTCCCAACAGGCATCACTTAATGCTCTCCGAGCTGCACAAAGGAGCAGGGTACACGTGCTACCGAGCCAGTAACACACTGCCCCATCTCCTCCCACTCCCAGTACCTCCCCTTCTGCACCTCTGTTCACCCCAATTTCCAGGACACCAATTTAATGAAGATTAATGTGTACCCTCCAAACATGCACCATACGCTATTTCTGGAAAAGCGGCATCACCTAATTTTAATATTAAAGGATCATTTTTCCCCACCCTGAGCACATGAAGTTTAAGTACCGCTTAGCAGACAGCACTGTGTGCATGTTCCATTAAGTCATAGAAATCACCCCAAGCTCCACTTAAAGCAGCACAACTCTTTCTCCTGGTTTTTCGCCAAAAACAGCTGCATGTGCAAGAGTGCTCTAGGTACAATCAGCTGGCTATTAATCATAGGGCATTAAGAGGATGCAAAGGCAAGAATAACTTCATGTAGCATCAGATGGCTTGAACAAGATAAACATACAGCAATTCAAAGATTGATATTTTTCTTTGATAAGCTTTTTCTTGATGACTAGCAGAATCATGAGCTGGGCATTTTGGTTGTACTCCAAAGGTGACCAATACTGCCAAAAACCTCAGATATTTCTCAGTATCTGGAGCAGGGGAGAAAAAACAAGACACAAGCTAATTATCAGCCAAACTGGGTATAACCAAAGATCTGAAACCTGTATTTGTCTAAGAGTGAGCTCAAACCATCCTTGCACTGGTCCCATAAGTAAAGCAACTTAAGCTTTCCTTACTTGGGGTCTGAAGAGCCTGATACTTCCCAGATTCTCAGCCTCAAATAGATGGTTACACCATCTTTAGGACTATTCTTCCACTTCCACACCATTTTAGGACTTGCAGGAAGCATAACAACTTGGCCATTAGGACATCCAAGTCCTAACTAGGACATCCTAGCCCTGCCTCCTCTCACTTTGACTTCAACCCACTTCTAATGCTCCCAAACTCCTCCTGCACCCTGCACCATGACCAAGTACTAAGCTAAAGCACAGGAGGTGCATTTCCCTAGACTTTTGCTCAAATTATTTATGTATCTCCTTGCCTTGAAGGTACTTTGCTCTTTAGCCTATAGTCACTGGCACAGTACTGGAATTAGCTGGCCTGTTTTGCCTCTTTCTGCTTGGAAAGGCAGGAATTTTCACTTTTACCCCAGCTATACGATCAATCCTGTGTCTAGTTACAAGGGGAAAAAAAAAAAAGTCTTTGCAATCTGTAACAATCTCATGATTTAGAATGCAGCCTTGTTTGACTAACAAGTGCAGAGCATGAACAGCAGCCCTGAGAGTGCTTTTTGGGAATACGCCAAATTCATATTTCTGTCACTTTCCCCATCTTGCATGTCCATATATCCATTTATACTCATTTCATTAGTAAATCGCCCTATCCATTTACTTAGCTATTTGTCAGTGTGGCTGTCACTTTAATTACCTCTGTCTATGCGGATTGCTATTATTTGTCTGTCTTGTTTGCAATGCACCATCTACCAAAATACATTCTTCCCTTCATGATAGACACTGATGTTATCTGTGAGCCTGACCTAGGGAGCAATGCTCTCAAGACAAACTGTTTCAAAGCAGATTTGTGAATTACACTGTCTCATTAAGTACTAACATCAATGACACCCCTGGAAAGCCAGTCATCACCACTCCCTTGGACAGTAAAGGAGTTTCACACAACAGACATCACCCGTCTCTACAGCTACATGGGGCATGTGGACACAGTAACAGGGTCAGGCACAGCTACCTGAGCTAGCTGCAATCCACAGACACACAGCTCAAGCGACGTGGACAGTCATAAAGCACCGAGATTTGGCTAGACTGGGGTTCTTCTGCACATACCCCTCTTGCTAAGCTTTTCTCATGTGCATCTGTGGGATGGAGCAGAGCTGCTTTGTTGTGACACTGCAGGGATGTCCCTTTCCCTGTGAGATACCCAAAGGAAACACTGTCACTCCAAAAAGGTGATACCCTGCCTTAACTCTTTCCCTACACATTCCACTCTATCCCTTTCTCCGGAACATTTTTGAAGGAACCTTACAGATTTCTTCCTAAAATGAATAGCTTTCTTGCTCCACTGCTTTTCCTTTTTCACCAAGTGGAAATCAAAGCCAAACGCATTGGAATTAATCCAGCTCTCAAATGCAAGAGCATTCAACTGGATTCAAGGAGGAGACTAAGCACCTTTTGCCAATAAGCAAGCACACAAGCCACCTCGCACACATCTCCATGCCTCTTTTGCCCATCTCTCCTCTTCCACAAAGTCTCCCATGACAGAAACATGCCAAGAAGTGTGGTGGAGATCCCTCATATGCCTTCGTGCTGAAACTGGCAGCCTCAAGCCTGCACACTTGGATCAGGTGTCAGTTATAGGGAAATCCCATTCCCCTCTCTAGGAAGGGACCTCTTATGCAGCAGCTATGACAGAGTTAATCTGTGGGGTGCAAGGTGCTCAGCAGAGCAGCAGCCCATCATCCACACAGCCTGTTCAGCAAGATTTGCTTCAGAAGGCACCACACCATGATCACGCTGCCCACCTGGAGTGCTTTTCTCTGTCTGCTCATCGCACAAATGAGGATTGACTCAGACCTGTTGACAGAGACCCTGGGCACCAGCTAGTGATTTATGGATAAGCACCAGGGAGAGCACAACCGTTTTCAACAGATCATTCCAGCTGTGGTCAGTCCACATGTCTCAGCTTCTGCATGCAGCTTCCACCCATGGAGCCATACACAGCACCAGCTAGGAGGCTGCGTATCTCTTTGGGTCTCAGTTTTAATCTGCACATACTCATGCAGAAATCAGTTCCCTCAACTCCTTGAAGTATAGCTTATAAAACAGCTCCTCTAAGCCCAGCGGTAGCAGTCAGACCCCAGGTCAGAAAAGCATCCTGACTCTAGCTAGGACCTTAGCCCACACATCTTTCCCAGCCTCCAGCTGTCTGTGGTTAGAGTCTTGCAGTGCTCACATGTGCATCCAACCCTGATATTTCAGCACAGAACTGCTGAAGTCACCCACTTACTGTATCTACATTTTCTTGGTGGTAACACCAGCTGGATCACTGCCCACCTCAGTGTCTTGCAGGCTCTGCACCAGTCTCCCATTAGTAGGGCAATGCTACGGACTTCAATACATTTTCTATGTGTCCTTTCCTTCTACCAGGTTCTTCTCCAGCAAGATCTGTCCCACCTAATGTGCCCCACAGACAGCAAGGTCAGGATGGGACACCTTCAGCTGCTCTTGCTGCTGATGGTGCAACAACTTAGATCTCAGCAGGTATCAACAGCAAGTTTTCTTCTCCCTGTGATCTCTGGGAGAGAAATTCTTAAAACAGAAGGACTCCTAGAAATACCATCCTCTTCCCAAGCCAATCCAGCCCCTTAGGACAAGCTTAAGGGTTCAGTGGAGAGACTAAAGGCCACAAGAACTAGTCTGTCACAGGGAAGCAGCTGCTGAGATCAAGGGCACAGCCAGTGTCTGAGGTCCATAAGAAGGTGGGAAATCTTCTCAGTGAAATAAATGCTAAGCACGATCTTTAAGGTATAGAGAAGTGACAGTCTTCTCTAAGGCAGGCAGAGGAGTTCACGTGATCTTTTCTTGAGAGGTACATGCATGGGTGGAGGCTGAGAAAGAAAACCCTCAGCCCTGGAACGGTGGAATACTGCCAGTTGTGATGGGTTTACGATAAGCTAAAAAACATCCATAAGCATTCAACTTCAAACACAGGGAAAGAAGGAGGGGAGCTGCACAGAGTCAAATGCCTGGGGCATCCCATTTTCAGTCAGTGTAGGGAGGCTATTTTTAGAAAGCCTGTGTACACCTACAGAAGTATGAAGGCTGGAAAGGAATTAGTCATTTTAATGGTCCCCTTCTTCACACCACCTGTAAGGTGGTGTGGCATTTCTACAAGAGCCCCTCCACCCTCTGTCCCTAAGGAAAGCAGTCTGCAACACGTTCTCCCTAAATAAATAAATTAAAAAACAAGACAAAAGGCATTAATTACCAAAAAGCCATTCCAAATGTAGATGCAGACAAGCTTCTAGTCAGCCTTCTTTTTCCCTCTGTATGACAGACTCCTGCCCACTTCCCATCTCCAGTGGTAGTTTGCATTAGCCTGTGGGAAAAACCACCAGAATACCCAATGGAGACCTACAGCTATGGTCTGCCATGGGAGACACAGACCAGGTGGGAAACCTGTTCATGAAAAATAGGCACATGAGACACCTGAACTGCAACTACTGCACTAGTTGCTTCAGGCACCCTGGAAAGCCGATGAGTACCGGATCCAAACTAACATTTTCCAACACTTCTTCATATTAAAGAACCACCAGCTCCGAAGGTTACAACCTAAAAGCACATGCTTCGCTCAGGCCAAAGACAGTATTGCAGTTTTCTGTAGGGTGAAGTGTATGAGGGGGCCATGGCTTGGTCTGGGGGTTAAGGTGCTTGGTTTTTGGTTTATCTTGCTTCCAGTTCAGAGGGACATGTTGCCATCAAGACAAAACAGCTGGGAAAAGATGGAGCAGAGTTATCCACCCCACCATTGACCATTTTAAGATGTCTGAACACAATGAGAAGCTGGCCAAAGGGGAGACCTGTAGGACACAGCGGCTATGCTCAGATGCCACAGAGGCCATCAGAGATGCCCAGTCTCCCCAGAGTCTGAGCCTGGCATCCCCTTCCCTAGACCGTCACCAGCTGAAAGGATGCAGCAAACATCCCTACACCTGGCCAGCAATGGAAAACAATAGGATGCTGCAAGTCTTTTCCTTAAGACATGCCAACTTTCACTCCAAGGAGCCAGCTATCTTAATCTCTTCAAAAAAAGAACCCCTAAGGAACTTGCCAGTTATTCTCTTTCCTTCTCCCCTGCACATATAAAAAAAAAAAAGGATCAGCTAAGTGACAGAGTCCCCGTAACATGAATACATACTTCCAAACACTAACCACCTAGAACACTGTATTCCCAATCCTTCTGTTTCTGCTAATCAGGAGAAGTTACATCAGAGTCAATGAAACTGCATTCCACATTCCCAAAACCAATCCCAATTGATACCGCTTTGCACCTCAATCCATGAAGTCATCAAATGAACCAAAAATCCCATAGCCTCCCTAACCAGGAGCTCACTGTCACAAAGAGGTTAGTGAGGTCCAGAATTTGTATAGACATCTGTGAGAGTCTCTAGTAACACCACAAGCGATTCAGAAGAGCTATCAGCCCCAAATGCTTTGGGCTGACAGCCACCAGCTCAGAGGAGAGCTCATCCAAGGGCTAAGCTATCTCATCTCCCTGTGACAATTTTTTCCAGGTGATTTTTCATTTCTGCTGCTGCCGCAACACAACAACCAACCCCTCTGTCCCTCAAAACACATACAACGGTGCAAGGTGGCACTGCTCCACCCCATGTCCTTAACATTGCTCCGTTTCTAGTTTCCACAAGTCATACAAAAAGCCCACAAAATAAACACTTGCTAAAAAGCAAGCTACTGTTCTTTGTCCTTGCACACAGCTGTTGAAGGTATAGGTGCAGTGAAGGTGGGGGGCATAAATGAGGTTACAGAAACCTATTTTTCTTCCCAACTTTCTCATCAAAACTAGTCTGGGACCAACCCACCCTCCTCTGGCCACTACCTTTTCCATCACAAAGGAGCAGGACATTTTCTTCCCCTCCAAGTGACCAGGGAAACACTCTTCAGGAATTCCTGCTTGTTCAATATTTTAAGACTGCAAGAGAAATCTTCCCTTGAAAGCTTGATAGCATCCCTTTAAATGAGCATTGTGGTTTCAGCTCAGCATTTTCTTCTTGTTTGCATGCTAGACACACACTTGGATGGCATCATGTTTCCCAGCTGAACCCAACCACATCCCTGCACCTGCATAGCTAGCAGCAACATGAGAAGTCTTCAGCACGCAATTCAGATAGAGATCTATTCAAGCAGCTTTATTGATGTTAATGGAGTTACTTGGGATTTACACACACGTAAATCAGAGCACAGGTGGATGATAAATTCTTGCAACTGGCAACAATATAGGGAAGGCCAATTTCACCCCTGGTATAACACTACTGATGTCAAAAGCCATGCACCAAGCAGCAGCTGTGTTCATAAGCCACCTTAATCAGGCAAATCAGTTCATTGCAAATAAACCTGCAAATTCACGCAGCATCACTTGCTAGCTCCAGCAGTGAGCTACACAGGTCCAGGACCCCACCCAAGCAGATTCTAAAATCATAGAATTATTCAGATTGGAGCAGACCTTTAAGATTATGTTGCAAGTTTACTGCTTTAAAGTACTGCCTTAAAATAACATTTTCAGACTTGGATGTGCAACAGGCAACCACATTTGTGCATGGTCCATTTGTGCATCCTTTGCAAAGCCATCACACCTAGACATGGATCATTTTGTAGTAGCAGTTGCATACTGTTTGGTGAAGTATAACCCTAACTAGCCTTCAAAACAAGCCTGCCAGTCTGACATGCAAGTTGGCAGCTGGTAAGGACCGTCAACCAAAGACATTCCTGTGCACACCACCGCTCATTCCTCAGCACAGCCGACTGGGAATCAGGATACTCTGTCCCTTGCATTTTAAGCCTTTGCCTTCTCACGTTGGAGTTGGCAACCCACTTCCTAAAGTGGATTTAGACTAAAGACCTGACAAGTCATTCAGCAGTGTCTTCTGCATTTTCATCCTGTTTCAGAGACCTATAAAACACACCAGTTTCCTGGACTTTTGTATGACCAGAGAGGCAAGAAAGTCAGCTTGCAGTAGAGCTCACCAGTACATGAGAGGAGCCCAGCAGCAGTTGACTAATGCTCTCAGAGACCAGTTAACCAGCAGATCCTGAGGCTAACTATGACCTAGGCAGCACAGGTGGGAAACTATGAAGGTCAAATATACAGGAGAGACGGGAAGTGGCCAAACTACAGCTTCTTCCCCTGGCTACAGGGCACAAGCCTGAGTCTTACAGCAAGACTCAGGACCTTGCAAGTCAGACAGTCAAGGAGGTCATAACTAATAGGGACAGCTAGAGCCACATCTGTGAGCGGATTGCAGAAATATGGATTGTTGAAGTCCCAGGCTCTCAACCCTTCCAAACAGCAAATTCATGGGCAGGTGGCCTCAAGATGTCCTCACTTCTCCACCTGGCCACCAGGGTGTATTCACTCCCCAGAGGCCACCACTCACACTCCCAGGGTTTAACCTCCTACTCCATTAATTGTTTGCCACCCTGCCATGACTAATCTGGATTTACAACCCGGAAAGCAGTAGGGAAAAGAATCTGATCAAAAGGATGATCCTCACAGCCAGAAAACAAGAAAGAGCTGTGTAGCCAGTTGTTCCAGGACACTTAATCCATCAAGCCTTCGCCATTCTACCCTTGGGCTTAGGCTGAGTCAGTTGTGATTTGCTTAAAACCATGAGAATTCCCTCCTCCTCTCAAAAAAAAAAAAAAAACACCCAGTAGTAAAGTTTGTCAAGAAGGAGGAAAAAAAAAAAAAAACCCAGGGACTCACGCTACACTTTTACATTATGAGTCAGTGGCTGGTGATTAGCCAGCTGGCAGCTCTCCATCTGTGGCATCTCCATGCTTCTGAATGCCAAAGCAAACACTTTGTTTTATCTAAAAGCCTTTGCCTTCAGCTGGGCAAATTTGTTCTTATGCTGCCAGTTATACTGCAGGTCCAGGACCACTTAGTCCCACAAGAACCTCCCTCAACATCTTTTGGAGCTAACAGCTACAAAACCACCGGAGTGAAGCCTTGTTGCAGTTATCACTTTCCTACTGGGAAGAAAGTGGGAGGTTTGGGTCCAAATACTTGAAGCAATAGATATATCATAGCAGAAGCCAAGCCAGCAGCACGAGTCATGAAGCATCAGTCATTTCCTTTTACCTAATAGAGGATATCCCAAAAGACCAAGAGGAAACGGCCAGTTCATGAGCTTCTCAAGTACCCCCAGTACATAGGGCTTTTTCCTTCTATCCCTTAAATCCCAGCTTCTACCATTTTGGGTCAATCACTTGCTCTGGCACTAAGATCCAGACTTTACCAAGACTTTTCCACTCCCAGAAGTAGAGAATTTCCCTTGGCTTCTAGATCTAACAAGCTGGGCTCAGCCTTTCTCCAGTGCCCTCTGCACTTTGGAAGTGATCCAGTATCCCCCAGAATCACAGAGGTTTTTGACTGGTTTTACTGAGTTCTGGATAAGGGCCTTAAAGAGGTTTTCTTGCTTTTTTTCCCCCACAGCTTAGCAAGTCAGAACCACTTTGCCTGCAGTTTTACAAGAGCCAGCTGGTAGAAGGTTAGATAACCAGACAGCACAGCCAAACCTAGGGGAATCTAAAGAAACCCCCATTTGTGGGCTTTTATGCCAAGTTATTGCTTACAATGTTATTTTTCAGGAAAGGGCTGTCTATAAGCCAGGAGTTCCTTTCCTTTTTATCTAATGATCAAGTACCCTTTACAAGACAACTCAAAGACACCAACCAGATGTTCATTTTAACTGCAAGTTCATGGGAAAAATTGCAATAATCTACTGCAGAAGCATCAGGTAGGAAAACTGCCTAGCTTCCAAAGTAAGATCAGTCTTTCTTCACGCACAACCTTCTAGACCGTGTTCATCTTAAGACTGCTTTTAGCTGAAGACTGGACAATGATCTGAGATAAGCAGGTTGCATTTGCAGCAGAGGTGCTTTCCTGGCCCAGCAGGAAATGTGAACACCTCATAACATCCCCAGAACGCCTTCGGATTCCTTGGCAATATGAGGCAGAAACACATACAGCACCTCTGTACACCAAGCAGGCAGAATTTCAGGAGTCTCAGAGCAACAATGCCCACCAAACTGAAACAGAATATTGTTTTCCATCACACTTACAGGAGAAACCCCTCCTGAGTTCCCCATCCCATCCCCCCCTCCCCCAGAATAATTCCAGGGAGGAATTAATCCTATAGTCTCCAAAGCAAGCAAACAATTTTGGGTGCCTTCTTCAGGGGTTAAGACTGAAATCCCTCTGAAAACTGATTTTAGAGTCTGCATTCAGCATGTTATAGGTCAAGGGAAAAAAACATCAGTCTCCTTATAAACACTTCACACAGATGCTGTCACTGAGAAAAAAACTAACTATGGAGGTCTTGAACAAAAAACAAAAAAAAAAAAATCTTAAAACACCAGGCAAGATATTGTCTCACCCAAGTTCTTTGCTTTTCAAACACTGGATGCTCTTCTCTGGACCTCAGATAGGATCCCAGAGATTGTAGCAGCCAGGGCTTTCCTATGACTTCTTCCACCTTCTGGACAAGCTCACACACTCTTCACTAACAGGGAGAGATTTAGAAGAACTTACTCTAAGAGTTACAGGCCACTTGAAAAACCTGCCCTAACACAAGTCTATTATTGTACGCCCTGTTTACTTAAATTCATTCCACAGCCTGGGAGACTTTGCACAAGGAAATTTACAGCTCAAGTTAATAGAGCAAAATGTAAAACTGCTGGCTTTTGGCTGAGGCTGCAAGCGAAGGACAGGCACAGGTTGTGACTGGGGGTGTTTTCACAGGGCCACTGACACAGAATGTGTTTTCAGGGAGTATTTATTTTAAATAAGGAAAGTTTATACAGCTTGAGAAAATTATTGGGAAGGAAATTAAATCTCATTCTGTTGCTCTTCCGTCTCACCTTGACACTTGCAGTTCTCCTCCCTCCCCCAGGGCTTGGTTAGGGCAGGTTTCACTTGCAGAAAATTGCCTTCCTCATGCATACTGATTTACAACCAGCTCACGGACCAGCCTTCTACACCCACTTTAGGGGAGAAGGGGCAAGCAAGACCCACTCCTACCCTACCCTAACCCCAAGCTGCAGTTTGGGAGCACAGGGATACATGGCATTACATGGAGGTTGCATCCCACCCCAAGCAATCTGCAAAGACACAGGTGGGACCCATTAGTTGGGATCCCCCCTTAGGCAAAACTACCCCCAGTCAAGCAGGGGATGGGAAACAACCAGCTTTCTTCCAAAGCTCCTCCAGAAGCAGTGGAGCTCATGCTAACCCCTGCCTGGGAACAGCTTTGCTTAGGAAACCGCGGCACCAGCAGCACTGCTGGCAGAGATCAGCATTCCTTCTTCCAGCCCAGGCACAGCACAGCCTGCTCCTCTCCTGCCCCAGACCCCACCCCACCCCAGCCAGCCACACCACAAACCCCAGCACCACACACACGCAACCATGCAGCAGGGTCCTTTGCTGCAGCCCTGTCAGTACGTAGAGGTCCCTTCATCTTTTTCCTATCCTCCGAGTTTCCTCCCCACCTTGTGGTGCTACTTCCAAGTGCTCGCATGAATATGGCAGTAAAAACATGGACACTGGACACAGTTGCCATCATGCTGGTACTATAGGGTGGGAACGTCACAGAATATATGGCCAAAGGAGCCATTTGAGGCAACACCACCCCAACGTCCTCCAGGCACAGCAATCCATGCTGTTCTCCATCCCAAAGGGCCCACTGAATGCTCACTTCCCCCTCTGCATCCATCATGCACACCACAAAACACTCCTCAATCCCCCACATTGCTAAAAGGCCTGAAATTGAAGAGACCAAAAGCCTCAAGATGCACCATGCAATTAGCTGGGTGAATTCCTAGCGCTCAGCCCCCATAGTGCCTAAATCACAAGGGATCCAAACCTACCACTAATAACCTACTGTGTGACCTAATAAACTCAGGAGCAACCAGACTAACAAAGTCTGGGAGGAAAATCCTCATAGCCATCTGTTGGTAGCTTCACTTGCCTAATCCCACAAAACTAGTGGTCTGAGCAAATGTTCAAGCACTGCAGCAGGACCTGCACCCCACAGAACAGGTTCGGCTCAACTCCCAGATGCTCAGGAATCATTCCTGCTCTCTTCTGCATTTCACCTTCCAGAAATTCCTCCTCCCACAGGTAAAAAAAACACTGGCTGAGATCTTCAGCAGGTGTCAGGCAATACATTTCACTTCCCATCAAGCACAGCAGCAGCGAGACAGATTGATTCAGCAGGTACTTGCTATGGTTCAGCTGAAATTAAACCTCCCTGACAGAAAAGCAGCAAAATCCAACGCATTGTAGCTTTGCTGAATCCCCAGCCTAAAAGGGCTCAATAGCAGAATTCAGTTTATCTGTCAGAGGGAATTTATTCAGTGAACAGCTATTTTTCAGGACGCTCTCTAGAAACAGTGCTGGGAGGGAAATAAAGGCTCTGAATTGATATTTGGGGATGGGCAGCGGTAAGATGAAGCTTTTCAGGGAAAAAGCTCCTGGCTACAGAGACAAGGTGTCTCAGGCTTGTCAATCCCTTTCCAAGACATGCTTAACTGGATTTATTTATGGTTACCCAGAGGCTCTTTCCCTAGCAGACGTTATTTCAGCTCACACCGGTTGTATCAAGACCAAAAGAGGGGTATTTGTCTTGTGGCTAGTATCTGGATGAAGTGTCCCAAACTGAGTAAGTTCAGTTGCGCCAGTTGGAGCACAGAGCTGGATTTCCTAGGATGAAACCTGCATTTCTCACCTGAAAGAGCTGAGCTCTGTCCTGGGGTGCTACCACTGACAGCCACATACAAAACTGCAGCTTGTCCTGAGGTTTCTATCTGAAACATCTTTTTATGTTTTCTCTTGAGCAAGAGGTCTTGGAAGAGCCCTCATCCTTCCTCTTTGACCAACTCCTAAATCAAACTGCTTCTAACAGCATTGCTATTCCCTCCTGTGCACCATCAATTCCTGCTGGCATCAGTCAGCAGGCACAACAGACATCTCTTAGTATCTTCTGAGGACCTCAGCTTGTGTTCTTCAAAAAGCAAAGCCGTTCAAGAGACCTCATCCTTCAACATCAGTCACTCTGGGAGATAGGAGGCAGCAGCGCCTTGTAAATTCAAATAATAGATTGCACAGGGTTTTTTTCAGAGCACTTGAAACCTGATGAGTAATTAACTCTGACACCCTTAGGTGTTATTAATCCCACTAAACAGGGGGGTAAACCTAGAAAGGAAAACCAGACAAACCCTTGGACCCATTCCAGTTTGCCTCATGGGCAAAGCTTGGCTTGGAAGAGCAGCACCACTTGCCTCAGGCCCCACAAGGAGTCCATATCAGAGGAAAGAGGGACGCAGCTTCCCTGTCTGCAGGAGCGCAGGTACTTCCCCGGCTCGCGGCAAGGTGCAAGGCAGGGAAGCAGCCTCAGCAGCCCCAAGGGGAACCTGCCCCGCAGCCTTCCTTGGCAGCACTCACCTGCCCTCGGCACTGCAAAGCCTCCGAGATCTCATCTCAGTGCAGACTTTTGTGCCAGCACGTCCCAGAAAGCTGACTTTGTGGCAGCTCCAGACAGCTCCTTCCCTCCCCATGTTTGCCCTTTTAACTGGCTTATGCAGCAGCCATCCCCCCCTGAAGGACCACCAGGCCAGGCTCTCTATGGCATGGCTCAGCCACCGTTTTACGCTTCCTCGGGTTAGCTGTTTTTCCTATCTCCTCCATCAGTGAAGCTCCATTCATTAAAACCTCTAAAGGAGCTCATCAGCACCCCAGAAAGAAGCACTGCTCAGCTGTAACCATCCACAGCTTCACAGCCCTCCAGCTCCCAGAGGATCAGGTTTGGAATACAGGCCGTAAGCACATTGCAGGCTCTACACCCCCCTCCTAACCCAGGGGAAAGACCATTTGCTCCCTTAGAACTGAACACAGTGCCCGCATTTCCTTCCAGATGACCTGGAATTATACCAGGACCTAAATATTTAGCTGGGATCCTACTTCTAATTGAAGTAAGAACTATATCCAGAACATGACACTTGGTTTCTCCTAGACAAGTCAGCCTTCAAGGTTCCCTTGCACAGTGGTAGCAAGGAAAGGCACCTTGCTCCAGCATCCCAGCTAGAAGGCAGACACCTGAAGAGCAGCCCTAAGCCCACGTCCCACCAGCCAGGCCAGCAGGCACCAGGGGCTTACTCACAGGGCTGTACGTGTCATTGACCCTAACTAGCAACTATGGCTGAAGTCACATGTTTGGTTTTAGACAGAGGGTGCTGTTTGAGTGTTAGCCAGGGCTCCAAGAAACCTGGCTAATTCTCCAACCTACTTAGGACTGTGACACTCAGACGGCCTGCATGCAGGCTGTAGAGCCACCTGCATGTGCCAGGTTTGCTGGGCTGCCACCTGTTTCACTGGTGGGTGCTGACAGGGCACCATGCTAGAATAGGCAGCTGACGCCATTCTTATGGGGCACGAGGTCAGAGCGGGCAGTTCATGCCATTCCTCGGAGGAGGCACCACGCCTGTGTGCTCCTGCACCCCGGAGCACGCTCCCAAGGCACAAGAGCCGGCAGGCAGCGTGGTGTGAGCTGGGGCTGGGGGAGCCCGGAGCTCTGCCCTGGCGCTTTCCCAGCAGCGGTCGGACCGCGCTCCCGCAGCGGGGATGGAGCCCGCCCGAGGCTGCTCCCCGCAGCCTGCACCGGCTTCTCCCTGGGGCCACCTAGCGGCGTACTGTCGTATCGTTCCTTCGAACACAAGCGCGTTCGCCGGGGGCTTATGCAAACGTGGCTCGGTGAGAGCCTGAGAAGCATCCTCCTGCACCTGAGCACAACCATCTCCTCCGGCAGAAGCTCCCAGCTGCCTCGCCAGCACCAAGCCCTCCCTCTGACAGACCAGCAGCAGCACATCCTCCCTTTCCTCCTCTATTCTTATTATCTTTATGCATAGAGCACGTAAGGTTTCTTACTCCAAAAAGGTGCCTTCACCAAGGTGGCAGGCTGATTCATGGTGAGAAAGCCACCTGGGCTGCCAGGCCAGGCACCTCGCAGCCAAGTCAGAAGAATCAGAACCACTAACTCCAAGGGTGGTTTTTTCTTCTTCAAAGTTAAGGACTTAAAGACCTGTGCCTCTACATCCATTCTTTTGCTAAACCAGACGTTTTCCAAATTACACTTCGCATAATGTGTACATAGCTGTTCCTGTGCGCTAAGCCCTGGGTCAAAAATAACCTCCTTTTGCCTGAAGTGATTTAAATTGAACCAGAGATTCCGACAAATCCCAACCAATTCTAGAAAAAAATGTTCCCTAGTCTAGATGAGGCTACACAGGTATCAAACCAGTGAAAGGTTAATGATTTTCCTCCACACAGCAGTGGAGAAAAGTACCAATGTCTGCAGACCCTGGTCCCAAGAGCCAGCCCCAACTGATCCCAGCCACTAAAGTGGCACAAATCAGGAGGATGAGGGCAGTCCTGCTCCTGCACACGGGTTGCAGTGATGCAGCAAGGGACTCAGGCCAGGTCTGCCCTTTGTAGGTGGGAAGAGATGTCAACAGGGACTAGAAAAAAAAAAGTTATTCACAGAGTGCTGTTGGGCTTACCAAGGAAGCAACACCATTTCTCTGGTCACAACCTCTCAGAGCAGAGGAGACAACGAGCCCAGCAACAGCCAGGACTTGACCCCTTCCCATTGCTCTGTTTCCACAGTGCCAAGGCAGAGGGTTTGAGTTTATTTACCCATTGTAAACCTCACAGCTGGCTCTTCAGCCCTCAACTGGAAGACATGTCCATAACGAACATTCTCCTCACCATCTGGGACTGATTGGTCATCAATAAGTCAACAGGACACCAGCATTTATACAATGGATTGGCAACAGTTGTGCAGCTCCTTCCTAATGCCCTTCTGCAAGGCAAATAAGCTCCTAACATGAAGACAACAGATATTATTATGCTTCTAGCTGTCACCAGCATTTATGCAGATGTATACTATTGGGAACATAACAGCCTAGAAGATTGTGTGGTTCACTCCTACATACAACATCTTCTAACAAATGAAAGATTAATCCAGTCCATTAGTTTTCTTGGAAAAATAAATATTTCCTTCAGTGATCAAGTATCTGGTGTTGCCCTGTGGCAAAGATGAACACACTCTGCAGCCTAGTGACAAAAGGCACAAGAAGCAGTATCTACAGCTCTGAAGATTGCAACAGCAAATAAGACCCTTCAAAGGGATTATTAACCACTAGAATTAGTCAGTGAAGTGAGGGCCTGCCTCTCTACAGTTTTGATACCAAGTCAGGATGGACCTCTAGAAGACCTTTATCAGGGTCAAACAAGAGCAGCTGGATGAAGCTGAACAACACCTAACACAAAAGGTCAGATTAGAACAGAACCAGCAGGGGTCAAATGGTCCCATCAGTTATATTCCCTCACAAATTAGGAGAGGAACAAGGTCAGGGAGTTGTCAAGCGAGCCAGGTGCTCAGGATGGTCTGACAGCCTGGCAGCTTTCCTGCCAGTAGACAGACTGGGACCTCCTCTTCCCAGAACTACCTCCTCTCCTGACACAGCAAGATAGAAGTCAAAAGCACTTCTCAGCAATGCCTGCCCGATGGGAAGTAATGCAGATCTTAAATTTGAGACTATTCCAGGAATAACACCAAAAGCTACATGTGGCTCTTGGAGCCCTGCTTTTCCCCACCTCGTGTCTGAGTAGTAACACGAGTGACTGCAAGAGAGCTACAGCAAGCATCATTCATGTCCCTACCCACCAGTCCCATACTCCCGACCCTTGAAGGTTCCCTACTCTAGATCAGGTAGACATTACCCACCCACTCCCAGCACCAAACAACAGGTCAATTGGACAGAGGTGGGGTCAGCTTCCAGATCAGTTCTGGCAGAAGTTTGGTCCCGCTTGCCTGAACTGGATCATCCAGCTGAAATAGGCTTCACATTCTTCAGTCCATATTAGTGCCATCACCTCCTCCACACCAAAAAACAGTCTGTATGACAGAGAGCCTGAAGAACAAGACCTACAGCATCTTGAAGCTCTTCTGGACTTAGACAACCAAGGGGACATGGCATATCCCACACACAAGTTGCTCCTGTTCATCTTAGACCCCTTAAAGGCTGATCACCCTCCAGACCTGCAGAAAGGTCCCCAGATAAAGCCTTTGCCCTTCTGTTTGCAATTCAAGCCCACTTGCAGCTTCAGGCTCACATCACATGCAAAAGCTGTGACAGTCAGATGCAGCCATGCTGCCAACAAGAAAGGAGTTTTTTTGCTAGTTCATGGCTCCTAACACAACCAGCGTCCCGTGCAACACCAGGCTTTACTGGTGGGAGGAGAGCCACCCACAACTGTAGTATTAAGGAAGCTGAGCCAAGAGCTTAGCCAAAGTTGAGGAGTCCATTCTTTGGTGCACACTCTCATGCATTTAAGCTGCCTAATCTTTTGACCCAAGGTACTGGCATTTTTCATGCCTACACCCTGATTCTCTGCAGTGCTGGAAGAGGAAAGCCCACCCCACAAGTCCTATTACATCCTCAAATTCAACCCACAAACTCCAGACTGCTCCCACTTGTACCCACAGCTCAAGGAGCCCCGGTGTCCCAGGAACCTCTAGAGTCAATAACATAGGAGATCATGGACACTCTGAACTCTTCCCTCAGGGGGACACAGCACAGATCCCAGGGCAAACCGGGTCTTAACCAGAAACTGCAGCTAAAGCCAGCTCCAAGGCGCTAGTATCTTCAGGAAAAAGATTTCAGAAATACTGCAGGAATAAGGCTTATTTTCACTAAAGCCAACACACTCACTCATGCAGAGGTTCGTTAAGTAACTCTAGCAGAAGGCCTCATGGTTATTTCCCGCGCCCCCCCCCCCCGTGTTCTGCAGAGCCAGGACAGGGAGCTGAACTGCCCAGCTCTGCTTTGCAGGCCATTAAGCACACTGCAGCGAGGGGAGACTGAGGCTATCAAGCACATCAGTGTAGTGAGAATGAAAACTGAGCAACCCAGGTTTCAGCCCAGCTTTGGAGACATTAATTCAACTCTCTACCCAGGCACAGCACAAGTCACCGACTCTGTTCCCAACCCATCTGGCAGTTAAACATCACAGAAAAGGTAGCTGGCTGGCCAAGCTGGGCACAGGGAAACTCACCCACTGAGGAGCAATGATATTCAGCCAAAGCTGCAAGCTGCAGTGGGGGGATAGCTAGGATTAGGAAGAACAGACACCAGAAAAACAAGGTGGCTCCATCCAGACTTTCCCTCCACATCCTTCCAAAGTGTTTTTCATTTTGCTACCTTACATCTCTAGAGGGGGTAGCAGCTTGCTTTAAAACCAAAAGCTCACAGTTGCCTGGGAATAGTTTCTTAAAAACAGTATTTATTTCTACTCCATCTCAGACCAAACAAGACCATAGTGTTGAGTAACGCCCAGAAGCTCCTATCACAGCTACTACCGTATTCCTGTATGCTGGTTACTGGCAGTACTTGCCCCCGAGCACCCACAGCCCCAAGTAGCAATCCTTATCAGCAGATGACTGTCCCAGATCTACTGGGGTGTGCCTCACCAAGAATGGAAAATTACACATTGATATTTTACCTGACTGAGGGCTGTAAAAATAAGAAACACCACAGGTAGTCTGGGGACTTCTCACATAAGAAAGCAGGTGTTGAACGGACCAGCCAGGCTGGCAGATAAATGCAGGATGATAAAAGGCTGCCAGGCCAGCCAGCAGCAGCATATCACTCGTTTATCAAGTTCCTGCCCTTCCAGCCATACTCCTGACTCTGGAACAGAATCTTTGCCACACTCATCCCCGAGTTTCGACATCCTTCCCAAATACAGGCCACCTCCTTTGTTCTCCAGCCAAGGAACTCCAAAAATCAAAGAGCACAAGAGACTGATACCACAGGACCCCATGCATAACTCAAATGCTTTCACATCCACTTTCAGGTGCAGAACAGATTGGCTACAAGCTCTCTGCAAAGACTCATTGGCACCTGGGGACCAAAACCCAGGTTGGGCTTCCTTAGGTCTAGTTTGAGTCCCACAGACAAGCAAGGTTAAGTCTGGAGGAACATCAGCAGGGAAGGAAACCAGCTAAATATCTGCACCGGCACCATGGAACAGCACAGACCCCTGCTATTCTTTAACACTTTGCCTGACTGGCACTCACAGCCATGAGACAGAGGCCAGCAGACCCTGTATCAGCTGAAGGACCCAGGCAACCCAGCAGCTCAGGTAGGAGAAGCAACACCACAAGGGGCATTTACCAGCCACCCCCCACAGGTTTTCACATGCACACAGATTGCAGATTTGCACAGAGCAGCTTTCTCAACACTTCAGTTCCATGTAAATCACATTACTTGTGTCTGCTCATCACAACAGTCCCCACAGAAGCAGAAACCAGAAGTGCCAAGTCCCTGGAGCCCTCTGAGCCACAGGGAAAGCATATCTAACACAGCAGAACGCCCTCCAGCAAAACACCCACCTCACAGCTCTTCAGGCTAGCAAAGAAACCACACAGCAACAATTTCCAACACTGTGCCCACACCACATCCCCATCGCTTCTGACACAGCCTCCTACATCCAGAGTGAATCCAGACCTACCCATTGCAGCCACCACAAGTCCTCTCACCAGCCTCTGCCACCTCACAGCTCCTCAAACGCTGCAGCCCTCCAGGAAAGACCCTTCCCTGGCTTGAACCAGGCTTACAAAGACTCAGGCCCCCCTTCCTCCCTGCAGCAAGTTCACACCTTAATTATAACTCAGTCACAGCTGGTTGCCTTTGCTCCTGCTGGGTCATGGCTCGCATGGGTGCAAAGCCTGAGGTCTGCAGCATCTGCAGCACATGGGGTAGCACTACACTGGCAGCGAGAGGCCTTGCTGAGATGCCAGCGCTGCGGTGCAGGGCCCCGAGGCGAAGCTTTGTGCAGGCCCACGGCCGGCCAGAGACATGCTGAGTCCCGCACAAGGGTGGGGAGGCATTTGAGCGGGGTGTTCAAGTGGTGTGCAAGGGATAAAGGGCAGCCTTCAAAGCCCTTGCTGTCTGAGCTTAGAGAATGTGTGTGTGTGTGTCTGTCTGTCTGTCTGTCCCTCTATTTTTCTGTGAGAAATAAAGTTTAGCCCCAAAACGGGTGTTGTGTCTGACACAGCTCCATTCAACACAGGACTGGGGTAAGCCCCATGCGCACGGTGCTCGGAGAGCTGGGGAAAGCAAAGAGGTCCCCAGGCCATGAAAGCAGGTTAGAAAACATCACCCTCCATCACTGTGTCCTCAGGGCTGGGGCCCAACCCCAGCGTACATGGCCAAATCAGACCTTGGCTGTTATTTCTTCCATCAGTTGCTCACATGAACACCTAAAAAACAGATGGAAATACTTTTTGAAGGGAAACCTCTGTGCACTTGGAGCAGTCTCACCCCCTGATTGCACCAGGGTGATGTGATTAAAGAGGAAGCCAAAAAAGTAGCAATTGATTACCCATAAAACAGGGTTATAATCCAATAAATAAATGATAAATCAGCGTGTCTGGTCTAAGCAAGGAGCTGGAGACCCAAAGTTCCCCTTGAAAGAGCTGAACAGAATATCCATTATTCAAACCGATCGCAGCTACCCAAGTGGAAAGTGCAGCTGTGTCTTCATGTTTCCTGACACTTTTTCTTGTGCGTTACACCATCCCCTCTGAAAAAGAAGCGATTTGGACTTGAGATAACTCATTAAGGAAAAGCAGGGACAGCTGTTTTCCAGATTACCTAACCCCTGTCAATTCGGATCAGAACCCAGCTCCCAAGGAGCAAAGTGGGGTTACTTTGATACATCTCAAATTAAGCCTGCCGCTCCCAGCGAAATCACTGCCCTTGCAGTTGTGGATTCCCCCAGAGCTCTGTTCACACGGTTTCCCTAAACATTTGCAACCACCATCCTGTCTGTACCCACCACTCCTGGAAGCACTGAGACTCCGAGCGTTTAACTCCTTCAGAAACCTTTCAGGCCACTGGAACCCAGGAATTAACTTCTGCAGAAACTCTGCCCGAACCTCCCTGCCAAACAGCTCTGACGCCGACATGCACATACACAATTCAGGGGCCTTAATGAGAGCGCGCACTAGCCTGGGCAGAGACAATGGGCATTTCTCATCACTCATCAGAGACAGTCAGAAAGTAGGACAGCACTTTATTTGGAAGCTCTGCTAGACCTGGAAAGTTACTTCCCTACAGGAGCCCCAGGATAAGGTCCCCTCTGCACTGGTCCAGAAGTTTCACTGAAACATGTGCGTCTGCTACCAGTTTCTTAAGCAGGGCAGCAAGTGTCTTTTTTTTTTCCCCTGGGAAGGCTTTCTTCCCCATTGTGTGACCACTGCACATTAAAAGGCAATCAATATCATTCCCATTGTTTACCCTGAAGTTTGATGCATGTCTTCCTGCTTTTACATCCTTGTTCTCACATTTTAGTGCCCCCCGGTTCCACCAAAACAAGTTGATCTCTAGCCCGGAGCAAAGTGTTTCATGTGAAATGGCAGTTTCTGGTGCAGAATAGTTTTGTAATGAGGGAGGAGGCAGCAAACAGAAATAAGGATAAGACAAACTGCTTATGAAGAATAGATGTGTGTTTGTGTAAAAGAGAGCAAAAACTGTAAGACAAGTTGGAGGAGTATGAATAAAACAATGAAACGAAATGTAAAAAGACTAGTTTTGTGCTTGCATTCATTCATAAATGTTTATGAGTGATCAAATGGTGAGGTTAGTGTATGAGAAAAGGCAAAAACACAGAGGAGTACGTGTGTGTGTGTGGCTATGTGAGGGAGGGTAACAGAAACCCACCGAGACAAAGCAAGGCAGCCCTTGTGCCATGCAAACCAGCCTACCAGTGCAGCCGGGGGAGGGTGGCAGTTCATTTTAAGACCCTGCCTGCTACAGAGCACAGCTACACACACACCTGTAAAACTCTGCGAGCTTTCCTACAAAAAGGCCAGGCCTAGTGCCCCTTCCCTACGGGTGCCTGGCACCAGGGTTCTCATTCGGAGTCCACTGAAATCACCAGGAGCCATCACGCTGGTGGTGACAGCAGTCCTGCACACATGCTCACAGCACCCCTACCACCACCCCCGATTATCAGTGAGCAGAGGGAGGGTGGGCATGTGGGATTTCCAGGTGAGGCTCGTCGTACTTGGACTCTGAAGAAGCAACACTTTCGACTCATGCATTTTTAACGCTGCTACTCGCATCCTCCGCGTTTCTCACGCTCAGGCACTTGAGGGGACCCCCGAACACACCCACCCGCCGCCGCTGCCCCGCTCCCCGCGCCAGCCTTGGGGCGCCGCTTCCCGGGGGGCGGGCGGCCGCGGGGGACCCCGGGAGCTGGGCCCTGCCTGTGCTGCCGCCTGCTCCCACCAGGTGGCACTGCAGGAGCGGCGGAGCGGCGCGGCACGGCCCGGCAGCGGCCCCGGCCGCGGGGACCCCCCAGCAGCAAGGCGCCCCCTCCGCCTCCTAAACACGCGGGCTGCTGGCACGGGCACCCAGGTCCTGCCGGCTGCCATCGGTCGTGGGTCCCTCATTTCGTGATTTCGCCATTCCGGGGGGGGGGGGGGGGGGGCAGCAGACGAGGGGGCAGGCTGCAGCTCGCTCCCTGCATCTCTGCCCGACGCTCGCAGGTAGCCGGGGACAAGCCGGGCGCAGCGAAGCGCTCCCGCACCCTCGCTCCATCCTCCCGGGCAGCACGGGTTTGGAGCCGCGGGATGCCAAGCTGGGGAGAAAAAGGAGGATTAAATTTATGTTTTATCTCTCTTCCCCACCCCGCCCCCGGTTAAATATTTGGCAGAGGGAACAAACCAGAGAGCCGGCTGTAAAAAGGGGTGTGAACACAAGCACCGGGGCTGCGGGCCGGCAGCGGAGCGTGGAGGGTCCCACATGCTCCCCACTCCTCGGGGGGCGACGGGCAGGAACACCCAGAGCTGCCCCGGGGGTGGCGAGAGATCCCGGGCCAGCTGCTCTCTGCAGGAATGAATTTATGGTAGCGCAGATAACGCGAAGCTGACCGGGACGCAGCTACCGAGCACACCGGACAGAGCCCCCGGCCCCCAGCCCGGTGCGGCTGTGCTCGGCCAGGCGGGACGGAGCCTGGGAAAGCCGGGGCCGGGGGGGCTTGCGTGCGGGCTGCGGGGGAGGGGGCGCGCCCTGCCCGGGGTCCCGCACCGCACGGCTCTCGTGCAAAGAGAAAAGAATGCGCCGCAGCCTCCTGCCTTTACATTCCCTTTATATAACACCACCCATACGTTTGTATTTGAACACATGTACAAATCCGTGAAATATATAAAGCTGCTTGGCGCGTAATGCTTATTTACGTACGGGGAGAGCGATATCTAAATAAAGTAATATGCAGCTACGGAAAGGCTCTGGAGCTGCGCGGATGGTATGGCTGCCACCGGAGAAATGGGGGCACGTAGACCCAGCCGGTGGTTGCGGGTGCCGGGGGCTGCTCCCCGGTGCGCCACGTCCGTGCCGGGGACGGCGGCGGCTCGTCCGGCTGCCCACGGGCTCGGGCGGCTGCTGGGGCTGCCGGGCTGGTGGGGGTTTTTTCCGCTCCGTAATCGTTAAGAATATTGGAAAAGATAGCCAGGTTCATTAAATAAAATTTCTGCTGGCCCAAGCCGCCCCTTTTCCCGGGAGCAAACCTTCGGGGTGCAAAGCACAGCCCCGCTTTCCCAGACCGAAGCAGCCGCCTTTTCGCAGGGGTCGTCCCTCGCCAAGCTCCCACGCGTGTCCCCTCGTGTTTCACCAGGGAGCCCTCCCGGGACAGGTTATTCCTCCGCTTCTGGACAGGTTCCTGTTGAGAAATTATATTTAAAACAAACCAAAGAGCCACAAGACCTCCAGCACCACCGTGGTGCGGCTCTCGGGTTAACCCCCCCACTAATGACTGACGGCTGGTGCCACTGAGACAAATAAATACATCGTAAGGAGGGCAATGGGTCGCGAGTCGTTTTGGCCCTAAGGTGAGATTTAAGCAATGACCGCCCATTAAAACAAGCTTTTCACTTTTCCTAGGGGTAGCCCCTACCCCCACCCTCTCCAGCAAGCGGAGCGGAGGAGCCTCCTGACCTGTCTTATAGTTGTATTTAAGGTTGGGGCAGGGGGGATGTCTGTTTGTTTTTTAGCTCGGAGCAGGGAGAAGTGGAAACCGGCTAAAATAGGACTGAGAAGAGCGGAGGAGTTGAAAAGTGCCCCTCAAAAATCCACGGGGAAGGCCACGAACGGAGAGCAAAGGAAAGCTGGAAAAAAATTATTTTTTTTCAAGAAACCTGTGGAAAATAAACGCAAGAGAATCTAGGAAAAGTTCACGGCAGAAGGGAAATAATCCCGCCAGAAGACGGCAGTGACCGATGCCCCAAGGACCTCCATGGGGCAGCACGATCGCGGGGGGCTGCGGCGGTGGGGACCCCCTTCCCTGCAGAGGGACCAGAAACGTGACTCCACGTTTTGCACAAAAGCTTGGAGCGAATCCTTCCAGCTCCCTCCCTGCCACCGCCTTCTGCCCCAAGAAAGCCTCCCTGTTTCACCGATCCTTCAGCTCGGTCAGCGGGATACCCTAAACCGGACCCCCTCTCCGCGGCCGGTCCCCCCCTTCCCAGAGCCGCTCATAGCTTCGCTGGAAGGAGCAGGTCCGGGGAGGGGGGGGAAGCACCATTGCCTTTTGCCGTCGAGCTAATATCCTTGCTAAATTTATTTTGTCAGTGGCACTTTGGCGGCTCACAAGGATATAAAGCTTGAAAGGACTTCGGAGAGAAGCTGGAGGCAGATGGGGCTGCCCCAGGAGGGGTGGGGGGTCGCAGTGTCCGTGGGGTTGGGTCGGGCTCCTTAGAGCACAGCTCGCTTGCCATCAGGGGGTTCATTTTTTAATGCTTTCTCCAGGAAGGGGTTTACTGGGGGGGGGGGGGGGGGGGGGGGGGGGGGCGCGTGAGGAGAAGCTGAGTTTAGTGAGACCAACGTGAAATTCAGCAGGAATTATGGCCGCGGTTACCTGCGCTAGAGGTCGAACTCTGTTTCGGCTGAAAGCATTAAAAAAAAAAATCTCTAGAATAATCAATTTTTAAAATAATAATAAAAAAGAGGTGGATGAGAAAGGGAAAAGCCCCAGCGTCGGTGCCTGCGGGCTGAGCTCCCGAGGAGCGGTGCGGGGGGCGCAGCTCCGCAGCCCCCAGCGCCCCGTAGCCGGCCCGGCCCCGGGGTTCACCGGCGGGCAGGACCCGCTGCAGCCCGGCGCGCCGGGGCGAGGAGCCGGAGCCAGGATCTGCAAGAGCGCCTTGAACGGCCACTTCAGGCTAAAGGGCTTCGCCTTGCTGTGTTTTTACACGCCTTAATTGTTCGCTAATAATGCGGGGTTTGGGGAGAAGCGCGTGGGAAGTTTGGGGCTGGCTGGAAAAGAAAAAAAACCCACCACCCAACCCAAAGAAACCCCAACAACAAAAAAACCCCAACAACAAAAACCCCAAACCAACCCCATGCATCCATTATCCTCCAGAACTGGCTCCCTGGGAGCCGCTGGCTTTTTCTCTCCGCCGCTTCAGGTGTAAAGGGCCGCCCTCGCACCGCTGTGAGATGGATGCACGGAGGGGCTGGCTGCGGGGAGAGGTCGGCGGGTCAGGGCGATAACGGGCTGGAATGTCCCTGTGTGGGGCTGTTTGCGCTCCTGGTATGTGCCTGTACGGTGTGGAAGGGGGGTGAGAGCTCGGGGGTGCCACCGTGTCCCTGGGGACGGGGGTTGCTTTGCAAGGCGCGGCTGTAGGTGCCGAAGGAGGGAGGTTTTTCCCTTCCGCCCCCCCCCGCCCAAGCTCACCCTAGCCCCGCCGTCCCGGCGCCTCCAGCACGGATCCGCCCGGCTGGCTGCCCCCGCTGTCCCCCCCTCCCCCCGAGGCCGGGGGTGACAGGGACCGGGGAAGCGGAGAGGCGCTAGGCGGTCCCCGCAGCGTGCCACGGCTGCTCGCCTCCGCCGGGTCAAGCACCAGCGCCTCCAGGCAACCACCGCATCAGGCCCTTTACCCTCCCGAAAGGGCAAACACCCGGCCCGTCCGTCCGTCCGTCCATCCATGCATCCATCCATCTCCCAGCCCCGGCCAGGGCCGCGCGTGGCCGTGCGCGGAGCACGCGCTCCGGTGACCGCTTCACAGCGTCCCTGGCACCGGGCTGCCCGGCAGCAGGAGCAGGGACAGGGGGGGTGAACCCTGCCTCCCTCCCCCCCCCCCCCCCCCCCGCACACTTGGGGCTTGGGGCTCTCCTTGGCCCTGCTCTTGCGATGGTATTTTTGGGGACACATGTCCGAGCGCAGCCCCCGCGGCTCAGGCTCCCACCCGGGACGGGGGACGTGCTCCTGCAGACACATGGCTGCTAAATTTCAAGCAAATCCTCTACTTTTCACCCCCCTTTTTTTTCCCTCCCTTCCCTTCTCCCGAGCCCTCTCTCTGCCTTCCCAAAATCGTTTCCCGGTGCAATCCTGCAGCCTGAGGCGAAGGAGGAGGCGGGATGGTCCCTGCTTCCAAGACTTTTACGAACAATCGTTAAAGAAATCAACCTTTCTTTTTTCTTTTCTTTTTTCTTTTTTTTTTCTCTTCTCTTCCCTTGTGCGGAGGCCGGAGAGGTCCCTTTGATCTGCGAGGCCTGGCGTGCTACGAGCCCGCACGCCGGCTGCGTGCGGGGAGGGGGCCCTGCCACCGCGGGACCCCCCCGAGCCGGGACATGAAAGGAAGGGGGGGGTGAGGAAAGGAGAAAAAAAAAGGGGGGGGCGTCCAGGGTACGGGAGATCGACCGAAGGGCTTAAATATTTCATATTCCTGGAAGCTGTCAAGGCCAAAAACAACAACACGCCTCCCGCCTCCCTCGGAGTGTTTGCAGAGGGCAGGAGCGTGTGTGCGTGCGAGGGGGCCGGGAGCCGGGGGGGGGGGGGGGGGCGGGGGCGGGTAGAGGGTCATAAATTTTCACTTGTAATCAATCAATAATTAACTAATAGCGGAGCGTGGGCCGAGCAGGACGGCGGCGGCTAGTGACTGCACCGTCGGGCCCCACGGGGTGTCCGCGTCCTCCCCGGGTCGCTGCGGCTCCGGTGTCCCCCCCGCGACGGTGCGGTCCCAGCTCCGCGCTCCTGCCCCGCTTTCCCAGAGACTTTGGACTCGGGGCTGAAACCCCCATGGGTGGAACCCGGCTCCGCTCCCAGCAAAGCCTGGGCCGAGCTCTGCCGCACTGCTCGGCCGGGGGTCCGGGGCGGGGGGCGGCTCCCCTCCCCACCCGCGGCGATCAGCCCCGGTGGGTGCCGTGCCCCGCTCCCACGGGCCGTGGGTCCCCTGGGGGGCGGCTCGGCACTGCTGGGGCTGCCCGAGAGGTGGCGCCGGCGCCCCGCCGGACCCCCCCGCCGCCGGACCCCCCCCACCCCAGCGCCGGGTCGCCTGCATCAGCCATAAAACCATTGAGGATATCAAGACAGGCGCCAGGTGAGTAATAGACAGGATAATCCAGAGAGATTGCTCGCTGTTTACCTCCATCCACAAGCGCCACAAGAGTTACTCATTAACGTTACTATATACAAATAAGATACACAAGAGATAAAGCCATTTGCAAGTCAGAGTTACACCTGCGGTACACGGATTTCTTGCAAGGGCATGGCGAGGGGGAGGTCACCATTAGGCCCCTGGAAGGGGGGAGGGGGGCGTTAAATCAATCAGGCTGCACCCTCAGCCTTTAAAAATATTAAATAAATCGTGACCTCGAGTTTCGCGGCGCCCCAGGGCTGCCAGTGCCCGCCTGGCCTGCGGGGTGGCTACTGGCCCCCTGGGCCAGCAGGAAGGCAAGCCGGGGGGGTAGGGTTTTTTTTGGGGGGTGCTCGCTTTCCTCTGAACATCAGTAGCGAATTTCCTCGCCAACTATGAAACTACCCCCCTGCACGCACAGACTGTAACCGTTGTCCCTCTGTAAGAAAGATCTGGGGGGTACCAGCAGCTGGGGAGGGGCAAAAAAAATTAAGATTCCCCCATCGTTCCTGAAGCCTAATAAATGAGAGCGCGGTGGCTGCGCGGGGGTCTGTTACACACGGAAAGGTGTCTCTGGGCTGCCTCTAAGGCCGGAGCTCGGAGCAGGGGAGAGAGTTGAAAGGCATAGTGGAGGGTGGTTTTCCAGCCCGGAGGGGCTGGCAGCATCTGCCCCCTCCTCTGCTCCCTCACCCCGGTGCCGAGCCCCCCTCCCGCAGCGGCCCCAGCTCCCACCCGCGTCGAGGACCCGGGTGGAAGCCCGCTTGTGGGGCTGCAGCCAGAGGGCTGGCTGCCTGCTTCTTGGTGTGTGTGTGTGGGTAATTTCTTTTGCCAGACCCGTCCCTAAAATCCCCACCTCGCCCAGGCCAGCTCAGAGAAGCATCAGCTAAAGTGACATCCCCAGTAGCCATCACCTTGGGTCATCCCAGGGTGGGGTAAGCGGGAGAGAAAAAGTCCTGCTCAGCCCAAACCTTGCCCCCACACCGCGGCTTTAAAATGCAGACGCACACCAGCACCACCACCACCACAAAGCTGAAATGGGAAGGGTCCCGTCCCCCCAAGAAGGGGAACTGAGCAGGGTTTGATGTGCGTGGTGGGGGGATCCCGCTGGGGACTTGTTAAAAAAACGGGGGAGAAAAGCTCCATCGCCACTTTCACCCACTGAGAACCTCTTTATCTCGCCGGCGCAGAGGCCGGGGCCCGAGGGGCAGGCAACGCATGGAGCAGGATACAGGCTGGAAGTACATCCTTATAATATTTATTACTGGCGGAGGATGAATCGCTTTCCAATATACGGGCCACTAACTATTGAAGGGAGGGGGGGCGGGAATCTCTCTCACAAGGAGAAATATATATGTTCTGCTAAAGAATGCACTCATGGACTGGCAAAGGTGCAACCAGCGGCTGCCAGCTCTCCTGGATTCCCAGTGACCTCCCAGGCCACTGGTCCAGCCTGCCGCCTGGATGCCTGTCCCCGTTTCAGCCGTTTTCTACCTTAATCTCATCATATCATCAGCCCAAGGGAGAGAAGGGGCGATTCCAGGGGAGGGGTGTGTGTGTGTGTGTGAAACCACGAAAACAAAACCATGGATTTCCAGGTGGTAACTAACTGGAAAAGGCAATTCCTCTGCCCGGACGGGAGGGAAAACGATCCCAGCAGCACCATCAACTCCTGAGTACTTTACCTGGAAACTTTGGAGGAGGGCTGTGCATTAAAATTTAACCGATCTATTCTCTCATTCTTCACTTTTGCGTTATTAATTTATGACAGATAAAAGCATAGCTGAGCCTTTCTCATTAACTTTTCAAATGCCACTTAATATTGTTCCATTAAAAGACGTGACTTCGTAGCCTCTGGATCGACTTTAAAAGCGAGAGGAAAAGGTACAATAAACAGCTTGCTTAAAACTCGTCCTTCCCCACCAACAATTCAAACGACACCATCCCGACTGGTTCGTACTAGCTCCTTCCAGGAGAAATATCTTAATATTGGGAAGGGGATGGGGGGTGGAGGAGGAAGGCAGAAGAGGGACATATATCTTTCAACCCCTCCATCCTCCCAGGCACTTTTCGGGAGGATTGGGGTGAAGGCATTTCACAGTACGCCCAAGACATTTCAATAAAAATTTATTGAAACTTCAGTGACTTTTAAAAGGGAAAGAAAAAAAAAAAAAGTACAGGAAAAAAATAGCAAGAACTTCTCAACATTTATATAACACAAAATATACCTTCATTTTTTTTTCTTTGAACCAGCTCTGAGCACCTGACTTTCAAGCCAAGAAAATATGCACTCACTCAAACAAAGACAACAATAAGCACAGTAGTAAAACTCCATCGCGGGGTTGTTTTTTTGACACACCAAGGAAACGGGGGAAAATAATACAAAGTAAAGAAAATCCTAGAATCTTCATCTTTTTTTCTCTCAAGCCACTGGAGAAGCCTGTTGTCGTGTATTAACGTATATAATTTTTTTTGTCGTCGACATCTTATGCGGAAAGTAGCGCTTTGAACACTGAAGAAATCGAGGATTAAAAGCTACCATGGCACACTGCTTTTTCTTTTATTTTTTTTAAAGGACTTTGATTAATTTTGTTACTGCTTTGCCTTTTGCATTCGGCTCCTTTACAAAAGGACGAGGTCAGGTTTTCTGGGGTGAACTCAGATTTAAAAAGTGAGCTCTCAGAAATGGGGGGATTTCTCCTCTGCGTCGGGGTGTATGTTTAAAGGAATTATGAAGCTGAAATGAAAACGACTAAAAATAAAAACAGAAGGAAAAAAAAGACAGCTGCAGTCGTATTTACAGAGATATGTACAATGTCAATAAATTAAAGTTTAATTTCGAGTATTCATATTCCACGTATTTACAAGTTATCAAATAATTACATAAATACTTTAATAATAGCGTCCGCTCTTTTCTTCTTCTCAGTATGTTTAAACCTTGTTATTGCATATACAATTAAAGAGGGAAAGCTGTGATAAACCTACAGTCAAGCTACAGAGATTTTTAGATAAAATAAATTCACTTTTTTTTTTTCCTTTCCAACTACACTTCTTACTGTTGTTGCTACAGGGAGGATGTTTAAGGTAGAGGGACGAGGGTCTTATTTTTGTTTTTATTATTATTAATAATAATTTTTTCCCTGGGATTTGAAACGAGCATTAAAAATAAACAACAAAACCCCACCGAAATAAAAAAATACCCCACCCCACCCCGCCCAAAAAAAGCAGACTACTATGGAACATGCAAAAAAAGCCACCGACTGGCTCTCAGACATCACAATAATATTTTAAACACACAGCTTCCCTTAATATTGACTAAGGGGGTTGTCGTTAACAACCCGCCCAGGAAACAACTGTTGAAGAACCGATATGCAAGTTACTTACACGCTTTTCTTTCGGAAAGAAAAAAAATCACTTCTCTTACTTAATTTTTATTCATACGTTTGTTTGATTTTTTTCTTTTATTTTTGCTTTTAGGTGCTTGTTTTTCTGTTTTTCTGTTGTTTTTTTTTTTCCTTTTTTACACAGTTAAAAAAAAAAAAAATAAGAGAGAGAGAGGAGGATGCTACAACCCCGCCGGTGACCTGGCTCGGCCAGCCTGCTCCCTGCGAGCAGCCTCCAACCCAGGTCGCCCACCTCGGTTCCACTCCCCCATCCCCGACCCTCTCCCCACCCTCACCCCCCCTGCTTCGCCAGATACCTTTCTGTTGGTAAGCGCGCACACAACGCCGGGGGATTTTATATTAAAAAAATAGAAAGGGAAGAAAAAACAAAATCAAGGAGGGGGGTAAAAAAACCCCACAACAACAACAAAACAACACACTCGCGGGGTGGAGGATGTGGTTTCTTTCAAACAAAGTGCACTGCGAGACTGATTTGAAATGAGCCCCCAGAGGGCAGGGGGGTTATGGGGAGCCGCTGCGGGATCTGTCCTGCTTGGGGTCGAGCCCACTGACCAGGCGCTGGATGTTTTGCAGTTCGCTGGTGGCCGCCTCCTTGTCGGCGCCCAGTTTGGGGGAGAGGGAGACGGAGCCGGTGGAGAGGGTGGACGAACGGCTGGTGAGGTCCGAGGCGGAGTCCAGGGGCACGGAGCCGGGGCTGGCGGTCAGCCCCCCCGCCTTGCCCTCGCCGGAGCCGGCAGCCAGGCCGGGTAGGGCGGTGGTGAGGAGGCTGCTGCCGTCGGGCAGGGGCACGGGCAGCGGGTAGGGGCTGTAGCGGAGCCGCGGCCGCACGGCGCTGAGGAAGGGGTGCCGGTGCACCGAGCTGGAGGCGGCGCTGGAGGCGGCGGCCGCCGCTGCCATGTAGGTGTAGGGGTAGGGGAAGAGGCTTCCGAAGGGAGACATGGCCAGGCCCTGCGGGAAAGGAGGAGAGAGAGGAAAGGGTTACCGGCCCGCACATCCCCCCCACGGGGGATGCTCCGCGGCACCCCCACGCCAGCAGCCCCCACGCACACGCCAGTTGGGAGAGCTGACAGCGGCCAAGCTGCTGCCCACGGGACGGGATGAAGACCCGTCCTCCCAGTACCGAGGCCAAACCCACCCGCCCCCCCGAGGCAGACCCTGCCGAGGCTCAACCCCGCACGGCCCCCACATCGCCTGCCCCCTCCCGCCAGCCCCAAGAGGGGCCGCAATGAGAGAAGGGCCGTGGTGTCTCTCTCCCGCGGGAAGATTTTCTTTCGCTGGGGCAAACGCTCTGTCCAAACGCTCTGTCCCGGTGGGTACGGCCAGTTCCGCCCACCCCCCTCCCCCCCCGGGCAGCCCCCCGCCGCTCCCCCGCCGGCGGCTCCGCTCCGCAGGCTGCAACGCGCCCTGCACCGCGGAGCTGCGCGCTGGGACTGCCCGGGGGGGGGGGGCACCAAGCCCCCGGGGCGGCGGGGGAGGGACAGAGGTCTGGCCCCGGCACAGTGTCACGGAGCACGGGAGCCAGAGGACAGCGGGGTGGGTGGAAGAGCTCCGGGAGTTCAAGGTGGGCCACCCGCCCCTTCACACACACACACCGCGGGGCTTTCCCACCTCCCAGCTTTCCCCAAACCCGGGAGAGCCGGGGATGGGTGGGGGGGACCCAAAGGGGTGCTCCGCTGCCCCCTCCTTCCCCGGGACGGCCCCCCCTGCTCCAGAGGGGCAGCGGGGGGGGGGGGGGGGGGGGGGCGGAGTGAGCTACCTGAGAAGCCAGGACGTGCTGCTGCAGATGGAAAGGCAGCGCGGCCGCCGATGCTCCCGAGAGTCCCTGGGCCGCCGCGGTGGCCATGACCGTGTTGTCCAGTCCCGAGACACCGGCGGATGCCCCGGAGACGGTGGCGAGCAGGGGCCCCATCCCCGCGGCCATGCCGGAGAAAGCCCCCCCCATGGCGAACTGCCCGGGGTGCAGCAGCAGCGGGTGCCCATTCCCCAGCGGGTTGAAGAACTGCTGGCCGGCCAGGGCGGGGGGGAAGCCGAGGTTCTGCAAGTGTCCCTGGCTGAGGTGGGCCGCGCTGTCGGTCTGCACCGTCAGGGGGGCGAAGGGCTCTTTCCCCAGCAGCCGGTTCTCATCTACCTTGGGGCCATCCCTGAGGGGGCTTTTCAGTTCCTCGCCGCTCAGGCTTCCCCCCCGGGTGCTGGAAGAGATAGTAGCCGGGCTGTGCCGCGAGTCCGGAGGGGCTTTCTCCGTCCTCTCTCGGCTCCGACTCCCCGCTGAGTCACTGGGGAAGAAGTGGCTTTTGGAGGGGCTGCCCCCCTTCTGCCGGGGGTCGTCTCCGGCGGGCGCGGCGGAGCTGGCCGGAGCTGGGATGGTGGTCGTGCTGATTTTGCCCGACTCGTTGGCTTCTAGCAAGGGATCGTCTTTGCTGTCTGCATCGCTGTCTCCCTCGCTGGGGCAGAGATCTGCAAGACAAAGGGAGCCCGGCGCTGGGATCCGGCGCTGCGCGTCCCTAAAGCCCCCAGTCCCCGTCGGGCTGGGCAAGGGGGCACAGAGGCTTCCACGCCGGCCAGAGGTTTAGATGTAAATACTTCCTTTTTTATTATTATAATCATATAAATATACACACACCCAGCTCCCACTGCCCGCCCCATCCCAGCCAGCCCGAGCTTTACACAGGGCAGCAAAACCGGCTGCGAAACAAAGCAGCGGCCCCGGGGGAGCGACCCCCAGCCGGGTGGGGCCGGGCCAGCGGAGGCTGGGGCTGCCTGGGGCTGCGGGGACCCCCCGGGGACCCCCCTCGGCCGCGGCAGAGGCAGCGGAGCGGCAGGGACAGCACCGTCCTGCCGGCGGGTTGGAGGGCCTTGGGGATGTGTCTCCTAAGAACTTTTTCCAAGCTTTCAGCCCTTTCAATGGGCAAACTTTGAACACGCACCCCCACCCCCGCGTCCATCACCCCCTGCACCCCCACCCCCCAATCGCATGCACGGCTTCGCCGGATTCCTCTGCACTTCATCTCTTAATTTCAGCGCCCCAGGTGCGAAGCTCTGGTTTGCTTTTCGGGTCCCCTCCCCTCAGCTCGGCAGGACTTGAAACAAACGAGTAAAGCAGCAACAAAAAAGAGGTTGTTTCCTCCTCCCCCTGCACCCCCCGCCCCTGGATGGATTAATACATGTGAGAGAGCTGCAGACAGCTCCCAACCCCGCACGGAGAGAAATCAAGGGTGACTTTTCTATAACAAAGTTCGGGACTGTATCCAGGGGAAAGATCCTTCCTCTAATAACAGATTCAGAGAGGAATATTAATGGAGTGACTCCAGTTTTGAACTTTTGCCCCGTGGTCTGTCTTTGCTCCCTTGACTTGGAGCTAGCTCCTTTCTGAACCAAGGAGGGGAGGAATGAACGTGCAGCAGAGAGAGAGGGAGAGGAGGAGGGAGAGGAAGAGTGAGGAGGGCAGAGGGAAAGAATGAGAGAGAAAAAGAAGGGGAGAGGGAAAGGTGCAAAGAAAGAAGAAGAAAGCAGGAAGAAGAGGGAAATAGGGAAAGGGAAAGGTGCAAAGAAAGAAGAAGAAAGCAGGAAGAAGAGGGAAATAGGGAAAAGAAAAGAGATAAAGTGGAGAACGAAGTGAGAGGACAGAAGAGAGTAAAGAGAGAAAACAGAGAAAAGAAGGCAAGATAAAGGAAGGAAGGAATGAAGGACGGAAGGAAGGCAGGCCAGTGCCCAAGGGCAGTGGTACGGGCCAGGATCTGTCCCCCCGCAGAGCAGGCACCCAGGCTCTCCCCGTGGGGGTCCTGGGGGACCCGGGGGCCGCAGCTCTCACCTTTGAGGCTGGAAGTGCCGACGGCAGGCACGGCAGGGCAGGAGGACTGGGCGAAGCACTTGAAGGCCGTCTGCTCGTTGGAGGACTCATCCGAGGTGGGGTTTTCCTTCTTCTGCCTCTCGTCGTACACCCGCATGGACTGCAGGGTCAGCTGCTTCCTACGGGCACACGCACCCGCTGGGCAAGTGGACCCCGGCAACCCCCCCGGGGACCACCCCAGGGACCCCCCATCCCTTCCCCAGCCCCTTCTTGCGATCTCATTTGGGGATGACTGGGGCAGGGGAGTTAAGGGCCAAGGTCCCCTCGAGGGGGGAACGCTTCTCGCAGGCAGGGCTTGGCTGCTAATAAGAGGAGATTTCTTGGAAGCGGTGAGCAGCAACTCAGTGAGGGCAGATATTAAAGACAAGGGGCGGAGGGGAGAGGGAAGCATTCCCTGGAGATTAGCTTTTAAAAGGCGAGGATGTTCCAGAGATATGAGCCATCTTAATGGTTGCTAAGATTGCTAGGAAGTGGTTATTTTGTTAGGCACTTTATGTAATCTTTTCACCAACAATTAACCCCGAGTAAAAATCTATTTATATTTAGAGAGAAATTAGAAATCATTTCCGTCCTGTGGCTCCAGCATTGGCTTTATTTTCACACTGACGGACAAGAGGACCTGGCATGTGCGCATATGCATGTGTGTGTGTGTGTGTGTGTGCACGCTGGGCTCAGTGCTGGGCAGGGAGAAAGGCCTCTTGTTTTACATTACAGTCGTGTGTCGTGTTCCCCCCCCCCTCCTTTTTTTTAATTTTTTGTTAAAAAAGGAGAAACAGATAGATTTATTCATTATCTAAATCAAAGTGCAAACAGCTGAAATATTCTGTCTGCTGTAACAAAAGATATATCCCTCACCAAAGGAAAAAAAAAATCACCCCTTTCTCAATTTTCCCCAATATTAAAAATAAAAATCCAGTCCCATTAGAACAAGTTCTGTCTAGCTGTCTAACTGGGGCACAAACTGCGTCTGGCTGCTTTTAGAAAAATTAAGAATCTTCTATCATTAATTACTTCCATATTCACAAGACACCTCTGTCAAAACACTTTATTTATATGTTTCTCCTCCACATTTTAGTCTTTTTGACATAGTCCCCGGGAAAATGCCAGAAGAGATTGAATCAGCGATCAGCTCTGCCCTCACTTCTCCCTCTTTCCTAGTCCCAGACACAAACTATAATGTAATGTTCCCTCTCAAAATTTTAAGGGAACCTTCTTTCTCCAGTGATATTTGTTTAATGTACCACCATCCCTTTGGCCAGCCATTCCCTGCGATGTGAAAAATAAATGTGGAAAGCAGGAAAGAATTCCCATGCAATCAGTTTGGCGTTATTAACGACAAGATCCTTATGAATTTTGGCGGGGAGAAGTGTGGTTTGGAGGCGAGGCGAGGTGATTTTGACCTGTTCATGTCCTGAGCTTTACACATGAAAACCAAATGAGGTGCCTATATATAATCTGTCCAGACTCACCTTTTTTCCCTCCTTCCATTCCCGGTGTCCCGAAAACCTTTGGCAAAGGGGTTGTTGTCAATTTTTAATTGAGTGATCTATAGGATGAAAAAAAAAAAAAAAAAAAAAGGGCAGGGGGTTGGGGCAGAGATCAGGAGATTTTGTATTAAAAAGTAACAGCAAAAAACTCCTCTCCCCAGTCCCCCCTCCAGTACTGGCAGGACCCCAGGAGGAGCAGGACAGGGCAGGGGGCAAAGGTCCCTGGGTTTGGGGTGAATCTCCCTGTTTTCCCAAGCTGGTTTGGAGGCAGCTTGCCCTCAATCCCCTGGCCAGTGACCCGGGCTGTGGTGGCAATGAAAGAGCCCCGTGTTGCTGCCATCACATCGGAATTAATTGAGCCGTGCAATGCGATCCATGCAAGTTATGCCTGTGCTTAAAACTCTTTGAATGCCATAATTAAACCGCAAAGGAATCATACCCACCCCCTTGCTATAATAAAATACTTTATATAATCGCATTATGCTCCGCGTGTCTGTTGGGGTACTGGGGGTGCCAGGAGTTGATTTTTTTTTTGGGGGGTAGTAGTGTAAGGTTTTTTTGTGAATGTTTGGGGGTCTCCTCAAGATTCAGGTTATTGCAGGGAATGGCTGTTTCTTCCTGTGTTTGGAGGGACCGGGGGGCAGAGCGGGACACCCTGCAACTCCCCGTGCCTACACATATGATGCGCAGAGAGGGATTCAAAGCTCGGCCAGGGGCTCCCCTCACTATAACGGGATACCGGGGTGGGAAAGGGGATGCTGCCTGCCCACCATTCCGCTCCCAGCCCTGGTCCTGGGCCGGGCTGAAAGCACTGCAACCCTTCAATTTGAGAGCAGAGCCGGACCCCGAAAGCAAACCCCTGCCTGCCGCTGAGTGCCGGGCAGGACCGGCCCCGGCTCCCGAGTTACCCCCACCCCCCCACCCCCCCGCCGCACACGCAGGATCAGGAAAGAGCAAGAAACCCCACTGCTCAAAAGCAGCAGGACGGTTAATCCAGGTGATCCCGGCTGTGCCTTCTGACCTGCCGGCGAGGCGGCTCCCAGGGCGCCGGAGCCGAGAGCTCCCCGCCGCTCCCGCACGCCGCTTTCCAGGCGATTTCATGGCAATCAGACAAATATGCTCATTTCTGTCCTTCACCCAAGCCGGCCCCAGCTGATAGACCGGGACGAACAGCCCTGCTGATAAGTCCCAAAGCAAAGTCTACTCTCTGTACACACATTTTCTTTCCGTTTCCTTGCAAACGCCCGGCCGCAGCGAGAGAGGAAAATCGCCCGAGCCCCGAGGGAGAAGTGGCCTTTTGGAAACCGAGGGCAGAAGGGTGCAGACTTTTAAGAGTGAAGGATGTGAGGGGACAGAGAGCGGCACAGGGAAGCTGCAGTGAGTGGGGGCTGCACATCCAGACCCTCTGCGCTTAACGCACACGCACGCAAAGTTATAATTTATAGACAGAAAAAAATCAAAGCCCCTTTTTTGGCTCCTTCGCTTCCTTCCACTTGACTTAATTATCGTAAATTCACCATTTGCCACTCTCTCAAATATACCACCTTCGTCGCAAGCGACAATAAACCAGCAGAAATGGAAAGGCAGCGTCTGCAGTGCTGCAAAACTTTCTCACACTGGCTTTTTCAGACCTTCCAGCTAAATTCAAGCGAGATACCCCTCTCTGATCAGAGCATATTTCTGCACCACAAAAAATAATAAAACACTGCAGGATGCAAAAAAAAAAAATCATAATATAATAATAATAGGAACCAGACGTGCGCTCCAGCCTTATTGCCAATTGCTGTTAAAGGAGCTAAAACAGCACAAAGGCCAGGAAAAATTACAAAATCTCCAGCCCTGCTGCTCTCCCCCCTCTCTTTCGACACACGGAGCCGATTTTTTTTCCCTCTCTCTTTTTTTCTTCCCCTCTGATGCATCTTAGATTAAATCCACACTGAGAGCAGCGATCCCCACCCCATCCTACCCCTTTCCCCATACCGGGGAGAGGTACTGGTAAAAACCCAACTAAACAGCCCCCCCTGACCTCCCTCTAACTGCCCTCGGCGAGGTCGAGTTAAGAGAGTGCTCGACCCCCTCCCCCAGCGCCTTCCCGAAGTTGGATCAAGGAGGTTTTGGGGGAAAGAAGAGGTGAGGGAGAGAGAGAAGCGGGATGGGCTTCGTGATTTTTAAGGAACAATGCAGAGTAAAAGCTCTCTTAAAAGCCAAAACACGTAAAACAAATCCTTTCTTCATCTCCTTACCTTATCATTCTGGTATGCGGTCACTGCGATGAATTCAGTCTCCGGGAAAACGTAGGTCCTGAACGTGCTATAGGGAAGCTTGAGAATATCGTTGGCTCGGACGATGTGGAACCGGGGCTGGTACTTGTGCATGGAGTTTAAAATGGTCTGGGGGCGGGGGGGCAGCGGCCGGAGCAGAGAGGGCAGAGGAGGGGAAAGAAGACGGTCAGCAGGAGCAGCACCCCCGCCTCGCACTTCCCCCAGCCATCGGCACTTTCTCCTCCTAATTTGCCTTCCCTCTCCTTCCTCCCCTCACTCCTCCTCCCCGCCGAGCACACTCCAAACACGCACACGCCTTGCAGCATCCAACAAAAAGCACTGACAGCTCCAGCTCGCCGGAGCTAGGCTCTCCCCGCCGGACCTCTTGAAGGGAGAGGAGGGGGGCAATCCCAGCAGAACTCTCCTAGGAGAGCGGGAGAAGCTGTTTGGGTTCTGGCTGCAACGTCTTTTGATTTCAAAGTGAAAAAAAGTAATAAAATAAAATCAAGTAAAGCAGCAGCAGCAGCTACAATAGCAACGCCACCACGAGAGCCTTGGCTAGGTCTAATTGCTCGCCCCAATCCACTTAAGGCCTTCTGCAAAAGGCAAAAATGTATCGTCTAATCAAATCACAGCCAGCAAATGCAATCTTCGGCACATTAGAGATCCCCCGACCGCGGCCACCACCAGCAACCCCTGGCTCCAAGGCGGAGGCTTTCCCAGGAATAGAAAGAAATGGCAAGGATCGTCCGAGCACTTATCAGCAGGTTTGTTTGATTTCACTCTTAGGGTAAGTTTTTATCTCTGCACACCCAGTAAATGTAAAGGAGCGGACAGACATGAATGGGCAACTTGACCTCTGATTTTGGTCCCTGTTTATTTTCACTCCGGCTTGCTTTACATTATCCAGATTAATATATATTTAAATGTTTGCGTACTTAGGCCTTTAAGCCCTTTATACACATATGCATATCATTTTCCTACGCTTAAAAAGTATGATCAACTCTATTAAAAAAATAAAATATAGATAGAGATATATATGAAGTCACCACAGCTCCGAGAAATACCGAGTTGTGCTATGCTGGAAATGTATCGCTAAAGTTAATGCTGACTGGCACGGAGAGGTTACAGAATAAGCTCGAGTGTTTAGACCTGACCTCAACAACAGAAAAAATCACGGAATATTATAAAAGCGGGCAGATGCGCCTGGCGGGGGGATTCATTCCCAGTTTCCCCACACTCCAGCCACCGCGGGAGCTGCCAGCCGGGGCTGTGGGCACGGCTCCGGCCCAGCAGCCGCTGCGCTCCTGGGAGGGTCCCCCCCACCAGGACCCCCGCTCCGGCCAGGCAGCGAGGGAGGGGAAGGGGGGCACGGGGGAAGGTGTAAAAGGCACTCACAAATCCGTGCTTGTCAGAGATGTTGTTAGTGAGCTTCAGCTTGTGAAAGGTGACGACTTTGGACATCCATTGTTCGCCGGTGGCCGGGCTGTCCGGGTGGATGTACATTCTCTTTGGCATTTCAGGGTCAGCTTTGCCGGCTACCATCCACCGGGAATTATGGAATTTGTACCTACAATCATCAGCCGCCACAATATCCATCAACAAAATGTACTTGGCCTTTTTATCCAGTCCAGTGCATCTCACTTTAAATGGAGGAAACATTCTCCTATGGGCGGGGGGGGGGGGGGGGGGGGAAGAGAGAGGTAAAGAAAAGACAAGACAAAAATAAAATAAAAATTCATTACAGCATTTAAATAAGCTCCTGAATCTCGGTAGCGTGTCTACCAAGCAATCGCTTCAGCTCTCAGAAGCAGAAAAGTCGTGTGTGTCGTCCCCCGCCCAGCAAAAAGGCTTCACCCCCGCCCCCAACAAAAAGATTTCTCAAACACTTAAAAGTTTCAGGAGAAAATGGTCCCTGGGATGGAAGGCGGAGGGGAGAGGTACGTGCTCCCTGGAAATCAGCGGGCGCCTACCCTCTGCCAGTCCTAAACTGCAAAGCCTCATCTGGGGCTCTCGGGTCTCTCCCTATTTCCCTTTTCGCCTGCTAAACAAAGACATGGGAACAGATTGCACCCCGAGAAAATAAATATTCCACATTATTATAACCTAGTCCACCGACGAAGAGTGGAGAGGGAAGTTTTCCCACTTTGCAGAGGAGGAGAAAAAAAAACCAAAACCCTACCGTGAGGGCAGAGTGGCTGCCGTGGCTTCCCACGCCACAGCCGGCCGGTGACACCCCAATCGTGCAGAGGGCTCCCTGCAACCCCGCTCCCCTGCACGCCCCAGTCCAGCTCCAAACTGGAACAGGATACCACAAATTTGCTGTTTATTATATCGAGCGGTTGGCATTCAGCAATCTCAACTTAAAAGGAAACACATGACTTTGCAACTTGTAAGAGCGCTTAACACTCGCCGAGGTTCTCCCGCAAAAACTTTTGACCACAATTAACAAAGAAAACTTCGGGAAAGCAGTAAAATGGGCGAGGGGATTATTTTTCCCCTCCTCCTTGCTGGTCTTTGTTTGTTTGTTTTTTTTCCCCTGAGCCTGTAGCCTGCAACTGGTGCTCTGCAAGTAGGTGAGGCTCCAGCAAGGCAGCTGAAGGCCATCTAAGAAGACTTTTCAGGAGTGGCTTCCTCGAGTTATTCTCCTGGCAAATTACACGCAAATTGTTTGGGAGGTTTCTAAGAGAGTCCCTTATAAAAACACCCGGGTGGGAAGGGGGTTTTCTCCTTGTATGTCATCACAGCGATAGGCAGAGTTGTAAAAGAGCACAGATGTCAATGAGTAGCGAATACAGAGAGGGATTTCAGATGGGTAAACCTATAAAAAGCAGAAATGCTGAGCGTGGACGTGCCGTGTATGTTCATTCATTCCCACGTGAAGATTATATAAATACAGGGACAGGCAGCATGGAGCTGCAAACCCTTCCCCGCCACCACAGCAGCGGCTGCAGGACCGCTGGGTATTTTCGTCAGCTTTTTGTGCATTTCCAGATCTAATTAGTCAGCACAAATGCACGCCTAGATCCCGGTAGAGAGAGAGGCATAAGCGAAGGAACTGATAAACCGATCCTATCTGCCTTTCTGCAGCTCCTGCCTCACCAGCAGCCATGCACCGCTCCACAGAATTTTTCCTTTATTCCCCTTTCTCTTTCTCAAGGAAGAAAAAAATACATGTAGCAAAGCTGAAGTCAGGCCAGCTCCTTTTCCAACCCCAAATTATTTTCTCTCTGCTACCAGCCTTCTCCAGAAAGCATTAAGCTACTGAACCATGAAAGGACCCTCTCACCCCCTGCACACGCTGAGCAGGGCCAGCTCGTGGCTGAGCCTTTCCCTGCAGCATGGTGCCCGAGATGGGCTTGGATCTTCAGCCGCCTAAAACTTTCTGTAATTCCAGGTGAAAGGAGTTGTATGGAGAAAAGTGCCGGTGAAACAGCCTTGCTTTGGAGCAGCCTGGTGGGGTGCAGGGATTGGGGGGGGGGGGGGGGGGGGAGAGGCACGAACCCCGACCCAGACCTACCTTCCCGATTTGGTAATCACCATCTCCGTGCCTCTTTTATGGAATTGCTCCCAAAGCTCTTTGGCTTCCAGATGCACTTTCGGATCATCTTCCACCTCTTCTTCTGGCTCCAGAGTTTTTAAAGGCCTCAGATGGGCTGCTGCCTGGTGACCCAGGGAAGAAAAGGGGATACCAGTCTCTGCAGCCCCCACTAACTGATCCATGATGGGTTTAGCCAGAGCCCCGGGAAGGGAGAGGGCGGCTGCCCCGTTGGGAGGTAAAGCCAGAGCCGGGAAGAAGGGAGGCTGATGTCCCAACACTGCGCTCATGGCAAAGTCCGGTGCCCGGTGAGGTAAAAAAGGATGATAAGCCATGCTTGTCCCAGGGATTACTGGATCTCTCATCGGTATATTCATCCACTCCACTCCTCGGTCTTCCTACTGCTGGAGTAGTCCCGGAGTGGTTTCTAACAGCACATCATGAAGAAGAAAAATTAAGATAGTAACAATAACAGCAATAAAGCACCAAAAAAAAAAAAAAAAAAAAAAGGGTGGGGGGGGGAAACAAGCTCTAGAAAGCACAGTACATGGGGGGAGAGGCAGAACTTCTACAGCCTACAACTTCCCGAGCCGGGGCACATCCCCAGCCCTCGGGACAGCGGATTAACAGGATTGTTCATTATTAGTCTTGCTTTTTTTGTGTTCGGCCTCTGCGTTTGTTTTGTTGATCTTTTTTTTTTTCTTTTTTTTTTTCTCCGGAGTGGAAGTCCGTGCGCTGGAAAAGAAACGCCGAAGAAGGGAAAAAAAAAAAAAATCCACCGGGTTCGCTGTCTGCTCCTGTTGCCGCAGAAGGGCTGGACAAGCCGAGATCTTTTTTTTTCTTCTTCTTTTTTCTCTTAGTCTCAATCTCCCTTCTCTTCTTTCGTGGCGGAGGGTGACGGCTCGAAGCTGGGTTTTCTTTTTGGGTGGCTGGCTCTCCCCCCCCCCTCCCCCCCACCCCTCCACCTTTCCTCCGTACGGTCAGGCTGCAGAGCAGAGGCTGGGAAGGGAGGGAAAGCAGAAAGAAGCAAACAAACCCACCCCCCCTCGCCGACCGAGGAAGGCTCCTGAGCAACCTTCAGCAGCAAAAAACTTGTAGGGAAATCTCGTTTCCGCCTCGCCTTCCCCCCTCTCCAAGCAGGAGCTGGTCAGGTTGCCCTGATTTCCATCAGGATCTCTTCTTTCTTTCACCCTCCTCCTTTCCTTTTTTTTTATTTTTTTCCCCTCTCTTTCTCTTTCACTCTGCCTTAAAAAAAAAAAAAAATCTGGAAGAATTACGCTCTTGTCTCCTCTCCAGCAGCGCTCCAGCAAAGGAGAGAGGGAGAAAGAGAGAGGGAAAGAGAAAGGAAGAGAAAAAGGGGGGGAGAAAGAGAGGAAAAGAGAGAGAGAGAGAGAGAGGGAGAAGGAGCCTCTCAGCTCTGAGAATTCCCTGTGAGCCTGTGCTCTGCGTGCACCGGATTGTATGGATGTGTTGTGGGTTACAGGGGAGCTGCAGCCTCCTTGATTGGCCCTTTGACGCTTTCGGACCAATTGTGAGGCTCCATAGGCGTGGTTTTGACAGGTCGAGTGGAAGGGGGACAGAGCCGAGTTATAAAAAGAAGGTGTCGGAAACTGTAACGCTGCAGCAAAGCATCACTAGTACTCCGGGCCGTGTGAATATGTCAACATGATCAGAGGGGAGGGAGCAGGCAGCGCCGGGGAGGGCGGCCGGCGGCACCCGCCTCTAGGGGGGGTGCTGGGGGCCGCCTCGCCCCCCGGCCCCGGCGCGGCGGCAGGCTGGGCACTTCCCTGCGCTCTCCGCCGGCCGGCCGCCCGGTAGGATCTTCCAAAGCAGCGGCTGCTGGCAGCGCTGGAGGGCGGCGAGGGCGCGCCGGGAGCGGGGGGGGTCCACGCGTGGGGGTGGGGGTGGTGGAGGGGTGGGGGTGGGGATGTCCGGCGCTGCGTGCCCCCCGCCGTACCGCACCACACCGCACCGTTCCGGGCGCTGCGGCCCCACCGTGCCCCCCCCCCTTCTCGCCCCAGACCCACCTCGGGCGGCCGCGGGGCCCGCCGCACCGCTCGCCCATCCTCGCCGCGTCGCGGCTGCCGCCGGTCCCCGCAGCCGCCGGAGTTGGTGTCACCCCCGGTGTCCCCCCCTCCCCCCGGGAAAGCTGCTTTCTTTACACGAGACAGAACCTCCAGGCCGGGGGCTGGTCGCCTTCCTTCCCCCCGCAAACCTTGGGACGAGCCCCGGGGGGTGGGAGCCGGCGCGGAGGCAGCTCTGCGGGGCTCCCTCGGCCCCGGCTGCCCGAGCGGCCGCGGCCGCCGTTATTATTGTCCTGGTGGGCGGCTGCGGGCTGCGGCGGGGCGGGCGGGGGCCGCCGCCCGGCTCAGCCCCGGGCCCGGCGGCTGCTAATCGCGGGGGGCAGCTAAAAAAAAAAAAGGGATTTTTTAAATTCATTATTCTTTTTTTTTTTTGTCTTCTTTCTTTCCTCGCCGCGGAGGATTAAAGCCACTCGGCTGGCACCGGCGCCGAGAGGGTTACGCTCCCACACCCCTCCTCTTCCATGAGGTGTGCGCGGGGAGGAGACGGGAAGTGCGGCGTTCCCTGCGCCCGGCCGGGGCAGCGTCGGGGCGGGGGGGCCATCCCCGGGCTGCCCATCCCCGGGCCGCCCCCCACGGCCGGGCCCGCATGGAGCCACCCCCCCACCCCCCCGGGAAGGCATCACGCGTGGGGCTGCGCCGGCCCAATGGAGAGGGACGAACCGGGCGGGATCCGCCTGGGAAGTTTCTGGGAAGACACGTTCCCTGGGGGTGACAGTCCAGGGCAGCAAGAGGGGGCTTGCGGCTGTGTGCGTGTCGCGGGAGCCGTGGGCACGCAGGGCACGGGGCGCCCACGCGTGACAGCCCAGCGCGGGGAGGTGCCGAATCATCACCCACACCATCCCGGGGGGGGGGGGGGGGGGGAAGGGGCTGGGGAGTCTCCCGACACCCCATCCTGCTTGAAAGAGGGGAAGATAATCCTGCGGGAGCGGAGCGGAGGAGTGCGGGGGCTCGGCACTGGCTGCGCGCAGATGGGAGCGGAACCTCTAAAGTGATTAGCTCTTCTAACATTGCATTTTTGACGCACATGGTTAAGAGCGCTTGGCGCCAGCTTGGTGAAGTCCCTGTAGTAACCAGCGTCTAGGATCTCTTTGCATTCACCAAAATATCTCCCCTTTGGTCGGGAGTGGGGGTGGATGGAGAAAAGAGGAGGAGGGAGGAAAGGAAGCGGGAGTAATGCGTTCAAAGGGGGGGGGGGGGGGGGGGGGCGGCAAGGCTGATGTGTTTCGCGAAGCCAGGAGCTTGGCTACCCGCGCAGCGCTGGGATGGGCTGTGGCAACTCGTTATCAATGACGAGTAGGACTCTTCCCAACCTCTGCTCGGAACCGGTTCTCGGGCTCCTGCCGACAGCCGCCGCGGCGGAGGGAACCCCCAGACCCAATGCCAGCCTTTTAACAGAGCCCACAGCAAACGCCTGGCGGCTTCAAGAAGTTTACCGCAATTTGCCCCAACCAGGCCACCGGTCTCTCCCGGGGACCAGGCGGTGCCCAGGCAAGTGCCCACGGGCTCCCGCAGGACAAGCATAGCCGCCCGGAGCCTCGCCGCGCCCGCACCCCAGCGCCCACCCCTCCGGAGCGCGCCCTGGGCGCGGCGGCAGAGGCCGGAGCCGCTGCCGCCCTCCGCGCCTCCCCGCACCTTGCACCGCACTTGGCACCCACCCGCGCAGCGAAATAAAATGTTTGCCGCTTATGATTTCCAATTTCAGCGTCTGGCTAATGGCGTGCAAACTTCCGCCAGTTCCGAGTGACCTCCCCGACGAAGCCCCCTGGAGACTCGTATTATGAAGGGAGGCTGCACTAATCTAAGATCAAAAGCGGGAAGGTGCGAACAGTCTTTGTCTCCCTTCGGCCGCCTCATTCCCCCTTCTGTGTGTGATAAATCTACCCTGGCGCCGACTGCGCGCTGGATGATTAATTTGCAAGCAAACAAAAGGGACCTGATGGCCAGCCATCTTAGTTAAATATTGGCCAGTGCTTCCAGCTACTTGTTAGCCGCCTCTTTGCCAGAAATAAATAAATAAGCGAGGCGCAGAAATAAATAAATAAGGAGTCCCGCAGAAATGAATGGCAAAGCGAAGGGGTGGAAGGCGGGGTAAAGAAAAAAAGGAGAGCGGGGCGGCCGACGGTGAAGAGCCGGGCGCGGGGCGGAGGTGGGGATGGGGCTGGTGGCGGGGGGAGGTCGGGTGAGATAGCACGGCGCGATAGCCGCTGCCCCCGCGCCTCCCGGCCGTCTGCAGGCTGGGCTTGCACCAAGGCCGACACTATCTTGGCTCTTCAAAGAGGCATGAAAGGTCCCCGCTGTCTCCCCGGAGCGCGGCCAGGCCGGGGCTCTCTGATCTCAGAGCACAAGAGCTAAAGGCCGGGGCGGGGGGAGCGGCTCCCACCTTCCCCAGCTCTGCCCCGCTCCCTGGGGCCGCCACCGCCAGCACCTCGCTGGGTTTTCCCTGGTCCAGTCCAGACCCTGGGCCTTTGGTGGCTGAGCAGCTGGGAGAGCCCCACTTGCTCAGATTTCACCCTCCTAAGCAACTTTTAGCGTTTGCACGAGAGCTCGGGGCGTGCAGCGAGCCTGCCCCGTGCGTGTGTTGGAGGTGTGGGAGGAGAGAGGTTCCGGCTCTCCCGGTGGCCTGAAGAGCCAGCTGGAGGAAGGAGGCAAGAAGAAAATAAAGCAGCCCAGCTTTTGGGCCCACACGTCCTCTCCCAGGCCTGTGGGAGCAGCTCCGAGGCGTGTGTGTGTGCGTGGAGGGGTTGTACGTGTGCTACACAACCTCTGTGTGTGTACGTGGAGGTGCTGTGTGGGTGCGTGCCACCAGGAAGGATTCGCGCCCTGGGGTACACCGCAAATCCCTGTTCCCATAGCAAAACCTGAGGGGTCTCTTGCAACCCCACGTGTGCTGGGTGCTCATAGGTGCTCTGCAGGAGAGGACAAACCTTGGTGCGTGGTGAACAAGGCCAACGTGCACAACCTAAGTGGGGTTTTGCATCCTATCGATGCATTTCCTTATCATGCTGCCGGTCAGGTCCCAAGGATCCCCAGGGGCTCAGACGCATCCTTGCCTGCCAGCCACCCTGCACCCTGCAGGATTCATCCCTCTCCTCCCTCCCTTTCCCCCAGCAACGCAGCCTCCACTCTGTCTCCAGCTCTTTGGAAGGCAACACCCCACCGTGGCTGCGCTGTGTTTATCCGAAATAAAACCCACTGGGCTGGTTTACTTTGGCAGGTTTGCAGTAAATACTGGCTGGAGTGCGGGGGGCGTCTGGAGAGCAGCGATTACACACTTCTTCCGAGGGAAACTCTTCCCTGCCCTGTGCAGGCCCTTCCCCAGCCCAGCAAAAGGTGTCAGGACACGGGGGCCGTGTTGACACAGCTCCATCCCAGAGTGGCACTGCAGGCCACAAGTGTAATGAAGTGGGTCCCTTAGGGAGTGAGTCTATATACTCGGACTATATAAATTGCTACGGGGAGAGGGGGTGTCACCACAGCAGCTCTTCGCTTCTCCCTTTAGTAGAGCCCTTCCTCTAATTGCCAGTTGAATTTCACAGGAAGCCTGGCCTGAAAACTTTGCAAAATAACCTGCCTGGGTCTGGAAGGGCATGGTAAGGCATTAGAAACAGCAAGAAGAAAAAAAAAAAACATGTCTCTCTGAGCAGGCTGGACCCCACCGTGTCCCACTGCAATCAAAGAGGCTGTTCCCATCTCTCTGAACAGAAGCAGAGGAGGGAGCTGGGGGTCAGGTCCCCTTCCCAGCGCAGCTGAGCTTTGTAGGGCTGGGGTGAGCCCAGAGACAACTTACATGTGTCTCGTTGGAGCACTGGAGAAAAAAAGAAAAGAAAGCAGCAGTTGGAGAGGTTTCTTACTCTCCAGACCTTGCCGGGACGCGACCCTCTGGGAAAGGCTGCTCGTGCCCCCAGCACTGACCACGTCAGAGCCACTGCAGGGTCAGGCACCACTGTCCCCCCCCAGCCCAGGGTCACCACGGTGCTGGCAGCAGGCTGTCCCCTGCAGCCCCCATCTCCTCGCTCCTCCTGAGCCCCCTGGCCTGGCATGGCTCCTGCCAGGTGCCGGCTGTGGTAGAAGCGCAAACATCAGGGCTCCAGGATTATGGTTTTTCACTCCCCTCACAAACATCACTCGCACTTGGATCACCATCCCTGCTCCAGTTCCTCCCCTCCCCACAAGACCTGTGTTCAGCTTGTCCGTCCCTAGTCAGCTCTGATGCTCTCCACTTGTCTCCACGTTACCACCGATGGGAAAAGAAAATAAAGGATCACCCAGCGCTGCCTCCCGCAGGTTTCCCCTCTGCCTCCTGGCCAGGCCCAGCCTCACCGACTGGGGCAAATTAGGGCACAGCAAGGTTTAAGGACAGTCCTCTTCTCTCCCTCTTTTATCCTTTTCCAGCCGTTTTGCACCACTCAGTTTCTCCTTGCCACAAGGCATCACCCGCTGCACACGTACCCCCGATGGCCCTTTCCACCCCTTCAGTCTTGCTCTTCTCACCAGTGTGCTGCTGGCAGAGGTGAAACGCAAGTCCTGCTCCCTCCCTTGCCTTCCTACACCCATCCTTCTGCTTCCACCATCGTTGGCCAAGCAGAAATTGTAAATAGAGTTCACTATTTGGATAAGGGTGGGGTTTTTTGGTTGGGTTTTTTTTGTTTTGTTTTGTTTTGTTTTTTAAATAGCCAGGCGTATACATACAGTTTGCCGCTCAGGAAGTAGCACTAATTGTCGTTTCCTATAGTCAAACAGATCTATCTTTTCAATGCTGTCTTTGTGTGTCTGCGTGCGAGGGAGAAAGAGGGAAGGAGTGGATACGTTTATTCAATTATTTAAACACACACACCACAACAACAGTACCGAGGAAGGACGGTTCCCCCGCAGCAGCCCTCCAGCTCTCCAGATGCGACACTGCACAGCCCCCCACCCCCACCCCCCCCCCCCGCCTCCCTGCAGACCCAGTAGAACCAGGCACTCAGAGCACCCTCCAAAGAAACCGATTTATCTGCTTTGACCATCAGCCGTGTTCTTTAACAACCCAGAACCAGAGTCTTTCCCATCTCCATCCCCCTCCCGGGGTCTCCTCCGTGCCCCCCGCCCCGCAGGGTGGGCGGGCAGCATCCCCCGGGGCTGCAGAGCGGTGCTGAGCTCCCCCCCGGGTACACGGTAGCCGCCGGGTGCCATCGGAGCAGGGAGGGGATCCGGGAGCCTCTGGCACCGGCGCTGACACGCTTTGCTCCCGTTTTCTTCAAGATGCCACCAAGTCAGCCGGCCATCGATTGATACCTCGGCCCGGGGGAGCGGGGGGAGGACCAGCTGTTGCAAAAGGACATGGTAAATCTAATAGGGGCTGCTGTCAATAGAGAAATGACAGAAAAGAAGAATCGGCTTCTTAAAGTCTGCTGAACTAACACTCATCATGGAGCTGCGGACACGTATCCTCCATCGCAGCCTGGTATCCATTACTATTTTCCTTACTAGGTTTCAATTAAAAAGAGCTGTAGCCCCCCCCCCCCCCCCCCCCCCCCGCACACCCCAAGGCAGGAGGTGCACGGCAGAGAAGAGGAGGCAGCGGACAACTCCTGCCTGGACGCGACATTTGTCACCAGCCCCGAGCCCCGGCCGTGCCCAAGCGAACTGTGCCCGGGCCGGGGCGCAGCCGTGTCCCTGCGGGGCGGCGGGACCCCGCACCGCTCCCCCCGACGGCAGCGCCCGCCATGGGCTGCAGCACCGAAAACCTGCTACAAGTGGATGTTCCCGACGCATTTGGGCAGTGGAGGATGGAACCACGGCGTGACCGCGTCCCCAGGAATTTCATTTCGCTCCTTCCGTCTTGTGTGAAACACAGCCCAAACTATCCCCAGCGCAAAGAAGTAAAATGTACAAACCTCACGGATTTTCTGGGGGAGGAGGGAAGAGTTTTATTTTTTCAGTGCCCCAGTTAGGAGGTTTGAGGGCGGCTGGGAGCGGGGTTTTTTTTCCTCCCCTGCAGCCCCTCTGTATGTTTGACCCCTGGCATCTGCCTGCGCAGGGGAGGGAAGGGCTTCACCCGCCCTGCCTTCCTACGGGGGCTGCAAAAAGCGGCCGCAATGTGCCCCCGCAGCCCTGGGAAACTTCTGGGTAGCGGCAAGTTTCGCAGAACTTGGCCGCTTCCACCAGCCTGAAGCTGACACCCGACGGGCAGGGCAGGGGGCTGCCGGCTCCATCCCAGCGGCGCTCCAGAGGATGTAGTTGGAGGGGGAAAGTCCTCTCCTCCTTCCCCACCACTTCCCAGCTCTGGGGGCAATATCCCGCGGGGGCTGAGCCGTCCGGGGGCAGCCGTGGGTGGGAACCGGCAGCCCAGACTCTCACCCTTTGGGGGCTCCGGGCCGCCCCGCCGACAGCTCCCGGCCCTCCGGCACGTCGGGGCACCGGCAGCCCGCTGCGCTGCACCAGAGAGCTCCTTCCTCTCCACGATCCAGCAAAACCCTCCGGAGATCATTTCCGTGGGGAGCACAAGAAGATGGAATTAAAAAAATAAAAAAAAGGCAGACAAAGATTTAAAATACAAAAAAAGGGGGGGGGGGGGGCGGCGGCCCGCTCCTCTGTCTTTAGGGCGTGGGAGGTTTTGCAGCGCTGCTTTATTTTAGTTTAGTATTTTGAACAAACTTTAGAATGATTTCCGGAAAGCGCAAACGCGCACACATGGGAAAGTGAAAAAACCGGTCCTTCGAGGTCATCTGAGAAGGGGAGACGGGATCTGTATCCTCCCCCCCACCCCCCCCCCCCACCCCCAAAAAAAAGTAACAGAAGGGGAAAGATCCCATGTTTTTATAGTTTAAAAGTACTTTGACTTATTTGCTTTTAATGGCACACGTGGCTGCAGAGAAGACAGGCTCTGCTTTCGATCTTGCACTTGCTCCTTGCTTTTCTATACATATGTATGTGTGTGTATACACATATACAAGCTTTACAGCCCCCACTCCATGGCCAGGTTTCTCTCCCCACGTCCCCCCACCCTTTCCCCTGGACCAAAACCAAGTGCCAGGCCACTCTTGCTCCTATGGTAATTACTTTTCTGCTGGGATTCAGAAACACGGGCAGAGCCGACTTCTACCACAGCGTTTCTCTAGAGCAGCAGGAGTGTTGTGAAAATTTATTAAACCCAGATGATCCGGGAGTTGGGGCAGACGGAAAAGATTTCCAATTAAAGCTGTGCGGAGCAGAATACAGCCAGCTTCGCGTCGCAGGTGTAAACAATATTTGTGCAGCTCTTGCTCCGCTTCCCGGAGCGGATCCTTTCCTCTCTTGTAACTAGGATTAGAGGAGAAAGGTTTGGGGTTTTTTTGTGGGTTTTTGTTTTTTTTCTTGGAGCAGGTTTTGCTGGAGAGCCGCCGGGCTCGCCCCTGCCCCGGCGCCGAGCTGTGCGGCGTGGAGCATCCTTCCCCACGGTCGATGCGCGCCAGGGCGGCTCGGTGCCTGCAGCCCCCCGGGGCCACCGGCCGCCACCTCCTACCCCTGCAAAACCCCCGCTCACCTGTTGCTGCAGCCGCTTCTTTTAATGGCATAGACTTAAAGGCAAGCTAAAACGCTCCCAGGAGGTCTCAGAAAAGCGGCAGCAATTATTCCAGTTAGACGGGAGATGGGGTAGGACGAAATAGACGGGGGGCTGGGGCATCACTCCTGACCCCCTGAACAAGCCGGGGAATGCGCTCCCGAAGAGCGCAGCCACTTGCTCACCACTTTGGTACCAGTTCTTGGCGGGGTTTGGGAGCTTAAATTCAGCCGGGAAACTGGTTCCCAGTTCATCAAATCACCTCGGGGTCCCACCGAGGGAGTCCACCCTCCCAACCAGCTTTTTCCTCGTTAGAGCAAGGCTGAACACACGCTCCGTGCACAGGACACCGCGGTTTTGGAGGTTACAGTATAAATAAGGGAGAAAAGCATTAATGAATGTTTAATCCGTGTTTTCTTTAAATACCATTAGGACAATCGTCCGGATCCCAGGTCTGGGAAAAATGCTGTTCAGTGGAGACAGGAAGGCGACGGGCTGGAAGGAGAAGGGGGGATTTTAAGAGCAAATAAGTGGGTGCACCGTGCACGGATCTCACCTTCTGCAAAGACAAGGCGTGATTAATGCCTGCCACTTGTGTAGCCGTTTGCCCCTGTCCAGGCTACAGAGGCAGCACAGATCCTGCTGCTCTTCCTCCGACAGCAAAGCGAGCAGAGCATATTGTCAAAGGCTGTCTGCACGCTGGGACGGGGGTGGGAGAGGGGGAAAAAAAAAAAAAGAAAGAAAATACAAGACAAGCCCATCCTAAGAGCTAAAGTGGGCAGAGTATTACATGCAGAAACATCCAAACAAGATTCGAGCAGTACAAAGCGTCGGAAAATCCAGAGCAGCCACATAAAAAGGGAAGTTAAGTAGGAAGTGGTGTAAAAGTGTGGTCATTTATTTTGCCTTCCCTTACAGATGTTCTGCATAAAGCACTATCTGAATGCGAGAGAGGGAAGGATCGGGGAGGGGAGGGGGAGCGGCGGGTGAACCTCTCGCTCCCATGGGGGGCGGGGAGAGGGCGCGGGGGTCCCCGCAGGAGTGCCCACCCCACGGAGGGCCCAGCTAGCCCCGCGGGGAGCTCCGTGGGCTGCGGCCACGGGATGGCGCCGCGGCCGCCGCTCCCACCTGCCGGCACGGTGCTCACCTGGGCGGCCCCGGCTCTGCCCCGCCGAGGGGGAGCCGTGGCACCGCTCATCTTAACGAATTGCAATAAAAGAGCTATTAGAAGTGACAGCCGGGCGTTTATGGGCTACGAGACAATGCGTGCCACGGCGGAGAGCATCTCTGCTTCCTCCGCCGGGGAACCGCGGGTGACGCAGAATAACCGGGCCCGGGGGTGGGGGGGTGGGGAAGGGGGGGCAAGGGGATCGGGGGAGTTCAGATCCCGGCGGTGGGAGTGTGGCCGTGAGAGCTGCAGCGCGGGAGGCAGCCCCCGAGCGGGAGGAATAGCGCGGCACGGCAGGAGAAGTGCTAAACCGAGCTTAGGGACCGGGGCAAGGAAAGATCCAGTTCTACAAATAGGCTAGACTGAAAATATCCACTCCCCACCCCGCTCTCACATCTAAAGCTGGGTGAAAGTGTACGGGATCTAATATTTCAGGTGACATAAGATGGGAACAAACACCCTGACCAAAGCGCCTCTCATCTCGCACCGCCTGCTCCTCCGAAATACCCTGACCACCACCCCCAAGAAAAATCTCAAGCAAATAAATGCAGTCAGGTCTCGCCGTCAACCACCAGCAAGGGAAAAATAAAAATAATCGCGTTTCATGAGCCCTGCTCGTCCTAGCAAGAGTACGTAAGGAGCCGGTCGCCCCGGAGCCCCTTCCCCGGGCAGGTGCCTTCAGGTGCGCCCCCTCCCTCGCCGTCAAACGACAACCCCAGGAAAGCGCTGGGGACAGTAGCTGGGTTTAAGCAGAGAAAACCCCCTGTTTGCTTCTTTATTAGTGTCGAGCCTACTCTAATTACGAGAAATCGCTGCTCTCAGGCTGAAACGACATGTTGTCTTGTGCTTGTAAAATACATTTCAAGTAATTCTTCTCTGTCTATAAAATACAGTGGTGGCGGTGGTGTGTGGGGAGGCATATAAATAACCCGCTGTCCATTTGTTTAATGCTATTTTAGCCAATTTGACTGGCCGGATTGGAATTCGACATAAAAGCTTTAGTTTGCAAAACATCCGCACTGTAACGTCTGGGAGACGGCTTGAGCTCCAGCGCGACGGGCACGTTAACTGCATTAAAACCCCTCCGTACATTTTCTAGCTTTTGCTTTTCTTTCCTTTTTGCAGCACATCCACCCGCTCTCCTCCCCGCCTCCGGGCGCCCGCGCCTGTTTTTCTCCAAATGAAGTATTTTACGTGATCGATGGAAGGAGTCATTTGGCCCATAATTAGGTCAATAAAATCAATGTTTATTCCTCTGATGGCCTGAAAGCTAATAAATTCCTCTTTTATATTCGCTCCCTCCGAAGATTAGAAACGAGCTCCCCCAGCCCCAGCGCCGGCGGAGCGGAGCGGGGCGGGCGGCCCCGGCCGCCGGGGATGGCTCCGCTCCGTCGGGGAGCCACGCTCCGCAGCCCCAGCGCCGGCACCAACTGACCCCCCAGAAAAAAAAAAATTACCCCCAATAAAACATTTATCCCACCCCTATCCCTCCCCTCTGGTCTTTATTTTCCAAGACGAGACGTTTCACAGGGAATCCAGATTTAGTCTAACTCCTCATCACACGCACACGCGCTCCCCTCCTGTCTTGAAGATAACTTCATCTCGCTTGATTCCTTTCTGAGCCCCTGCTAAAAAAATTAACAAACAAACAAACAAACAAGAAAAACCACCAACCAAAAACCCAACCAAACAAACTCAAGCCTTTTCATGAACACCCAGAGAGGTTTGAAGGCGCCTTGGAGAAATCCTATTAGAGCTGGGGAAAGGAAAGCTTTTGGGACCAAAAAAAAAAGGCGCGACGTTTTTATTTTGCACGCAGTAATAGCGAGAAAAAAGCATCCCGGTCCTAATCAGATCAATATAGAGACACGCAAATCTTTGCAAAGGTTTAGCAGTTTACAGTGGGTTCCAGACCTTTGACATACATTGCGGATTAATTGGGCACTGTCAAGAGGGGGGAAGAGGAGGTGGGATTCCAGTTAATTAGTCGAGAAATGAATAAAAACTAAACATTATCGGAATTGTCTGCGGGTCCCGGTTTGTTAGTGGGGATTTGGGGATCAGCTTTTGTGCGCCGTAAATTGGATCTGAGTAGCGTGGTGCTGTCTTACACTGTCGTTTTGTGAACTGGCGACAGCTCGAGTCCATGGGAAAACTTAAAGGGAACCTGGGGCCGGTCACGGAGCCTCATTATCTCATGTCGGATACCATCTTTCGGGGAGAGCGTTTAATCAGCAGTGGCACACAATCCTCCCCTCGCAACCTGGGCACACCACAGCACCTTCCCTCCCCTCCGCCTCGCACACCGCCTGCCGCCGCCAGGCGCCGGTCCGAGGGAGAGGGAAGAACCCAGCAGACCCCCGAGGGGGGGACACGGGTTTACGGGCCGGAGGGACGGCGGAGGTGCCCCCCCTCAGCCGGACACGTGGGGCTTTGCCCGTGTCTGCGTCCGGAGGGCTGGGTCCCCACGTTCCCCTGGGCTCTGCCTCCCCCCGAAGGGCAGGGAAGGAGCCGGGCCCGTCTCTGGAAGGAGTTTTCCCGGCGGAGCTGGACGGGGCGGTCCCCGCTGCCCACCCGCGGAGCTGCCTCGGCCGCCGCCCCCCGCCCAAAGCCTGGCACCGCCAGCCGGTGTCCCTGCCCGGGCTGCTTTCCTACGGGGGGTCATGGCTTTGTCACCCGCTGCCACCCCGGTCCGCGCGGCCAGCAGCGGGGCTCCCCGGGCCGCCCCGGGCCAGCTCAGCCCTGCCGGAGGGTCACCCTGAGCGGAGGAAGGGGGTTCCCTTCGCCCTCAGCAAGGCGAATTCCCAGGCGCTCTCCCTGCTGGGAGGGTCCTGCTGCCGGGAAGAGGGGAGAGGGGAAAGGAGCTGGGAAGGAGCGAGGAACCGGGCAGCACGGACCCCTCCAGCCGCAGGAGGGGAGTCCTTACGGGGGGAAAACCTCCGGCAACGAAGGCGACTCTAACTCTGAGCCGTGTGCCCCCAGCACGGGGCGGGGGGAGCTCCCAGGGGAGGCAGCCACCGGCCAGGGTCCCCCCGGTTCTGGCTGGGGCCAGCGCGGAGCCTGGCCGGGCTGGAGCGAGGGGAGCAGAGAGGGGGAGCCCTCAGCCCACGGGAGCTCACGGCTGGGTGCGGGTGTCCCCCCGCCCCGAGCCGCTGTGCGTGCTCCCAGGTGGGCAGGGGACCCCGCTGTCCCCCCGGACGCGGGGAACAAGGTGAGGGGTGTCTGGGGAAGGTCTGTCGGGGGGTCGGCCCGTGCCCCAGGCCCCGGTAACCCAGCGGGCCGGGGGGCACCTCCGAGCGGGACAGGGAGGGGATGGTTATGGCAGGACGGCGGGGCCAGGCACCCCGCCGTCCCGCCTGGGGCTGGGAGAGCTCTCGGACGGACAGACGGACTTTCCCACCGGTAAAACGCGCTGTAGCATGCTGCTGCCGTTACCGGCGGGGCCAGAGGGCGACCCCCGGTCCCCCCGCGCCCCTCTGCCGGGGCTGGAGCAAGAACCGGCCCCGGGGACGGGGCAGCCGGTCCCCCGGCGCTGCTAACGTCCCCCCGGCCAGCCCATCGTCCCCTCACCCCGCGACGGAGCTTGGCAGAAATGGGGGAGGGGGGGGCAGCTCCCCGGGGGGCAGCGCCGGGCATTCCTCCCGGAGCAGGGGCAGGGAGGAACCCCTCCCGGGGTGGAGGAAGGCGAAAATCGCCGGGCTTTTGGGAAGGGAAGCTTTGCAAAAAGCAATTCCCGTCGGTGCCCGGGAGCTGCCCTTCACCTCCCACACCTCCCGTGCGCGGTGGCACGGAGCGCAGCCCGGAGCATCCCCGCGGCCGGGCAGCAGCCTCGGCTCCCGGCCCCCCCCGGGCCAGTAATTGGGTGTGCTTAAAATCAACCCAGCTAACAAGCCTGTTGTCCTCCTCACCCCACCCCCGCGTGTGAAACATTGTCATTAGGCGTCTAATATCTCCATCGCTTCCAGGGGGGAATGGGAAGAGGCTGCTCGAAAAAAACCACAAACAAAAGAAAGTGTGTGAACTCCCAGCGCCCATATGCACAGCACAATGCAAAGCGGGTTAATATCAGTTAGCAGTTCTGCAGTGACCTGTAAAGTTGCCTCTCTGGAAAGATTCTTGATGTATTACTTAACATGGCTACACAGTTATCTGTCTCGGCATTAATGCGTCCATTAAATCACTGTTGAGTAGCATCAACCTACTCCCGAGTCTTTCCGTCCCCTGGGAATATGGTTTCTAAACAGGATCAAACATGCGATGCTGACAAGTCATGAGATAAGTTATAATTAATTAGAGTTTGCTACATCCACAGAATGGGTACTTGGGGGAGCGGGGATGGACCGGGCCATTAAGGACTTCAGCCGGGAGGGAGGATCTATAATATTGAGTTGGAAAACAAGAAGTAATAATCAAAGGTGGCCGAAGAAAACTGCAAACCTTTAGCTTTCAGAACTCAGTCAAGATTAAAGTTGTTCTTTGATGGGAAACACACCATCCCCTCCTTAATGAAAACCATGGGGAGACTGATGCTGCGGATGGCTTCTTAAAGAGGGAGAGAAAAAGCCTTGCTCCAGGTTTGAGGACAAAAATCAACGGCACAATTCGCAAAGGGAAGAAGAGGAGAGGAAGGAGTTGGGCAAAGGGACCCGCCTTGCCTGGCTGAGCAGGGAAACCGCATCTAAAGGTCACGTCCCCACCTGACACACACTTTGGGGTCGTTTCGCAGATGTTCCCCTGATTCACAAAGGCGCGTAGCATCCCCCCCCCCCGCCCCCTGCCTGCCCCAGAGCTCCCTAAAAGCTGCCAAAACCCTTCTCCTCCTGGCAGACAAATGGCCCCCCTTGCCCTGGGCTGGGGCCAGCCTCCAGCCCTCCCCCTGCCCTCTCTCTGCTGTGAATGACAGTTAAAAATCAGACTGCAAACAAGTGGATTTTGGTCTGAGCTGCAATAGCCCTTATTTGCTTTGCTTTAACAAACAGCTGGGGGGGGATTTACTTTCAGGCTGGCTGTAAAAGCCTGGCATGGGAGGGGAAAGGCAGAGGACGGAGGTTAACTGGCGGCATGGGGTGTCTTTTCATGCCCTTTGCGAGTCAAAGCGATGGCTGGGTTTATTTGCTTGCTCTCTGCAATAAATGGGAGCCCTTCAGGTGAGAAGATGCTGGAAGGGTGGAATGACAGGACAGATTTACACCTGTCCTTACAGCTTACTCTGACAACCCCTATAGCCTACAGAAATGACCAGTGGTGCCACGTAGTCTGGAGAAGCCAGCAGGTTCACCTGCCTTTTTGTTGTTTTTTCCCCTTTGCTTCCCCCTTCCACCCCCACCCCCCGGCTTCTTACTCCCTTTCCCCTTTTTCTTACAGCATGACATGAAACACAGAGAGATCGCCCTGACTGATATGCTCCTGCCATCCACCCGCTGCCCCAGGAAAACAAATACCACAGCCGACCCTGTGGAGCCCCTTCTCGGCACCTCCTTGGTGGCGCAGGGTGCCCAGGCTCTATGGCCACCACACTACAGCCTCCCGCTATACTGCTGTTTCATCACTGGCCTCCTCCAGTTTTCAGCTGTCCCCTTCCAGCCAAGAGGGCAGAGAGGAGATAAATCCCCCTTATGTTCTGCCCCCCACCTAACCATTCCACCTCGATGACAGAGGCTGTCCAGATCCCTCTGGAATCTGGCCGGACCCAGCTGCCATCTTCATCTGTGGAGAGGATGAAGGCTGCATTCCCCATCTCCCAACCCAAGGGCCTGTTGCCACCTCCTAGTGCCTGCTGAAAGCCCTCCTCAAAGCCAGCTCTCAAGTGTGGCGTCTGGTGGAGCCAGGACCACTCAGCCTCGCATTCAGCACTCCTGGATGAAGGGCTGGCTGCAGCCATTCAGGCTGAGGACATGGGGGCTGTTGCTGACGGTCCTGTCCCCTCTGTAGAGAGGGGTGGAATGAATTTCAGTAGCCCCTAGCCAAAAGCATCTTGTGAGCAAGCAACACAGCCCAACATTTCATCACCCAACTTCATGTAAACACCACTTAACAGGACCTTTGGATGCTGTCTTCCAGCATGGGTGCCTTCAGTTATATTCAAAGAGCCAAATATAAAAGCCACCTGGCATGGCAGTGTGTAACTGAGGTCTTCTGATGGATCCCACGTGCCCATGTTAGGTGCCCACGTTCCCAGGACAGAGCTCCTGAGCTGCACAGTGCTCAGGCACAGGATGCACAGGATGTAGGACACCACGCACAGAAAAAACACCAGATCCTAAGCTGCTCTGAGCATCTTTGTCTAAGGTTTGATAGATGCCACATTCTGCTCGGGATCTCCAACTGCAATTCTTTTCCTGCAGCAAGCAACGGAGCCAAAGTCACTCGTTCTCACAAAAACTCGGAGAAGGCTTCTCATCTCCCTGTGCCTCTTCTTAGGCTCATTCCAGTGATGATTTCCCAATTACACAAAGTCAAACAATTTCAACAGAAAAGACTGGGAATGCCTCACAGGAGGACTCTTGCCTCCCTAGGGCTAGGAAAATATCGAGAACCTGACCCAAGTGAGGCAAGCGTGGGGATTTGCAAACAGGTCCCTCTGCTCATGCTGACAGCCCTAAGCCCTGGGCTGGGGTTGTAGCCAGAGGCAAGCACTCGAGATTCTTCTAAAATCTTTGGGAACATCTAAGGGTTCGGCACTTCTGAAAATCTCTTAAGGCTTCCTCAGATGCCTGGAGAGAGATTTCACAGCTTGCTTCCTCTTAACAGCTGAGTTTTGAGTCTCTGGCCAGAAAAATAGGCTGTGCAACTTCAGAGTGCCTTCTTTAGGATAATTAAGATTAATAACTCATGATTTCACCTATGATACACACCATCATTGCACAGTAATGATGAGATAGTATCTTCTGTGGTAAAATTCATCCCAGTGAAGAAGATAGACAAGCATATCATGAAGGTAATATGGGAGACGGGGAGAGGAGTTAAACCTTTTACAGCCTGGAAGGAGCAGGGGTGCCTTTCCCTACTGCATTCCCTTTTGGAGGCTGAGCCTTACTGGGATGACTCTGCCAATGAAGACATTGCAGGAAGCGATGAGGCCAAGAATATCCTTTGGAAACTTCAATTAAAAAAAAAAAAGGTTTTGGTTGATTTTTGCTTTTCCATTACATTGTTTTGGATACCATTTTTGCAGGTTAGTCACAATGAGTAAAGCCGAGGCAAGAGTCAATGCCTGGGTAACAGTGCTAGCAGAGCAGCAGCAGCAGCGGAGCAGGGATGCGTCTGTTTTCTCATCTGCAGTGCGAATACTGCAGCTCTGCAATTTGCATACGACTGCTCTGTAGAGCAAATGCCTTTCAGGGAAGAAGCAGAGATGCTCTTTGGGATTGGCAGTGGGAAGAAGAGGATGGAATACAATACTATTTTGAATCATCTCTTTTCCAGCCACTCTGGAGTTGATGGGGTGGCATTTAAAGGGAGGCATCAATCCAGGTGCATGACCACGCAGCGTTAAGACACTGCAGCACATCTCTCCATGGAGGTACTTACTCAGCCATTGCTGGCCGGAATTTCAGATAGAGGGTGCATTACACCTGCTTCGCTGATCTCAGATCAACCACAAAGTCAAGTTCAAGGTCTCGTTCTCATTGCTTTAAACGACCTGGACCATGCCTGTCAGAGAAACCACTTCCCCTCCCATATGCCGGGATCACCAGAGGTGCTGGAGTTTATACCCGGAGGAGGTTGCAAAGGGGAGTGCTGACAGCAGGCTTTGCTGAGTGAGAGGCCCTTAGCAAGACAACCCACTTCTCACTTCCATTTACCAAAGCCTGGATGTGGTTACCTCCTGGTGGAGATCCACTCTTTTCCATCAAGGATTTCCCAGATGGGAACGCATGCTGCCCTGTCCTTCCTACTACTGCTCCCTTCTGCAGAGCGTACACAACACATCCAAGGCATCCCAGAAGTGCTGGGTTTGCTGCACCTCTCCAAGATGCAGCCTATCTGCATATATGCAATGACCACGTCTGGGAAGTTTGGATGCATTCAGCATAGACATTCCAGGCACAGAGAAGGGTGTGCTCAGAAACTTCAGACATTTTCTAAGCCTACTCAAGACCTGCCATGACCAGATAGTTTGTCCAGCCAAAGAAGTGCTGAAGATGGAGCACATGGTTGGGAAACATCAGATTTGGAGGAAGTTCAGGACATTCAGGAGACACTTCGGAATGTGCAGTTTTTCTTGCGTGACACACAGGGTCACTCTTGTCAACAAATACCCTATTTTAATATTTCATTAAACTTTCATGGTGTACTTTGTGTCCATGATATAGGCACAGTCAACAAACCTAAAAATCAATTAATCAGTCCCTAAGCGAGTACCCACTGAGAGAGAGAAAGGCTCCCATTAATTTCTCCAGACTTCAGGTCAAGCCCTAAATGTATAAAGATCAAAAGACCTGGAGATTAGCATTCAGCAAAGTCATCAGCAGTGGGATTTCCAAGGGCCACACTCAGCCCCTTGCAACTACATGGACAAAAAAATATTGACCCAAGATTTTTTAGTTCCCTTTTTTTGCAGTGTGGCAACTCTTGATATTTTTTTTTTTATTTAAAGAAAGGAAACGGTGAAAGAAGTTGTTTGCACTTTTCTCCACAAGTGACAGTTTTCCTAGAGGCGTATGTCTGCTTTGCACACACACATCACTCCTAGGTTCCTGAGAAGATGAGTGACAGCCAAATTGCCTTGCAGCCTTTGCTTTTTGCACATCTCCCCTGCCAGGTTTGCACTGAGAACAGGTGGCTTTCGCACCTAGTACATATTTCTCCTGGCTGAGTGTTAACAGTGAAATCAAATCCTTCCCTTTGACCTAGGAATTTTGATGGGAGAGGGAAGGGTGTCTTGTTTGAGGGGGTGTGGCACTTCTTTCCACAGGAACATTTATCATTTCTCTGCTGAAAAAGAGACCAATAATCCATACCCCGTGCCTGTTATTACCCTGTGAATTCAAAGGTGTCTCATTTTTAATGGGCCCTTAGCAATAATACAGGCACCTCATCATTTATCATCTTGTGCTGACATCTTCCTTGATGCAAAAAGCTTCTGAATGGCATTTCTAAAAGAGGTTTCAGCAGAATGAGCCATGAGGGGTCGTGTAGCTTTTCCTATAGTCAAGCAAAGGAAAGACCTGAGGTGTGTTTTTTGCCTTTGCACTGGAAAGAATGACAATATCAGATACCTTATGTTCTCCTCTCAAGTCTACTTCCAGTGCCAGGCACAGCACAGGGGATGAAAATTGACCTCTGAGGGCCACATCTCCCTTTTCAGCAAGGGCAAGAGGGACGAGACACAGCAGCCTGGGCAGGAGAGCCCTGCTCCCACCTCTTTCCCTCATCCCACAACCCACATCGGAGCCAGCACGGCACAGAGATGCCCCTGCGCAGGGCAGAGCTGACCCTAATTACTTCCCCTCCCTCCCAAAACACAGCAGAAACGAAGGGGTGAATCACAGCTTTGACCTACAATTTGGAGCCTGCTTTTTTCCCAGGGCTTTAAGGAAATCTTGTGTTAAACCCATAACTGAGTCCTAAGGGAGACAGGCAAAACATCCTCTGACACAGCTGACCTCCTTTCTCTCTCTCTCTCCCCCAGAAGATGTTTTTCAAGGAAAGAAGCCAAAAATCCAGCTTAGGGAAATGAGCAGAGCTTGGCTGGGTCGGTTGGGCTGCGCTGACTTTGGCCAGGCAGGCGCTGCCTCCTAACCTGCTCCTATGCAAATCCCACCGCCACCACCACCAGTCTCGCTCTGGCAAGGCTGCTCCTTCCTCCTAGCCAGGTTTGTGCAAATACAGTCTTGCCACAAATCCATTTGCAATGGCCTTAAATGACAACAGCTGATTTTGATGCTTGCAACAGTAAATCTTCCATTTTCCCTTCAGAGGGTTTGGCAGTGTGATGTTGATTTTCTTCTCCAAACCTTGCCTGGTGAAGGTTTCCCTATCTCATAGCCTCATGCAAGCACAACACTCTGTAATTACTGGGTCCGGAGTCTTTCATTCAAGTGCCTTCAAGGACTTTGAAGCATGAAGAATTTTGACTCGGGGGCCCCTGAGGCAAAAGCCCAAGGATTACTTTGCCCAATTTACTTATGAGTAAACTGAGGCACAGCAGAGAGGAACCTCTAATTTTCACGAGTCTGTTCATTCAGGGTTCCTCGTTTTCCACACTCCCAACTAAAAAATGCCCTAAAGGCTTCAGTATTCAGGGCTGCTGAGCAGCCAAATATTTGGCAGAAGGATTTTGCAGCACTCTACAAAGTCAACTCCATCATCTCCCAAACCACCCACTCAGAAAAAATCAGGGCATCCAAAACTGGTGGTTTGTTACACTCAGCTGATAATAGGGTGTGTTATTAATAAGCCCCAAATCTCAACCTTTCTGCACTTTCATTGAAGAGATATCTAGAGGGGAAAACAGGAAAGCAGGTAATATCTTCCCCCTCTTCTGCCCGAGAGCTCAGTGTGTGGGCAAGGGGTGGGAGGAAGGGAGGTGTTTTCAAACAGCTTCACAGGAGGATCAGTGCCTGCGCTCGCCAGGAGACTCCTCTGTTGCAAGAGGCACCAGGGCCACGGGCACCAGAACATGACGAGCGTGGCCTGGTTTCCAGCAGCTCTGCACCCACGGTTGGGTGCCCATTTTAACCTAAGGCTCAGGCATGAACTCATCCCTCGGTTGTCCCCAAGGGTGCTGGATGGTGGGTGGATGGACTCTCTGTTGAGCGCTTTCTCCAGCACCCACTAACGTGTGGACATCAGTGACAGCTTTATCACCTGCTCTGGGTACCAAGCAGCTGTGCCCACTGTGGATCCTCAGGCCTCTGCCCAGAAATGAGTGCTTGCTGTAATATCCACTGCTTTAGTGGGAATCACTAAAGGTCTCCTTCTCTAGCCCACTGCTGTCTATTTTCACAAAACTTATAGGAAACTTTCACCCTTCGATCAACTTTGACTGAAACCACCATTTGCATTCAAAAGGCACTAGGGGAAGGGGATGGAGGTGAAGGGCGAAGCCCCTGAAACCTCCTTTCCTAGCAACTGTCTCAAGAAAAAGAAATAATTGTGTATTATCCATATGCAGCCAGAGAAGAAGTTACAGAGAAGAATCCATCAAAGAGGGAAAGGAGATTCAGATATTCAAGGAAGAGATTTCCAAACTGACTTATGATTTTCCCTTCAGGATCTCATTGCAATAGGCACTGTGCAAACATGCAGTGAGAGACAATTTCCTGCACTAGATATATTAAAATTTAAGCTGCAGAGACAGAGTGTGGGAGGGAAAATGGGAGGGTTAAGCAGAATTGAACTGACTCACCCTGGGTTACTTATCTGGTCAAGAATAGAGGCAGGGAGAAATAATCCAAGGCTCCAGAGTGCCAGTCCAACACTCTGTCCTTCAGACAAGGTTGCTCCTACCTACCCCTTTGATCTGCTCATAGCAACAGCGGGCAAGGGCCACCTCCTGTCAAAATGAGAAGCCAGGCAGCAGCCAAAGAGCAGTAAACGGAGAAATACCACGAGAAGACCATCTGAGAATGCCAAACACTTGTGAGAATAAAGTGTCTGTTGCCAGCAAAAAAATGGTGGTGTCACACGCGAGCTGGAGTAAATCACCATGGTTCCCCAGCAAGCCAGGGCTCTGCTCATTAAGCATCAGCAGGATCTGCTCCACGTTATCAATCACTCGTGCCAGGTAGAGTGCAGGGGAGTTGTGAGCTCGTTCAAGGCCACAGCCCAATTAGGAGAGCACCAACATGTGGTTCCAAGCCAGTGATCTGGATGTGTTGGGCAGGGAGAGAGAGGGTTGATAAAAAAGGGAAAGTAATGCCAAAATAGTGATGTAAATTAACCGCCTTGAGTAAAGGAAAAGAGAAGGGAATCTTGTCTTGGTAAAGGTGAATTAACCTTCCTTACCCCTATGAACCCCTGAAAGAGTTAACAAAATAGTAGGAAAAGGAGAACAGAGATTCTAATTTATGGATAGGTTCAAAGGGCTTTTGATAAAGCCCTTCAGTAAAGTCTCTGAAGGAAATTTTATAATCATGGGGTTGGGAGATAAAGTGCTGTCATAGATTAAAAACTTGTTGAGACAGAAAACAGAGGAGAAGGAAATAAATGGCAAATGACCAGCATGGAAATAATTTAGGAGAGGTGTCCCCAGGATGAATTTGGAAAGTGGTTAACTGTAGTATGACTTTATGACTAATAGCAATTAGACCTGGTAGAAAAATAAACAGAAGCGTACTAACGTCGAACCTGCACCCATTGCCTCTATGCGCTGCAGAGAAGAGTCTGATCTAGAACAACCCATCCGGGTTTTTTGATTACTTCGGGGGGGGGGGGGGGAAAGTGCTATTATTCCCATTCATTCCCCACAAAGTAAGAACAGAAACATTTCGATGACACCTCTCTGTCCCCACATTCCCTCCGCGGGCAGACATTTTGAGTGTGCACTGACAGAGACTACCTGGCACTGGGAAAGCGGAGGAGCAGGATTTTTTTGGCTTTCAAGTGCAATAAATTTTTCAGCGATTCCCTCCCCCTCACCTCTCCCTCCCTTCACCGACTGTCTTTCCTGAGCTCCTGTGGGCTGCGACCCACTGGCTGAGAACACCCATGGGAGAAAGGAAGCACCGTGCTTCGCTGGCAGCTAAAAACTATTTAGTTGAGCCGAGCCTAGGTGAGAATGCTTGCAAATACCAGGGGGATCCGGGGGTACTATACAGCAGGGTGTGATATCAGCAAGTAAAGCTGAGCAGCAGCTAGGTATCAGCCTAGACTGGACTTTCCTAAGTCAATCCCCTGAGTTTGAAAGGGATGAGAGAGAAATGGTCCTGCCACCAGCTACCCCTGGAGACCTGCTCCCACTGCCTCCAGGGAGCCCCTCCTGGCCCTTGCCAGCTCAGTCAGCCCATGGCTTGGGCAAGGAGCCCTCCAGAGCCAAAATGTACTTTGCAAGGAGTGAGGATGGGGATTTACTTGGCAGCAGCTCAGCACCAAAGCGAGCCTCCTGCATGCTGCTAGGAGATGCTGAGCTTCTGCAGGTGCCATGCATGGCACAGGGCACACGAACAAACACAAGGGCTGCCATGGCATCTTTTACCGAAAGAGGTGTAGAAAAGATGACGGTGAAACACCCTTTTCCTTTTCCCACTTCCCAAACGCAGGAAAACATCAGCTACCTGGGATGCTTTCCACATGCTGGCTGCCCCCCACCTCAGCAGCTCCACTCTGAGATGCAGACTTGGAAAAGATCCTCTGCACCAAGTCCAGCCCCTTGTTATTTGCACGGAAAATAAAGCAAGAGCACTGTGTGGAGATGAACCAGATTCAACCAGCCTTTAATCAAGTCATGCAATCTCAGGATAATTTGGAAACAAATGAAAATTAATACATTTTAGGCATGCTGAAGGCTGAGGAAGGGAAAGGCTGGATGCGGCTGCTGCATGGGCATGAAAGGCAGCATGGATGTTCACAGTGGGTCCATGCCCTCTCCATGCCCCCGGGGAAGAGCAAGGCAGCTGCTCTGAGCAAGAAGGTGCTCGGCATTTTAAAAGAACTGGACTCAGAGTAAGGAAACAGTTGCAGGAATATTGATTGCACAAGATGGCTGGTTGCCTGCCTTGTCTTTGTGAGTCTTTCTATTTTTTTCCCTTCCCAGCGCACCCACAACGCCAGCCCTTTTATGACAGAATGATTTTAGTGAGCCTAAACACAATGTGCCTTACAGCTGTAATTCTGGGACTCCTTGAGCGTGAATCATATGATGCACAGAGCTGATAGTGGGGGCAGAGGCATTTGCTTCGTTTCCAGACAGAGGGATCGAGTCAGACTCCATCCGGCTGAACCAGTGCTACCACTGCTCCCGCACCTTTTTCCAAACACTACGTCAAAGCAAGGCCAAGTACCTGTACGAGCCCTGTTTACTAAAAACCACCCTCCTGAGCCGCAGTGTGGCTGAAGAATCAAAGTGTGGCGCTGCCGTTGAGAGCTCAAGGCATTCCAGTCCCTGGTCTCTTGCAAAATCTCATGACCTTATGTAGGCGAGGCCACAAAATTCACTTGTTCAACTTCATTCTCAGACTTTCATTGAGTTTGACTCAGGGGAAAAAAACCCCAAACCATAAAGTAGCAGAAATAAAAATAATACCAAAGGGAACGGAGTTTGCAGGGAGGGAAATCTCACTGCCCTTCCCTCCTGCCCAGAGCTACGGCTGCTGGGGACCTGGTGGCAGAGGCACTGTGAGCTGTCACTGCAAGCGACAGCATGGCATGCAGGCAGGATCATGCCTATCCTGGGAAGATGGGCAGTGGGGGCTCCACAGGGCACTGCAGGGAAGCAGGGTGGGCAAACTGGGGGTGACTGCAACTCACAGCTACACGGACCCTCATTTTGGCTGCAGCCGAGGGGCCTTGGTGTTGGGAGCCTTAGTACCAGCCATTAAGTTTGTGGGTTTTTTAAAAATTTCCACCCATTTTTTTACTCCTTTTTAAGCCCCTCAAGTCTGAATCCATCTACCCAGCCCTCCCAAAGAAAAAGCAGGAAAGAAAACCTTGGGACAGAGATTTGAGAGGCATGGAGGGATATAAAAGCACGCACAGATGCTTCCCTCCAAGCAGGACTGTGCATTTCTCTGAGCCACAATGCACGCTGGCATCGTTCCACTGACTTCAGAGAAACCATGCTACCTTGGGGCCAGATTAATCTGCCTTAAGCAAACGCTCAAGACACTTTTTTTTCACTCACTTTGGTGGAAACCAGTACTGTCCCCACTGTCCTCCTGTTATACAACGCATCTCCAACACTTTGCTTACATTTTATTTATGTAGCCTTACTCAAAGGTCACTGGTGCAAAAAATACGCAATTTTTACTATTTGTAGGTCATAGGATTTCACAGGTATGAGTGTCCTTTTATAGCATAGAACCAAACAGCTAAGAACATATTTTGATTACCCTTTAAAACTTGCAATAAAGGTGTTAAAAGGAAAGAGTGTTTTTACATGCCATGTCAAGCCTTAATCTACTCCATATCTCTCACACATGCTCTTCCAGCAGAGTGCAGTTGTTTTGAGTCTGTCTCTGCCATTGTTTTTTGCCCCCCCTAAGTAGCACTTGTATAACCAGCAAAGGAAAAGCAGAAAAGCCTATCTGCGACCGGCTTTTTAAAGTAGCAATTCAATGTTGTTCTCCTGCCCCAAGGAGTTAGGTATGATGCTGCTACTGCCTTCCCATGGGAGGTGATAAGAAAGTTTGGGCTCAAGTTACCAGCAGGAACACTGGGCTGGTCACAGCAAACCTTCAGTGTCCTGCTGGCAAGGAGCAGCTGGACGCCTGGCCCACGAGCCGCAGCTCCAACACTCAGCTTTCTCCTGCCCTGCTGCGTGCAGCTCCCTACAGCTCTACGTCAGCGCAGGAGATGGGGACGTGGGTCAAGCTGTGAGGTCCCTGGGCGTGTGGGTCCTGCAAAGTGCCCAGCCTTGTCTCCAGCCCCGTCTACAACACCAGAGGAGAATTAGGGGGCCTACAACTGGAATTAAAGAAGGCAAAGAGCTAAGCAAAGCAGTGGGAAACACTTAGGAGATAAGCCTGGGCTTTGTCTCCCTTTCGCTGAGAGCTCTAGCAAAAGCAGGGCAAGGAAACAGAATACTTCTTTTTCCCTTTAGCTATCTGTCACGAAGCTGGGGGAGGAGGGCACTTAAATGCCATAAAACCATCCCTTAATCCCCCTCCCAGTAGACAGATAGTTGCCAGGAGCGCCTGTCTTCCCAAGCCTGCCAACAGCCCGCAAGTGACACCTCTGAGACAGAACTATCATTAGCTGAGATTCCCAAATGACTCCCAGAGCAGTCCCATCCCCGCATCCTGCACATCCTCTGTGCTCCTTGCCCCTACGCCCCGCTCAGGGGCTGCCTGCAGCCTCCGCCAGTGATGCTCCTGCTCTCTCACTAGTCCAGTTTAAAAGCCACATGGTCCGACTCCTGAGCAGCTTAAAAATAAACAAACAGTGACTCTCCTAAAACAGGAGAGTCCAAACAAATAATTATCACCTCCCCCTTGATGATGGCTAGCAGGGCCACAGAGAGCTGGCTGCTCCTTCTGCTTCTGTGTGGTCTCCCTTACAGACAGATGAACATAAAGGACTAAGTCACTGAAACTTAACGAGTTACTGCTCGTTAGCTGAACTGCATTAACTGCTTGCGTGCGTGCTCCCTATAGATAGTTGGGGCGAACTGATTTTATTTGTATCAGGCATGGGCTAGGACAGCATTTTGCAGCCTCAGTCTGAAGCTGGTTTTGAAGAGCTTTGCAAAGGTAACTGGAAAACAAACCACTTGTCACCAGAGTTAAACCACTAACTCAGGGATCCACACCCAATGCAAAAAAAAAAAAAAAAAAAAAGCGTTAGAGGGCTGGCAGAGATAGAAATCGCTGGGCCAAGAGCATGCCAAGAGCATGCACTCAGCTGGTTAATGCAGCCCCGCTGATAAGTGGTAACTCATGATGTTTAATTGCATGCAACTACCTGTCCCTGCTTTTGTTCCCCGGGTGTGAGGAGTGCCTTGAGACAGTGCTGACTGCAGCAGCCCTGCTCTGCTCCACATGCAGCACAAGGGCACCCGAAGAGAAAAGAAATAAATAAGCAAGCAATTAATATGCCCATTTCAGAGGAAAGTTTCTACATTGTTGGAACTGCCAAAGATGGAGGGTCTGTCTACTCAGGAGAATAAACCGTGCTCCAGCTATTTTTAACCTAACCCTTTCAGAGTGCTGCAAACTGCGATGCTTTCAAAGCGTTTTTGAGGCACGACGAGTATTTTTAGGAAGAAGAAAGGCATAAAAAGTTATGTGGGGTGAAAAGGGAAGGAGGAGACTGCTCTGGGTGACTTGCCATTTGGGATGGGGTAAGAGCAGCCCCACGGACAGTTAGTGCTGAGCAGCTGACAGGCTGCGGCTTGTTGGCGTGGCCCTGCCCCTGTGTCAGCAGAGCTGTAGCTGGATAATTATACTTCTCTCTCTCTCTGGACATTTGCACAGAGGCAAAGCTCGAGGCACAAACCTAAAGCAAATTGCATGGTGGCATCTGTGTGCTAATAAGATGCCTCTGCATTTGAGAGCGTGAGAAATAAGCTGGCCGGGCTTTAAAAAGGATGAACGGATGGCAAATGTCATCCCCGTTCACCCTAGGGCTGTGGGTGTCCCTGCTAAGGAAGGGTTTCAACCCAGGTTAACCTGTCACTTGTCAAAACCTTCCTTATCCATCTCCCACAGGTGAACTCAGAGCTGAAGCCTCTCAATGTGGAGTCTGGGGGGGGTCTTGGATGTAGGACCAGGGCTTTGGCATGGGAATGCCAGCTACAGCAGTGCTCCCTCAGCCACGCTTCTGCCCAGGAGGGATTTATTTTACAAACAGATTTTCTTTCTACCAGCAAAGCTTTTGGAGAATTGGATTATTTATGAGTATTTGAAATCTTTGCATTGTTGATTTTTTTTCTGTAGCCTAACTTGGTTGGGATCTCTCATATTCTGCAAAATACTACAGTTTTATTTCAGGGTGGAAATTTCATATGAAATCCAATACTTTATGTACTTTATGATTCCCTTCTGTTGCCAGCTCTTTTATTTTTAATAACTTCTGAGATCAACGAAGCAATGCTGTTTTCAGAGAATGTTTTGTACAAACTGTCCAGATGTTCAAGTACCAATATAGAAGCATTCCAAGAAAAGAAGGCTCTATCTTCCGTCATTACAAGAAATATATTTGCTATCACATTATTAACAGATAACCCTGCCTTGATCATCAGTAGAAGTAAACATCAATTTTTATTTGTATTTTTGTAAATCTTTCTTTATACCATCTACCTAATGAACTCACCCCAAACAGCATCTCCAGCTCCATCATTTATACTGCTGAGCTAATAATTTAATTTTCATTGTGGGGGGAAGGGGGAAGATGGAAGGAAAGAGATGATTTTACTAAATTGCTTCACTTTGGATAATGCTCATCTTCTAGCCACTTCTGATTTATATCTGCCATTGACATTTCCAGTTTCTTAGAAATTAATTCCCTTATTTTAAGGAAAGAAAAATACCTTGACTGGCCGCGAAGCAGCTGAGGACCATGGGGGATGTGACAGGGCTCAGCAAAGCATCTCCCACATGCTTCCCTGCCTGAAGGGCTGGTTTCGGACCAGCCGCCTGTCTCACCCCACAGCTTCTCGGATGGGGATGCGGGCAGGAGCAGGAGCGGCGGTGGCTGCGCTGCCCACGGGCAGGGCCCTGGGCCAAGGAGCAGGTTTCTCCTCCTCCATCCCTGCCCTGGAGCAGGTTTCTCCTCCTCCATCCCTGCCCTGGGAAGGGCCCTGCGGGGCTGCCCCCGAGCGGACAGGGAAGGTCCTGCTGCTGGTGTGGGCAGCATTCTGCAGCTCCCTCGGGGCTGCCAGGAGTGGGGGACACCCCAAACCTCCCAAAAACCCAGGCTGTCCAAGTCGACCCCTCTCCTCAGACACCCCAGGCAGGGTACTGCGAGCTTGCTGCAACCCCCACCCCCCACCCCCCGCACAGATCTTGTCCTGGGCAGGTGCTGCTGGCTCTGGGCAGTGGGACAGGCAGGTCCCACATTGCCCTTGGCCTGCTGCAGGCTCTGGGGGAAAAGGAGAAGAGAGAAAAACCCAACCAAGGTGCCATTAAAGTTAATTGTTTTTTATTGCTGGTTTAACAGTGTCTTGTAAATCTTTTTACGACCCAGCCCAGGAACACCAGTGAGGCCTAAACTGGAGTTGGAGCAGGATGAGTAAGGGAGCGAGGACAGGGGAAGAGCAGCTCTTGCCCTGCTTTCCCCCCTGATCCCCATCAGGCTGGAGAGCTGCAGACTTGGGGCCACAACATCCAGAAGAGATTCTTGCCGGTGCAGAAGGGGGTGCAATAAGCCCTAAAATATTCTACACCCCTTCTCTAGCCAGCCAAGACCTGAAGGTCCCTTTTGCCCCAGAAAGCTTGGCTGGGCCCGTCAAAGTTTGTTCCTTGCAGAAACAGCACAGGAACACACGCATGTCCTGCAACTCGTGGGGACACCACTGGACATGGAGGAGGAGTGGGGTCACCTCGCTAAGGTCCCCGCAGAGCACAGGAAAACCCCTTTGATCTTGCGTACTTGCAAGGAGAAAGCTAATCCCATGTTGTGATATAAGTACCAGATGCTTCTTGGAAGAATTATACTGGGGCACAGGGTTAATGCTCCAGCTTTTCTTTAAAGTGTCCTGTGGATTATTCCCCGATTAAAAGGATTGTTCCCCAAACGGCTGGAGTGTCAGCCCGGCTGTTATTGTTGTTGTTGATACATTGGGCGCGGGAAAGGACATGGGGGAAACAGGGTGTTGGGATTTATTTCCTGCCTCAATAACCTTTTGCCCCCCCTTTGCCCGACCCCTTTTCTCCCTTACGAGCTCACTGGGGAGTGGGTTGGCCACTGCTGGAGCTGCTCACCCAGGAGGAGAGGGAGGGAGGCTGGGGAAAAGGGTGCTGGGAGGTTTTTTTACATTTTTTTCCAAGTTCAGTGTATTGGGCATCAACATCTGTGACTGAACTTGTGACACCGAGGTCGTGGTGGTGGGGCAGAGCGGGTAAAGGGCTCAGCCCCTGCGACAGCACATCCCCCTCCGAGCCCCACATCATCCCTGCTCAGCACAGGGGGCACGGGGGAAACGAAGGGGAAGGCAGAAGGAAATACTGTGCCTCTTCCTGCTCCTGCTGCCCAAGGCAGGCGATGCTGCAGGTTCCCCCCGCGGGGAGCCCCCGACTCTGTGCCCGTGGAGGTGTCCCCCACCTCCCGAGTGACCCGTGGAGCAGCCGCATCATTCTGCCTCACCCCCAGCTCCACTTTTTTTTTTACTTTTTTTTCTTTTCTTTTTTCTTTTTCTCTGCCACTTTTGAGTCCCAGCCCCAGCCAGATCCGCATCCACTAGCCCATCGCCCCTGTCACCCGAGCATCCTTTGAGCCTCTGCCCCCCTGCCCTGGGGCCGCTGCCGCAGCTGTGCGAGTGGGCAGCCCCCCCCTCCCTCCCCAGGGCTTCGGAGAAGCTGGCAGTGGGCTCGGTGCCGGGCTCGGGTGGAGGGCGATGGGCTCCCGCACCCCGGGCCGGGGGGCGCTGCCAGCCGGGCACCCCCTGCCTCCTCCCGCTGCATCACTCGCTCTCCCCGCTGATCTCAGTTCAACGCACTTCTGCCCCCACGGAGAACAGGTATGGGACCTATGAACGGCAAATGTTTTAAACCAGGACGGTGCCGGGCTTGGAAGGGGCGAGGGAGGAAAATAGCATCTTCCCAAAAGCAGAGAAAGAGCAGCAGCTCCAAGGAGGCACAAACACAGCATCTCCTCTCTCACCACGGGCAAGGGGCGCCGGGGTCCCCTCCCGCGCGTCTCCCCAGCTCCCTCTCCAGGATGGGGGGGATCGGCAGAACTGCTATCTCCGGGTTAGGGAACATCACACCTGTTATTTCCTGGGGACGTAAACGAAATCGCCCCCTGCGAGGCAGCGAGTGGAGCGCACCCCCCGCCCGGCGCCGCCCGCGCGCTGTGTCTCCCGGGGGAGCGCAGCCCCCCGGACTCCCTGCTCCCACGTAACCGGGCTCCTTCCCTCGGTATCTCCCCCCTCCTCAACTACGGCCCTCCCCGATGCATCAGGGTTTGGTGCCCCTTGGCACTCCGCTCGTTTACATGGGGGTTGACACCTTCCCTCCCCCCTCTCACATACCCCGGGCCGCGTGTCCTGCCCGCCCCAGCTCCCGCCCCCCCCCAGCCAGAGGCTCGGAGCAAAGCGCTCCTCTGCCCCCCGGCGGGGCTGGCTGTTTCCCCCCAAAGCCGCTTCCAGCTGCCCTAGAACAGCCCACCGTGCGCGCCTGCCCGCGGAGCGGGGCGCAATCTCCGCGCCGGGCTGGGCGGGGGTCGGGCGGCCCCGGCTGTGGTCCCCCTCCGCCGGCAGCGGGGTCGCACGGCCCGGGACGGGGGTGCCTGTGCGGGCAGGGCCCTTCTCCCCCCTCGGCTGCCCCCGCCCTGCGCTCTGCGCTGCTCCGCGCCTCACCGCGCAAGGCCTGCGCCCGTCAGCACCAGTGTTAGGTGAGGTTATTCCTCTTCTCCTGAAGGACCCTGTGATCGCTGTGCCCCGGCAAACGCCACCGCGGCCGCTTCCGCAACGCCCCTGCGGAGCGGCGCGGTGTTCGCTCCCGGCAGCTCGCGCAGAGCGGCCGCGGGGCCGGGATGCTGCGGGGGATGCTGCCGGAGAGCTGCGCGTCGCGGGGAGCGGGCAGAAGCGGCGGCTCCGCCAGCGGCCCCTCATCCCTCCAGCCCGGCGGGACAGCCCCCGGCCCTGTCAGCCCCCAGACTCCCGGCCTAGTAAGTTCCAGCTGCCTGTTTGCTTCCTAAACTCGTTCAGTCTGCATCAGTATTTTCGCGTCCCCTAAACGCCCAGGCCGAGCACCCCCCAAACCACCCCCACAACTACATCAGTCTACATACGTTTTATGCATTAAGCACTATAGAGCTGCGTGTGCAGCCACATACAGAGACCTACAGCAAGCACCCATGGCAGCCCCCCCAGTTTTGCCATTGCTCTGCCCTCTGCCCCAGTGTCCCCCGCACGCCCACCACATTTTTCCCCTTAATGCTTTCACAATTTTTGCCCTTTGCCTGTCTTTTTGGGGATTTATAGTAAAAACATCAGCAAGGGAAGGGGGAGACACAACAGAAAGGCTGCAAAGAAGGGAAAAACGTCAAGGCCTGATAAAAAGGAGGAAAAAACCCCCCTAATATATCCTAGCAGGGACTTACAAAGCAAGCTATTTCTCCTCAAGTTGAGCACAGAAGGGACATTTTTTCCACATTAAGTGTTGGGAAGGCAAAACCAGGGTCCATAACTGGGAAATTATAAAAGGAAGTAAATCCATCAAAGCAAATGCAATTGGGAATACAATTAAGCAGAGGGCTGGAAGGACACGAAAGGAGGGAGGAGGGAGGGAGCTCTGCCGCTGAGTGACAATAAGCAGGCTGTGCAGGGGAAAAACACCCCAGCAAATGCGATTTTGTAGGAGGCTCTGGGCAAGGAATAAAATCGATAGTAACCCAGGGCGGCTTGCGGGAGGTGGGAGATGCGGGATGCCACGGTTCCCTCATCCCAAGGGTTGGGCTGGTTCTTTTTTTTTTTTTTTTTTGGCAAGTAGCCTGGTTCTTAAGACAAAAGCAGCAGCTTTCTTTTTTTGGTGCGAAAAGGTGATGCCGGCCGGGGGGTGGGCGCTCCGGTCCGCGGGACAGCGCTGGGGACACGGGCAGGGGGACAGAGCCCCCGCGGGAACGGGGCCGCTCAGCGCGGTGGGGGCGGGGGGGCAAAGGGAGAGATGTGCCGTCCTGGCAGCCCAAAATTCGGCGTTTCCACCCCAATCCTTGCTCAGGACGCCCTCCCTCCTCCTTCCCCGGGTGTTAAGGGCAAGCGGGGGCTTTGCTCCGATGTCCCCTCCCCGCCGGTGCGCGAAGGGCTCCTGGCACCGCGGAGGGATTTTCGGCTCTGAAGGATGCGGGGAGGAATTAAAACTATCCAAACTCTCAGGCAACGCTTAACCCCCTTTCCCCTGTTTTTTTGGGGAACAGAGACAGGAAGGGCTGGATGGACCGTACTCACAAAAGTGAGGTTGTATGCGCTGTCGTTAAAAAAAAAAAAAAAGAAAAAAAGAAAAAAGCGCCGAATTTTCTTTTGTTTGTAATATAATCTACAGCCCAGCTCTGGAAACTTAAGGAAACTACTTATAAACCTCCGTGCACCTATTTATACAGCCTCTAATTGACACATATACGCGCGCAGAGCCTTACATGACACTTAATGTTCGGGGTTTTCTTAAAAACAATAGATCTCCCGTCAGAATTTCCTATTCCTCATGCTTCAACTCACCATCGTTTCCACTGGGGGGGAAAAATGTGTCAGGATAATCAGCGATTTTCAGCGGCAGTGATTTTTTTTCGATTGAGGGTTAAAAAAAAAAAAAGGCAAACGAGCAAAGGTAGCATCAACGTGCAATTAGATGACAAGAGTTTTTGCACAAATGAACTTAATGAGTAAAAAAAATTAATCTCTAGTTAAAGGCTTTGCCCCCTCACTGAACCAGATTAACAGTATTTGTTGCTTTTCTAACTATACAAAACTGCAGTAATGAAAAATAATCTTGACATCATTTAACTTCCTTAAGGTATCTTTCCCCCGCAGATGCTCTGAAAGCTATTAAAAAGATGAGACGAGGTTGTATTGAACTGCTATAACGTTCGCTTTAATCAAAATTAGATGGAATCGCTTAATATAATAATTAAGAAAAGCTCCCATTTAAAAAAAATAAATAAAAATCATTAGTTCCTAGCATCAGCAAACTTCAGCATTACCAGCCCGCTTTCCTCCAGCCTTGCCCGCGCCAGGAGACAGACACTGCAAATTTTGCGGACACAAAGGCTTTAAAATCCCTTTAATACGAACACGCCGGGACCTCGGGGCTCCTTCGCTTCCACCTTTCTCGCCGGCTCCGGAGCTGCTGCCCGGTCGCACCGCCGCGGGGTGGTGGCACCCCCTTCCTGCCCGGCCCCCCCTTCCCGCGGGCCACATCGGATGAAGAGAAAGTGATTTTAGCTCCTTGTAGGAAATCTGACATATCGCCGCTGTCACGGGGCTCGGACAAGATAAGTGAGTAGTCTGTACCACAGCATCCCGCAGAGTCATGTCAGCAGCTCGTCCCGCCGAAGGGGACCGGGGAAGGAGCTGGACCACAGCCCCCCTACCCCCCCCCCCCCCCGGCTCAGATCACAGGGCTTTGGGCAAATTTTCTTCAAACCTCAAGTTTTTGTGAAGCTGCTAAGGGAACTCGGGATGGACCTGGACTGCGCCGCGCGTAGTGTAACAGCAGAGTTTATATTGTACCGTCGAGTAGGAATAGAACAGATGCGGTGGGGCAGTGCTCCTGCAGCCCCCGGGAACCCCTGGAGACCCTCATTTGGGGCAAAACTGGGTGCCCATGCATGGGAAGGACCGCCTGCCCACCCGCAAACCAGTCACATAACATTTAGGGTGGGAGGAGACACAGTGGAAACCCCTTTCTGGAAAACAAAGAAACAAACCCAAAAGAAACAAAAGAAAAGATAGAAACAAAAAAGACACCCCCCCCCAAAAAAAAAAAAAAAAAAGGAAAAACAGAAAATAAAGAAAAAAACAGCCAAACAAAAAAAAGAAACAAAAAAAAGATACCCAACCCCCAAACCCCCAGTCTTTAGAAACAGCTGGATCGAGACGCCCATTCCTCCCACCACTCTCTGTAATCCAGGAGGAGAAGCTCAAGGAAATAAAAGGTGAGATCAAAAATAACCCCGGCAACCCCCTGTTAACCCCCGGCCAAGGCTTGGCGCATGGTGGAGAACATGTAAAAGCCGTGAGCAGAAGGTGGCCAGTGGGTGTGAAGCGGGGTGCGGAGGCAGGGAGTGCTGCCCCCCCGGCCCTGGGTGCCTAATCCCTGCGCTCCCCCCCTTCCCTCCTCCAGATCCGTTTTCTCCAAGGAAAGTCACAAGGTAACCACGGCTGGCTGTAACCTAAGAACTGAGGATGGCCGGGAGATTATTTTTACATTAAGAGCTGCCCAAAGATGCAAACGTGCCTTCTGATGAGTTTTGCACTTTGGATTTTGACCGAGGCATGCATAGTCATCTCCTGCTAAACGTCCTGCCCCCGCGACGGTGCTCACACACACACATGCACGGCCGCAGCACTCAGCGCAATCCCCAAGGCATGCCTACCCGGACAGAGCACCCAAGGTATAAAAAGAAATTTAAGCTTCTGCTCTGAAACTGATCTCCTTTCCCCTGGATCACACTTTTGATCTAATTTGTTTCTCTGTCCAAATGACTTGGCTCAGCCTTCCCCCTGAAAATTCGGTGTACAGTTGACATCAATCATGTCTCAGTCTAGGGAGGGATAAGGATAGAATATCAGAGAGGTGACCATGCATGCCACATGATTCAAATCATCTCAGCATTGATTAATTGGGTTCAATCTGAGTTTCAGAATCATAACAACTGTTGTTCCCCTTCACATAACATCAACAGGGCCTTTAAAGCAGAGTATCCGTTTACTCCAAGGCATGTGATGCATTAAGACCATCATCTTCTATTAAACCTGAAAGGCTGGATGAATTTTAGACAAACTCAATTAGCTCAAGATGGTTCTGCAGTGATTAGACATTGTTACCCCTTCCCCTTCATCAGGCATTTTTCTACCCCCTCTACTTTTTAATAGCGAGGACAAAGTATTTTGTCATATGGAAGATGCCTGCTCGCCTTCAGCCTGTCCTGTGGCTACTCTGACGGTGCAGGTAATCTGCTTCGACGATGGCAAATCCCCTCCAAAACTCATATAGGAAATATCTCCTAAAAGCATGACCTACTCCCCTGGACTTAAAGAAAAGCTGTTTGGGGCATGAAGCTGTTATCAAGATGAAGAAGGAGCAGACAGAAGACTGTGGTTCTGAGTTGGCCAGGAGAAGATTGTTGCTCAAGCTCCAAAGAAAGGAAGAGCCAGGCAGGACTCCAGGCCCTTATAAATAAAGTTATCCCTGCCCCCACATCCAATAACAAGTTGCGCCTGAGTTAGATAGTTGCTCATCAATTAATGACAGCTAAAACAGGAGAGAAACACCGTCTGGGTGGACGGGGGGTGAGCAGGGTTTGAGATGGAGACTACTTCTGCAATTCAGGTTTCCATATGTTAAGAAAGATGAGCCATATTTGTGTGTGTTTGATTCTTATCTACCAGCTGGGATCACTCATCCGGGTTGTAACTGAAATAATAATGATTAAAGAAAAGCATGCCTGCCTTGTAATGTTGCAAGTATGGGCCTCCACATCACATATACTCAGCCCCGACTGAGGAATGACCTATCACAAACGCAGCCTTGAGCAATCAGAGGAATATCATTTCTAATTACTGTTTTGCAGGCTGAAACCCTATTAAGTACTTCCCTGTTATGCCTATTATGACTGGTTCTATACGTAAAACAAAAGCATCCTTTTTTTAATCGTTCCACTTTCCATGGGAGCGATATCACTGCAATTCAGTTCAGGGATTGCTTTCTTATGTTTTTTTCTATTTACTTCTTAAGAAAATCTTGGAGGCTCTGCTTGCAGAGGTTGAGAGAGGTGAGTGTTGCATGAACGCCCCTTGTAGCAGGGACAGCCTAAGAACTGGGCTTAAATCCATTCCCTGATCCAAGGCATCACTATTTTCATGTAGGCAAATTTTACAACTAGATTTTTAGGCGAGTTTTAAGACAAGTTTACTTTAAAGCTTTTATCTGCACAAACTGCCCTGCTACCAGTATGCCAGCAGTGAAAACAGGTATATGATGTTTACGTGATATAAATGGATATCCCAGAACAAAACACATGCAACACAGCAGGGCCTTGCTCAGCAGCATGCTGGGGATCACACTGCCCTTCACAGCACCCAACGGTCACACAGCTAACCCAAGTACATCGTCCTGAACTGTATGGCTGACCTCTGGTTTTGACTGATTTTAGCACTAGAAACAGTGCAGTGGGGAATAAAACAAACCCCAAAGACATGGTAACAGTAAGTGCGCTACTGAAAAGCAGGGTGATGGTGGGAGATGGCAGCAAACACTCCAAAGGGACATCCAAGTGATGCTCTGCTTTGGGGCCAGGACTCTAGAGTAGGGAGCTGTCACTGTATTCACATAAATTAATCAAGGTGATTAAAAGTAGCTGTGCTGACTTCAGGCAGGATACTCAAGTGATTTGGTCAAATAACAGAAACTGTTGTCTGGACACTTATAAGGTCCACATGGGTTTTATTCATCACTCACAGAGTTTTGCTGTCTCTGGTATCACACCCAAAAAAGACAACTCTGCTTGTTTCTTTCCCAGATATAAGCCAGGGGGACAAACACACTTCACAGATACCTGAAGCCATGTTTGAAAGCAGTGGAATAAATGAGTACACAAAGATGGACAATAACTGATTTCAGGCCAGTTGACTTCCAGCTCAGCCAGAGCAGAAGCAGGCAGCTCCCATCACTGAATTTCTATGAGAACTGTGGGACATTCCATGATTGTAGTTCAAGGGAGAAACCCAGCAGAGATTCTTCCCTGACATCAGTCAGTGGCTACTACTGATGTGAGCAATGCTGGGATATGCGAAAGACCATAAAAAAGGAACTACTGTTAAAAATGTACAGCCCCCGGCCATTTCATATCTATAGCCCAAAGTAGCAGACACTTTCATCTTTTCTTTCTCACTAGACAGACCAAGAGTAGCATCCCCTTTTGTCCTAAGGGAGCTGAGAAAACAAACATCATCATTTGAGTTGAACTTGGATAGAATAGAAAAAGCAACTGGAGATTCACATTTCAGCCTTCACATCCAGACTGGCAGGGAGCGATGGGGACAGGGGCCAGAAAACCACAAAAAGCTGCTGATTCCCATTTCCCTTGTGTGCTCACGGAGGCAGGGCTGGGGGCAGAGCCGGTGCACGGCATTAAAGACCAAATTGTTCATCACCCACAGGAGCAGCCCCACACAGGATTGTACTGGCAACCCAGCACTGGCACTGTCTGACCTGCAAACCTTAACCAATCTGTTATGGGGCCACAGAGCAGCGGCAGCAGTCCTTTCCTATGGGATTAAATGCCTGGAGAATGGTCTGTTCTCCTGGAGAAGAGGCAAGCATCTCCCTCAGCCCTTTGCGCTCCCGGGGATGGAGGTCTCAGGTGCTGAGGGGATAAATCCCAACACTGAGACCAGCTACACTGGAAAAGCAAGATTTTCTTCCCCCTGCAAGTCTACTTATAGAGGAAAGATTTCCCAAGTGCTGGCGCCACGTGAAGAGGTTCTTCATCTCCCCGTAATACAAACCATCCATCTGCGTGGAGTGGATTCCTTGAGGGTTGTTTATTTTCTCTCACTTCTTTTTCCTTCTTTCACATCAGCTGCCCAGTCCCTTCCCCCAGCTCTTTCACGAAGTCTCAGATGGGAAACTGGAGATGGATGCATCCCTGAAAGCAGCGCCATTATCTCCTAATTTGTGGTGGGAAGGGAGCACAGCAGCACCTGCGCTTCTCAGTTTGGGACAACTCTCGGGGATGACCCTCACGTTTCCCCCTGTAATGATACCCACCGTCCATCATCTCTGTAGGCTGCGAGTCTCCCCCCAGCAAGAATGGGATAAGTACTCACAGTAGACTCCTCCAAAGCAGCTGAAGGCAAGGAACTGAGAGAAAGAATGCACTGAACCAGACCTGGATTTGAACTTTTAAGTCTCCTTCTCGCTGAGCATAACTTTTCACTTTGAATTTGACTGATCCAGTAGCTATAAGCTATGGAGAAAGAGTGGTGTAAGGATGTATCCATCCCTCCGGACTTTCTGGGAACTCCAAGCTGGTGCTGCCCCAAGTTTCTTCTGAGCCTCAATTCATTTAGCATTCACCAAGTGAACTATTCCAGGAATGTGCAAGGATCAGTCCCCAGTAGAGCAGATTGAGAAAGGGGAGGCCGTACAGCAGCACAGCATTTCCCCCAGCTGCTTAAAGCAGATTTCTTTTCCCTGCCTTCCAGCCAACTTCCCCTATGTGACCTGAGAAGTTTCCCCAACAAAAATATAGATGTAACCTTATCTAAAGTGAGCGCAGCAAATGTACTATGGATAATGCGTAATTAATAACAGAAAAATAATGTTTCCCCTGTTATTAAATCAAGGCCTCCCCTGACCTCTCACCCTCATATAAGTGCCTTTAGTTTTATGACAGCAACGGACAAAGTTATTGTGTGTCCGTACGTGCATGCACATCCTAGCTGGCGAGGGGCTCACCTAACTAGTGCTGGAGTTAGTTTAGGGATTTTCCTTTTTTTTTTTAAGGTTAAAAAAAGAAATGCCTCCAGTAGTTTATACGATGCTTGGCCGGCGAATGAACTCAATCAGTGTATGAAACTAATCTGGTTCCACTGAGGAAAGATTCTGCCTCACGGTCTGAGCGTAACAATATCTATTTACACACACGCATGCGTATGTGGATTGCTTTTGAGCTCCCTAATGCATTTCCAGGCTTAGACGGATGCTCAAGGAATGTATCAATATTTTTATGCATTTGCAGCACGCAAAGAGAAAACAAAGAGCAGTCAAATTCCCTGGACAGGCTCAGCATTTTTTTGGTTGTAACGCAGTAAAGTCTTCACTGCTTACAAGGCAGCATTTCTTCCCTGGCTGCTTTTCTGGTTTTAATACTTGCAGACGCTCAGCCCCCAGCCATCACCACTGACAAAAACATATTTATACATTGGGAGAGATGAATTAGGGAAAATTAACAAGTTCGGACCTGAAAGCGCATCAAGACTTTAAAGAAATTAATAAATACAAGGCCAGCCTGTTTTTCTCTGCCATGCCCCTCTTTTCCAACACGCTGATTGTCAGTAGTGCTATCTAACTCCAGAGGTCATCGGGCTTGTCTGATGTATGGGCTTCCCTTCTGATTCATTACGTTTGATGCACGGCTCTTCCAGGAGTCAACTCAGCAAAACCCTTGGGTTAATGGAAGCCACACCAGCTCCTAATCCAGTAGCTTTGAATTCTTCTGTTTGTGTTGGATAGGCGCTGCGTGAAAGCCCGGTCTCCCAGGGTCAGAGAAGTTCCTTCTGATCATCATCAACAGTGATGTGAACCCCAGGTCACACATTTTCTACTGGTCCTCCGGATTTAACAGACAGCAGCAGTGGTGCTCCCTTGCCCTGCCACACAGCCCAGGGACCCACCACCACCCAGGGACTTGGGCAGGGAGAGAGGAAAGGGACAGGACCATGTCCCTATCATCACGTAAAGCCATTTGGATGCAAGCCCCCTTCTATTCCTGTACTTATTTAATTGTCTAATTTCAAAGCAAGTAATTTCAAGACAATTAGTTTCATGGCTCAGATGTTTGCTTTTTTGTCATTCTCTGAAGTGCTAAAAGAAGCGGAAATATTGGATTTCTTCAAAATTTTCAGCCCGATACTTTCTTTTAAGGAGGTGGAAAACTCTTTCCCTTAAACACACAGATGTGAGCCAGCCCCTGGGTCTCAGGATTTATCCATTCAGCCCCTGTGGTTTGAATGTATAAATCTGCGCAGAGATCAATGTGTCTTGCAAACGGCAGCCGTCCACACCAGTGCTCAAGGTAAACGCTCCTGTAAAAGCAGATATTTCCCCTGTCCTCCTCGCTCACACATCTACCTGCCATGCTTCTCCAGCTCTGCCTGCAGAAGGGTCAACACGGCCCCCGAAGTCAGGGAAGTGGGAGGGCACGCCGCGCTCCCTCCTCTTCCAGATTCATCGCTCACTTCGGTTTAATCATTCAATCAAGCTAAATCCTGCCACGTTCCTCCGACGCAGTATCATGCACCAGACTATAAATACCGTGCCCTGCCTTTCCCTGGTGCCCTCCCTTCCCTCAAAATGCGAGTTGAGGGCGTATCACTTTCTAGCCCGGCTCCAGCAAAGGCAGCCCCAGCCCAGTAACCTGCTCCCGGGAAAGGGGAGGGGGGACATTCATCTTCTGACTGATACAGGCACTTTGGGCATCCCGTTTGAAGGGGAGTTTTCCCCAAAGGGTAAAGACACAGGTGGCATGTGATACGTGTCTGAGGGGTGAGGGGCCTGAAGTTTTCCTCCTTTACTCTGTATTCTCAGAGGAGCACAGCTATTTTAAGAGGATAAGGGTTATTGGAGGGGGGAGCCGCCAAACCCAGGGAGCGCAAGCAGACGCGCAGCTTGCCGGGCTGTACAGTCCTGCTGCCTACCAGCAGCAAACTGGCTTTGCACTGGTCAGGATGATACCTGACTCGGGAAGGTTAAAATGGGGTCAAGGAGTCAGGGCCTCTCCTCCAAATGGCATAACACAGGTGATGGAAGTGAGTTAACCCCACCACCTTCCCACTGCTCACTGCTCTGTGTTTAAATCCCTCTTCAGCCGGGTGCGGGGAGCACCGACACACGCTCCCCTTCCCACCAAACCCTGCCATTTATTTACTACTTTAGTAACTCTTCTGTGTCCACACAGCACACCGACATGAATGGCTGCAGCTGCTTCAAAAAAGGCGCCTTCTGTCTTCCAAGTCACCATCGGGTCTCATAAATCTTACAAATATTTCATGGAGCACCAAAACACCCCCCCGCCAACGAGCTCCTTTCCAAGCACACAAATACTTTCAAGTTCAACAAAATGTTTCATTTCAGTAAGGGCAAGCTCTTTCATCTGGCTTTGGAGCTTCTTTGTTCAATTATTTCTATATGGATTCCCCTCTGAAATGAGTTCAGAAATGAAATAAAAAATAACCTTTCCAGTCTCAAACCATCGAAATACTATATTTTGCAAAGAAACTCCCTATTCCCCTTGGGTTTTTTTTGGGGGTTGGTGGTGTTTCTTTTTTCATTTCTTTTCGTTACATAAAGTTTTGCCATCAGCCATGACATTTTTTGAGGAAAAAGATGGGTTCCATCAAAATAGTATTTTCTGATGAAAACCCAATATTGTTGCATTTCCCCTCTCCACAGAGATCAGTCCCTGGGACTGAGCAACCCTCCACTGCTCCTAAAAACCCCTCTCCAAGAGCTATGCACAAACACAGCCAACCCCATTTTAGAAACAAATCTGCTCTGTTTACTTATAAATATTTATTCAGATATTTACCAAGAAAACATGAAAGGCAAATCGAGCATCTGTATTTCTAGTATCACTTGCCGGGGAATATCACTAAATACACTGGGGCACAGGCATCAGAGGGCAGCTTCGACATCACCTCCAAATTTATTTGCTTGTGCAAATCAGGTTTCCCCCCCCCCCTTAAAATCAAAGGTGAAATTCTGATTACTCTGCAGGCCACAGCATATCTGTCGGCTGAACGTTGCAGCCCTGCTCAGCTGCTCGGTAAAGCATTATGTTGTTATGACTCAGAAAAAGCAAAATAATGAATTCACATGCCCACGGGGAAAACCCAGCATGGGGGTGGCTGGGGGTACCTCCTCCTGGGGCAGGGGACCTCTCCCAGGACATCCATATGAGATCTGCAGCCGTTTCCATTTACAAAAATGCCCTGATGTGGCTTTTTTTCCCTGACTTGAGGTGAGTTTCTTATTTCTGATTTATGCCAGCTAGCAAGAAACAAGTGTTAGTTGGCATGACGCTGTACGGCACTTCTCCTTTTGCTAACATTACGGGCAGTTACTGCAGAATAACAGGTCTGAAAAGACCTTTGCTGCAGCTTATTCTATCAGATGAAGCTGACAGTGGTTTCATACGGATGGAGGAAATCAGCTACAGCAGCAGAGCTCCAAAAAATATTATAATGATACAAATACAAATAATAACAGCCTGAAAAGAAGAAATGCTCATGAACTCACTGCAGAAATGTTCCTGAGCAATGAAGTTCTGACAACTGCAAATCTTGAGCCTGCAAAGTTTTACCCCTGTACTTAGATTTAACTTCGCTTTCCCTGAAATAGAAAATAGCTCCTGATCAGAGTTCAGTCTCTGGTTTGAAGGCTTATAGCTGGAGTCTGCCAATTCTGGAGTGTCTGAATAGGCAGAAAATTACGGATTTTAGCTAAGGTACTGTCCTGCCAAACACCAAACCAGAATTTTCTCTTTACTGCAAATTGGTATTTATCTTTCTGTACAATACATAAAAAAGTAGATTAATAGCGCTAGAAGAAACAAAGCTGCCACTCCCCAAAATCATGGGAATAAGGAAGTATTCTGGCCAAAAATTACACACATTTTTTGCAAGAAAGGGGTTTTTATTTGTTTGTTTGCAACCAGCTATGAAATTCTGCAAAACCTAAGGAAATGCTCCCAAATGAGAGCGAAAATGATTGCCTCAGGGGTTCCTTCAGTACTTCGGGAATATGGAAAAAGAAAGAAAAAGATAAATTATGAGGTGGCACCTGAAAACCTGCTCAGCTTTCAGCGCAGAGGAATGTAAACATGTTGTTTTGCTTACTTTCATCAATTTCAGGAAGCGGGGAAGGCTGCTCAGAAAATGGTTCCCCAGCCTCAGCTACAATGCTGTTCCAATAATAGACAGCGTAGGCAGATGCTTAATCATCTCCAAATCATGTTTCGCTATGCCAGACCTAAAGCTCTTGGCCCGTGGTAGGACACAGTTAAGCTCCTGTTTAGCTGTAGAGTTGCTACAGGGCTTGAAGGCAGTTGTCCCACCACCCGGGCAGAGCCAGGCCCTGGATGCGCCGGGGATACGGGCAATCTGGGGCTGTGCCTGACAGGCAGCTTGGGAAGCTTCTATAGGAGAGGGGCTGTTAAGTTACAAACACCTCATAGGTCTGGCAAACTATTTTTCCTACTTCTTGACTAATTTTTGAGCCTTAAAATGCACACCTACACCCAGTGCCCTATGCTATGTACCCACCTCTGACACAGCACCCTTCCACTCCAAGGTACAAATGAGGTGACACCTCTCCTGGGGGAACCATGGGATCTTCAGAGATCCTTTCATGTTCCCAGCAAGATTTATGGCCTCATGCTCACCATCAACCTTCTTATTCCTGCTGGAGCTGAAAGAAGAGCTTGCTTGGGTCTGAAACCTGCTGCCTCCAAGGGGACATCAATCCACTGGCCTCTGAAGAACGGCTGTGAGACATCTACACACTCAGCCAGACCATCCAAGACAGGGCCCAGCTGCACTCCCATGTGCAAAGCTTTTGCTCGTCTATTTATTGCAACTGCCTGCTAGTGCCACGACACGTAGGTGAGCAAATACCACTGCAAAGGGCTGCTGCTGCTCCCACAGCTGGTGGAAACGGTGCCAGAGGGTGAGGGAGGCAGGAAGGGTTAAATAAGCCACGTGTCGTGTTATTGCGACTGGAGTTTGGCCAAGACGTGAGGGCTAATATTGCTCTGTCGGGATGGGTGCCATGGAATCCTTCCTGACTGGGAACGCTCGCGGCCTTGGTCTTGCATCTCACCCAAAAGGCACTGCAACAGCCCAGTGACCCCAGTTCAAAGCAATAATGGGCTGTTGAAAGGGATGGCCGCCAGCCTGTCTCCCAGCACATCCCACCACGCTGCCCTGGACAGAGCTGGGCTGCCTGGGCAGACCAAGGGGCCAGCACACATCCCAGCAGACTGGCCCTGGCGAAGGCTACTGCCAGCGCTGGGTCTGGCTAAGCCTTGCCAGCAGCTTCTCTGCAGAAATTGATAACAGAAGACAACGCTGGGAATGCCTTCATCTATGCCGCAGCAAAGGGACACTGCTTGCTTCCTCACCATCAGCCACATGTCACGTCCACAACCCCTGAGGCTAAGTTTTCTGCTGTGGCTTTTTTTCTCTCCTTCTCCCACGGAGGGGAGCAAACTTTCACCCAGCTACTCCTGTCCTGGTAAAAGTAAGGGCATGGCAGCACTGAACGCCAGGCTGCGGCGTGGGGATGCCACCAGTGGACACAAGCTGGCGTGGACACATTGCATGTTTCATGGCTCTGGTCAAGGCCACCAGCTTGGCTCCTCCCCGCCAGCCCCAAGATGGACACCAGCATGTAGACAAGGTGTACAAATGCAATAAAATTAACACCTCTCTCCCTCCTACTCTCAGTTCTTACTTTGGGAAACAGGACACACTGGGATTTTTCTGCTCAGGATTACCAGGGTTTATGTGAGGTGAGCTTTCAAATGGGCTAGCCTGTGCTAGTACAGAATCTGTGTGATCCTCCATGCCTTTACACAGGGCTCAGGATCAGCCCATGCCAGAAAGTCCCCCCAGCAACAGGGTTTGAAATCTATCTGGTTGAAATAAGCAAACTCCTTAATAAAGGCTCTTTCTTCAGGTTCAAGGCTAGTATGTTTCGGCTTGGCTTCAAATAAATTTAGGATGCTGCTTCGAAAATGTCCTGGACCAAACCAACGTGAGTAGCAGCAGAGCATGCACAGAGCTCAGGGGTTCTTTAACCCACCTGGGGCTCAAACTGAGTTACCGCTGAGACCCGCTAATTGCGCACATGCATATATAGGGCAAACGACGGCTTGCTTAAACCTCTGTGAAAGATGTTTAAACTAACAGGTTTTACCTTGTATTTGTCATAGGCCAGGAATACCCCCACAGCTGGTTAATGCACAGCAGCTGAGCCCCGGTAACTTGATCGTGTGCCTGAACCCAGTTCAGAAACTGTCATACAAGAATTAAAATGCCGCAGTAAGTCTCATGTGTGGGGAAAAGCAGAGGAAGCCTGCGTGAGCCGGGGTGGGGGAAGAGCCCAGCAGCCTGCTGCAGCCAAACCCAGCGCTCCCACCCGGACCTGGCACTGGGACCTGACTCTGCAGTTGGCCCTGGGGAGGCCGGGCTTCCCTGATGCTGTGTTTGGGGAGGATGTAGCTTTTCCTAACTTCATGCCATTGCTCCTGAATTACACTGGCATGGGCAAAGAGACCTGACCTCTGCACTGGCCACCTCCACCTCTGCAGGAGCACAGGGCTCTACGTTGCCCTTAGCTTCAATAAGCGGAGCCGAGTAGGTAAACCACTTCTCTCTCCGATCCCTGACCAGACTGAGTTAGTTCTGTATTTCCAACAGGAAGGATTTGTTCCAGTATCCAGAACAGTGCCAAGCACTTCAAAAAGGTGAAAAATATGCACAAAAAACCACTCATAAATACCTCTGCTCAACTTAGGGCAAGCCAAGCAGACGGAAGCGTGACATTCGTGTAGCAAAATATTCTGGGAAACAATTAATGTGGGATCTGGATCAAAAAAAAAAATACGCTCGCTAAGTCATTCAAGTAGCAAGACCAGATGGCAGGCTGCTTCCCTCACTGGTGGCACTTGTCCATCGCACTGTCACAAGTCCCGCGCCGCCCTGAGCTCACCTGAACGGGTGCCAGCGGCTGGCAGGGAGCGGTGCGTGCCGGGAAATGCCGGCTCTGCTAGAGCCATCGCCAGGGGAGTGCCGAGTTGGCTACCTCTTTTTCAGCTGTGCAGTAAGTTGGGTAAAGAGTGTCAAAAATAATGACCTGGCCGGGGCTGGAGAAGGAAGGTTCAAGAGTTCAGCCTGCAAGTGGAGAGCCAGGAGAGAGTAACGACGAGCAAGGGGAAGGTTAGGGGGAGAATCCTCTCACTTGCAGGAAGCACCAGGTCGGGTTGCTGGCAGAAAGGTCTGCCCAGGTGTTACTAAGCTGTAATTCACAGGGCCAGCATTCAGGGGTGAGGATGCAGCCTTGCTCCTAGCTCAAGAATGGGAGCTTTGTCTGGGTATGGAGTGAAGGAAAAGGCAATGTTTCTTGCTGGGTCGCTCCAGGCAGCCCTTGCAGTAGTGCCACTGGTCCAAAGGGACTTTTGGGGCACAGAGAACTGCCCCTGCCCTGCAGTGCTACCAGCATGAGGGGAAAGAGCAGTGTTAGTTCTGGGAAAGGCAGATGAAATCACCACAATAACCTCCCTGACTACAAAGCCAGCACCCACCTCTTGGTGTAGGTCGGACCCTTCATCTGTCTTTGGAGAAGAGACCCAGAGATCCTCTCCCTGTTACAGACTCACTCCATCAATCCGGAGAAACCAAGGGCAGCCTTAAATCCCCCTTCTTGGCATGGAGAAATTTTCCTACCCTGGGTAACGCATGGAGCATGCAATCCACCTGCGTCTGCAGGTGCCACCGCTCTGGCTGCCTGGCTGCAGTTAACCCATCGCAACCCCCAAATGCAGCCCAGGGTGCTGCACAGTGGCCCCAGGTGATGCACTGGAAATGACTCCAGCTTCGAAAGATCATTTGGTGTCAATGGAGTTTGTGAACTCGTGGGGTCACCACCTGTGGAAGAGCAGGAATGCCTCCTGCACAGATGCTTAGTGCCACCATAACCCCAGGCAAGTCTCAGAGCCACAGCGAATATCCCCGTGCCCCAGAGGTCTGCTTTTTCGGATGCTGCACACCAGTAACACTATCACCACCCTCCGCCCTCCGATCTAGAGCAGCTATTTTGAATGTATGATAGAAGGCATAAAAGCCACACAAGAACTCACAAGCCCCTCCGGTGGCCATGGGAAAGGCACCCTTGTTCTCACCAGCAACACACAGAGTAGTGCAAGACATCAAACTGCCACTCTCTCCACTGCTCCCTCCAGCTTCATTATTAATATTTGGGATTTCTGAGAAACTATTAATTGAGATTTTGCCTTCCAGGAAAAGCTCTAATAGGATTAGGTGGCCCCACTGCTCATTCCAAAGCACTTGCCTCCCCATTGCCCAGTTTATTCCGGTTTCTTCTCTTTCAGTGGACTTCCCAAGCAGGGACAAAGTTTGCACTACTTTTGCAGGGCGTGTGGAAAAAACAGGAGCCATTGGCAAGCTTGAGAGGAAACGAGGGTTTCGCCTCTTTGAAACAAGTTGAAACCAACTCCTCTTGGCCTCTGCCCCTCCAGACGGCTTCTCCATGGTGCAGCCATGGGAGGCAAGCACAGACTGAGCAAAGGCTCCTCTCGCGAGCACCCCGGCTCTCATCGAACCCAGAGCCTTCCCCGCGGTGCAAGAGCTCAGCAGCGAGAGCTTCCAGGATCAACAAGATGTTACATGCAATAAGGACGAGGTGTTTGATGAATCATTTGCAGAAAGGGGGATTTTTTTTTAATAATAAAAAGAATTTACATCCCGCTGCAACACCTACAAGACAAACAAACAGACCAAACCATCCGTGAGCTCGGCTCACTGTGCAATCGCACGCTACCTGGCTCTTATAAAATACTGCTTAGAAGGGGAGAACCCCTGTCATTTAACACCTTGCTAAGATATTGGCTGTAGTAAATTAGCAGGTGTCTTTAAGAAACACTATCTCCCCAAGTTAATACGGCTGATAATTTTTATTTGTGGTCCTTCCTGAAGAGCTGTGATTAAAGCCATCAAAAGGCAAAAATGGAAATATGAGTATTTTGCTCATTTGAACTAAAATATGTCCCCACCACTGACACATATTCCTATCGCATTTGAAAAGCATGAGACCTAAAAATGGTAGGTAAAAGTCCTGAAATGAGTTTTGGCATGGGCCAGCTGTCCATACCCACCCATCACATGGGATCTACAAACAAGCAGGATTATTGCAGTTGTGGAGCAGCAATAACCTCACTTGCGATTTCGCTGGGATGATCGAGGAGCACACCGCCAGTGGAGAGGGAGGGAGGCACCGAAATCCAGTGCTGCCCATCCAAGTCTAACTCGCTGCACTTAACTTCATGTGGAAAAAAGCCACCGAGGGCGGGGAAGCAACACCGCACCCTCTGTTATTCATCTTCTACGCTGCTCTCCCAGTTCTTATCAAGTGGAAAACTACTTGCAGCAGCAGCAGCACTGGGGAAGGTGGAATAAAGCCCAACTTGTGCTATGCTCTTCATTCTAAAGTGATGTTCACATGACCACTGAGAAAACGATTAAGGAATTAAAAAAAAAAAATCACTACAAACTCTCAAGCTTCTTTCTCAGCTGGTCAGCATTTCTGCAGCGGGGCACATCTGTTCCTATCTCCCTGGAAGAGGATGGGGGGGGGGAATAATTGGGATATCCACTTAGCATGGAGATAAAAACCTAACTGAGATGCCCAAAGCCACAGAAAGGTACTTCCCCCCACTGCAGGCTGTGCTGACCAGCCCAGCCCCACTGGGATGCTCCCACCTCCCATTGCCTTTAAAAACTTTCCAAGTTCCAGCCAGCCTTCCAGATTTATGACGTGTTTCACTTTTTGAACACCCTTGGATCAGACTGGGGTGATGAAAGCCCGATAGGTCTGTAGATAGCTTTTTGTGCAGAGAGAGTATAGAAAAGATATTGTGCCCCCCATACGCACACATGCACTCTTCTTCCCCCCTCCCTTAAACGTGTCTTTTCAGAAAACTTCAGCCAAGTCCATCCACACCAAGAACCTTCCCACACTCCAATTCAGCCTCTGCTTTACTTAAAATTAATTCAGAGACACAGTACCAGGGACCACAGCCCTTGCTGAGTCTTAATAAGACCACAAGGAATAGGAAAGAGAAAAAAAAAAAGGATTAAAAAAAAAAGAAACATTGCAGCAGTTCTTGTAACTAAATCTGTTGGAGTTGTAAGTGTGGTAAATGCATGTTCCTGCACTATTTGGACGCCTCTGCTTTGCCTTTAGCAGCTGCTGTAATAAACTTCCCAGAAAGTATTGGATTCACAGAAGTGTTACTAGAAACCCTAACAGAAACCTAATGGAAATGATGTATCAGCACAGCAAACCAGGGAGATAAGCCCTGCTACAATAAAGAGAAATTTAAACTAGGTTTCCTTTACTTTAGAGAGAAAATAAAAATTGCCTTCTGCATTTCGGGGGGGGAGAAAGAAAAGAGGGGGGCTGAGATCTAATTACAAGTGTCTTGAAATTCCTTCTGCATAAAGTTTCCTTAAAGAGCTGCCAAAAAAGCAAACTCTGGGGGATGGCGGTTGAGGTGCAGCTCTCAGCTCAGCTGAAGCACACGCGGCTTTGCCCTGCGATGACAAAACATTTAATTACGACTAGCCCAATGTCTTCCACATTTGGAAACTGGATTCTTGACACACATAATATACCCCACGCTGACACGACTATTTGGCAAAAGCCAAGCCTGTGATCTCACATTAATTGCTACACAAATATACTTATTGTGGGCATGGGTTTTATATGGATGAATCCTCCATTTGCACATGTTCACAATAAAAACACCCCCCCCCCCAATAACGATTAACTTTTTTTTTTTGAGAGGTTTGGGGTTTTTTTTGAGATGCAGTTTTAATGGCATGAGAACTGTCTGTCGGCTTCCATTACCCCTTTGTTCTCTTCGTCTCTTGCTTTATATGTATTTTTATAAGCCTTTTAAAACCAAGTCTCCCCGTTCTTAATTCTTCTCTCTCTTTACTTTTGTTTTTATTGTAGAGCATCAACAGAAACAGAAAGATTTTGCTGGATTAAAGATGCGGCTGTCACTTGAAAGCAAGTCCACTGATAGAGATCTTATAAGATCTCTCAGTTTCTTCCATCTAAGGCCTTTTGCAGGGAGACAGGAGGCCGGCAACATGTTTCCCCTTAAAGCGGTGGCTGGAGGTGCGAGATATCCATCAGCCTGTGGGACTCACCTCCCCCTTTACTCCACCAAACCCAGGTACATGCAGGTGAGCATTGGCCCCAGCATCTGCAGAGATTGCTCCTCAGTGACATCACAGGGCTCTGAGGTCACAGCTCCCGTGACCTCATGTGCAGAAACACGCCACCAACACACGTCAGGGCTCAGAAGCAGGGTGCTCATAGGCTTTCCCATTTGCTGTCTTGCCATAGGAAGACCTGTGATCTTCACCTGATCTCCTACTGAAGACCTCATAGAGGGAAACCAGGCTTTATCCTTTGGTCTTAAACCCCTTTTTGCCAAGCAAAACAGCACCAACACACCAAAATTCACCCTTCTCCAGCTCCTCCAGGGCACAGAGTAGCCAGGCCCTGAGCTACTAATTCTGGCTCTGCCGCTGATTTGCCCAGTGACGCAGAGCCTGCTACCGAGTCCCCGTGAGCCTTTCCAGATCCAGAGGCAGAGCAGCAGCTAAACAAAGCCATAAACCCCCACGAGGCTGGGGAAAATCGTAACATGCAGCAGGCTTGGAGATACAAAGCTGAAAAAACTATTTAGGGCTCGGAGCTATTATTTCCATCACCCTCCTCAGAGGAGGAAGGCTCTGACAGCCCTTGCAGAGCCCCAAGGGGGCTGCCAGCAGGTGGAGGTCCCCACCATGCCCCTGCTTACCCAAAAAAGCTTTGCTGCACAGCAATGGCTGCTACTTTTTTTTTCTTTTTTTTTTTTTTTTTTTTTCCCTCAGTACAAAGTAACTGTTTATTTAGAAAGATCAAGGAACCAAAAACATAGGCAAATCACTCTTCCCTTGGTAAGGCAGCAAAGCGTGCCCGGCCTCGCTCGTGTGTTTGCGCAGCAGTGCCGTGCACGCAGTGAGCTGGACACAGCCTCCCTTCCTGCAGACACTTTCATACTTATCCCGGTGTTTGTCCGAGAGCCATCAGCTCTTTCAAACAATGACCAATTTGTTCCCTGGGGTGGCATTTCCTTATGATTCATCCCGTTCTGCCGCAGGCGTGAGGGCTGGGATACTAATACCAGAAGGATACGCTCACGTGCTGGCCTGAGCACCGCAGCGGGAGTTTCCATGACCATCAGGGTTTTTTGTTTTTCCCCCACCTTCCAAGTGATGACCAGCCCCACGTGGGTGCTGGGACAGATTTTCCACAAGCTGGATCTGCTTTTTGATGGAGAACCTGCCGTTACAAATCCCAGATTTTGCAGAGAGTCACCCGTTTTAACAGCCCCTCGGAGTGGAAATTGCATAAAATAGCAGTTGTTGTTGGTGGTATATAAAAAAAATCCATTTCAGCAAGGCAGAAGTGTCTCCCTTAAACAACAGGATGTCTTCTGTAAACACGAGCCTACCACAGCTGTTGGAGATCTAAAGTGCTGCATTAAAACGTTTCATTTTATCATTGCTAAAACAAAGTGAGAAAGCTGAAGGGATCAGTTTAGCCTTTCCTCTCCCCCTCACAACACTGAAAACCCACCAAGAAGGGTGAAGCCTTTTTACTTTAATGGAAGTTCATTTTCCAAAGGGCGAGTATGCCTCTAAAAAGGTTGCAGGCACTTCTCCCCCCACGCATATATATGGGTCTGCCAAGTCATAATTTTAACAACAAATCTTTTTATTTGCCTTTTTTTTGTCTTAAATCCCAAGCACTTGGGATTTATGCAGTGTATGGGAAGCAGCTTTCATGATGGGAGCAAGTTTTCACACGCGATGTTTGTGTGGTTTAAGTTTTTCTCTGCGAAACAGTGGTCCAGCAACTGGCACACAAGCAAAGAGAGGAAGATGAAGTATTTTTGGTCCCCTGATTACTCGGTATCTTATCGCATTTAACTAGTGGGGGTTGGCCACACCACGTGCATCCAGCCACCCGCGCAGCTCCGATAGCATCTGCAGCCTGGAGCCTCACACTTCATCTGCGGTGTCCATGGCCTGTTGGTAGAGTGCAAGGATTTCAAAGAATAAATTATCTTTTAGAAGTGACATCACGGAGACACATTCATCTCCATGAGCTGGACTGAAACCAGCTCCACTGGCTGGAAGTTCAAGTGAGGGCACGCACATTCACTATTTTTTTTTTTTTTTGACCATACAATTTTGGGGTTGCAAAGCCAGACATTAAGCTGGCTGAAAGTCTAGTCCTGCAAAGCATTCTGAGTTGGCAAAGTTTTGCTACTGATTTATGTGGCGCAACAGCTCAGGGCCTGGGATGCATCCATAACATTCGTTCCATCTGTCGTCAATGCAGATTCTGTTCTCCACCGCTCGTGTTGGCAGGGCTCGATCCGAGATCTGCTGCTCTCGGTGAGGGGGAGGAAAGGGGACGAGAGAAGAGGAAGCAGAAGTCTCCCATTGGTGCCAGTGGCTTCACAGGAGGCCTCAAGTTCTTCAGATGCCTCTAAGCATTGTTGCTGGAGCGATAATCTTTGGCAGCCCATTTAGGAGAGGAAGGGAATGAGCGGTCACACTGATTTTTCAGTATGATTTCGGAATCGATGTTCACCAGCAGTCTAATTTCAGGCCCACACATGCCTGCACTAATAAAGGATAAAGGTCCAGAAAACCATCTAGTCCTCTTGGTCTCCTATCCTTGTTCCTTCCAGGCAAATCTTCTCCATGATCAATCCACACAAAACACCAGCTCCTTTCAGAGCAGTTAAAAGCCCCGCTAATCTATGAGTTATCTTCCAAGCCTATAAGCAATGCAGTCCAAGAAGCAAAGGGAGCGTTTATCTTGGGCACAAGAAAAATGTCCAATCTGCCCTGGAGATCTCTGGCACGCCTGGGGCTTGCTGAAGTTGACAGGGCTGAAAGCTCTATCCGCAAAGCAAGTGCTGAGCACCGCACTGGGATTCACACCAAGTGTAAGAGGCCTCTTCTAAGGACAAAGATAGCTGAAGCACAAGCCAGGCTGCAAGCCAAGATGCTCTTCCCTCCTCTTCCCCCCTCCCCAAATTCGGGAAGGCTGGGGATGGTCCCCCCCATGCACAACCCGTGTCCCAGGCTGTGCTCAGGGTGGGGCGATGCTCCCCGCTGAAACGCTGATGATGCGATTCACCTCTGAACATTACCTTCTGGTTCCTTGCCGTTCCAACGCCTCCGACATCTACAAAAAGCTGGAATTTCCTGCCAGCTCAGTGGTGCAATTTCAAATGCTTTTTGGTTTTCAACTGCGCTCTTTAATCTCCAGCCAGCTGGGCCCGTGCGTTAGCGTGAAGGCTGAAAGCTTCAGAGCTTTGGGCAGTTAGTTTTCCAAAGATCTCACCTGTGGGTGGAATGGTTTGCTGCAGCTCTGCATTAAATTAAAAAAGAAATGCACATACAAAAAACATGTGGCTGAGGTGCCGTGTCCCCACTGCAGCGTGGAGGGAAGCTGCAGGCCAGCTCTGTGGTCTGATTTCCCTTCCAGAGAGGGAGAAATGCAGATTTAGCTCCTTGTGCGAAGAAGGGCAAGGAACAATTTGGAATAGAGAGCTCCAGGGGCTCGCAGGCATGGTACGGCACAGTGCAATGATGGTCCTGTCAGGGAAGGATCGAAATTGAATTAACCTGCCTCACCCAGGCATTGGGAAGGTATCTTAAAAGAGCTACTCTCTCAACACACTCTCTCAACGTTTGTCCCATTACACAGATGGACTTTATTCCCCTGTTTCCCATGAAAGCTGTGAAGAAGAATTCCATCAGAGACTCTACTGTGCTATTTGCAGCCCTTGGCATCATGGGAGACCTGTAGAGTTGAGGCCAAGGGCCACCGTCTGCAGCAGAATGAGCAACCCCAAATTTATATGAAGGCTTGGGCAAGATGTGTCACAGGTCCAGATGATGGGCACCAGATTATCAGCTGATGCAAGGTAACACTGTTGCTGAGAAGTTAATAAATTGGTACGAGTTCATCAACCAAGGATTTGCTCCAGGAGCGCAGAGAGCTAGAACCAGCATATGCACCTGCTGGAGCCACAACAGAAGCATCTGAGAATTAATCTTATGATGATAAGCCAAAAAAGGTGTGTGGCAGAGAAGAAAGGGAGGCATGAAGAAGTCCTGTTACTCTGCTCACTCTACCATTCAAGAAAAAGATCTGTTTATACAAAGAGATGTGACAAGAGCTACAGCAAAGTGGATGAGGAGCTGAAATATGTAAAAGGCAAAAGCATCACTGAAAATAAATTCAATTATTTGGTTTTGCTTAGAGAAGCAACAAAGTTTCTGACATGTTTGTTATTCAGTCTGTCATTAGCGCTGAAAGATGTCTCAATAATGTTGAAGTTACATTTTTAACATCCGCTCTCCTCCAAGCAGTTTGCATATTTTCCACTACGTTAGCTGATCAAGCCATTAGTTACAGTTACTTAAAAATAAATGAGCTCTATATTTTCCTTCCTCCACACTCCCCATTGGGGAGCTCAACAGCAGGGGAGGGGGGACAGGGAAGAAAAATATTTCATTTGCAATGAAACAACCCGACAATAATGGCAAATGCTCAAGTTCGACTGTGGAAGGCGAGTACGTCTAAGAAAAAGCAGAAGCATCTCTCATCAAGCAAGGAACTGATAAGGTCCTAAACAGCAGCAAAACATGCAAAACGAAAACCATATTGGTAACAGAAATTGCAGTTGGGAGGTTGATGGCATCTGACTAAATTCAGCAAGAACAGAGGCAGGGTGGAATTTTGTTGAGTATGCTGATATGCATTTACTTGCCAAAATGAGTTTTAGCTAGAACTATTCTTTCTGCTCTTTACCCTAATCCTCCCTCCTTCCCATAAAATGTCAAGTCAGTCAATTTTCATGAAAAGGTTTCTGTTTTTACCCATTACAGAAAAGCAGGTAATATTCATTCTTCTATCCCCTCTTTCCCAAAATTCAGCCATAAAAAAACCCCAAAGCAAAACCGACAGTTTATGTTTTGACTGTTGAAAAACAGAATCTGAAAGCAATTTTCCTTTGTTAATTAAGCTTTTAAAAAAACCTGCAGAAGATGAAGATATTTTCTTCCATGCAGAAAATAAAGGCAGCACATTTTCCCAACTATCTGTGGACAGGAGGAAAAAAAAATCCCCAACCCACTAATGAACTTTCAGGGTAAAGAAAAATCCAAGCATGCCAGGAAAAAAAAAGCAGATTGCACTAATAGGTCATTGGGCAATCCTAACTCAATCCAGGCTTGTTTGCAGGATGCAGATTTATCCAATATATTGACCATTGGGTCATAAGAGCAGTCTTCACACCCAACACTGAGCAAGTCTCCAACTGCTGCCCTCTCTGTACAGCCATCTCCCACCGAGACCCACTCAGCTCCCTTGTGCTGCTCTCATTGGCAGCTTTATCCGAGAATGAAATAAAAAAACCCTCTTGCTGCAATATATAATCTTATTGTTGGTCTCCCCAAGCCCTTTTACATAATAATCTACAGGTTTCGGTAACAGTAAACCATCTTCACACCCTATAGTGCAGCATAAGTCACCTCTCTCCGGGTGATGTCCTCAGCTCATGCTGTGCCACCGGCGGCTGCAGAGCACCACAGCTCACCTGTCCTGGCACAGCATCAGGGCTTCCAAAGCCCACAGTCAACACTGAACCACAAGCTCCTCCATCAACAAATCATTTCCCCACTGGACTTAACAACTACTTATGCGACAAAATCTGGATGAATGAAAAATCCGATCATAGTGGCTAAAATAACCCCCAACACTGCAGACCAACTTGGTCCAGGCTATGGCCTGGAGGCTGCTGCGTTACGGGTTTCTCCCTGACTTTGCAGCATGTGCTGCTGCCATGTGTCGTTCAACAGCTGAGGCTTCCCAACTTGTTTGCCAGTGGAAGATGACATGACTTCCAGTATAAGCCTGGAAGACCAGCGAATAGCGCTATGCTGCAGACCGTTTTTGAAATGTTTGAGGGTGCTTACAGATCTTCTCAAAAAGCCCTTACTTGTAGGGGGAGCTCTTGCCCTTTTTGAGAGCATTCCCCCCCTAAAGTCTGCCCTGCTTGAGTGCATTCTGGCTCTCTAACACCCAGGTTTCTGCAGGTCCTCTAACCCAGTGAGATGGGCAAGACTCCCAACCTCCGCACATCAGACATTCTTCTTTCGGCTACATCCCAGCACAAACTCAGTCACCCAGCTTTCGGGATGTTAAGGCCACACTGGCCAACCCCTGGAAATAGCAGGCAGTCCGAAGTGCCATGCTGGGTCCTGACCAGTTGTCCCAATTCCATAAGGGACAGTTTTGGGGGTCAGTCTGGCTTAGGCAGCATACACGAATCCCACACATGCGTCCTTCATCTTAACCGCACCCTCGATGCTGGGGTGTGAGAATGCTCAATCCCCTCCAGCTACAGGGGAATTCCCAAGCAGATGGTTAAACTGGATTTCCAGCTTCTCCGTAGTAGCAGAATGGGGGTAACTCATCAGGGCGGAGGTATGGAGCTGGCTCACATTGCCCAGTGCTTTGTGCTCTGAGCAAGTCACAGGTCTATCGGTCACCAGAGTTTCATTAGCTACGGGTGAGGTCATCCCTTGGCATCCACAGAGCACCTTGCCACCTTCATGCGAGTCTGGTAATTATGCAGAAATACTATATAAATAATGAAACACATTATGGAAATCAGTGCGTTTTGGCTGGGGGAGTCATAGGCACCTTCTAGGAACTAGAGATTTGAGCTTCACTAAAATCCCTGGGGAAGTGGGTACCTAACCCTCTTAGACCTTCTGAAGGTGCCAGGCACATTAGTACCGGACTGTCAAGTCCTGTGCTTCTGGAGTTCTGCAGCTCCTACGAGGCATGGGCAGCAGGCAGCAAGATGAATATTGTGGGCTTAAAACAAAGGCCTGCAAGTCAGTAAAGTTCAACATAATAAAGTCGCTCATTTTTTGCTGTCACTCACAGGTTGCTGCAGTGTTGACTCTGAAGGGTGGGAGAAAGGAACGGAAAAAGTATGTGAACAGCGAGAATGAGACATCAAGGGGAGATGGCAGCAGTGGTCACAGCCCAGCCCTTGCTGACAGGTGTGAAACGAAGGTCAGGTATTTGGGAATATTTCCTGGATCAGTGGTGCCAGCTAGAGAAAGAGGACCTAGGACCTCCTGTCCCAGCTCTGGAAATCCTCTCCTCGTATGCAGGACTCCAGAAGCTGCTCCTTCCCACAGTGGAAGGAAGGGCAAGAGAAAAAAAAAAAATAATCAAAAGGTAACCAAACAAACCCACACCATCAATGAGCCTCTCTGCTTCAGCTCAGACCTTTCTGCTGGAGCACACTAACCCATTGATGAATGCCTTTCCTCCCTAGGCTGCCTGCACTTTCACAGCTTTATTAACTTCATGTAGTAAGAGCCCAGGACAGAGAATCAGAAGACCTGTCCTGCTACTGGCCTCGATACGCAGGCCTGGACCCAACTTTTCCTTCCTCTTCCCCCTTCCATCCCTAAATCCGTAACAGGAGATTTGAGACCTCTGGGGTGGATGGGAAAACACAGGGTGAAGTACTGCGTACTTCATCCTTCCTTTCAGCAGCTTCTCCATTCCCATGGCTCTGTTCCTATACCTCAAGGCAACAATCCCTGTTACCGTTTCAGGAGCACCCATCACTGGAACTGGCCATACTCTTCCAACTCTCCACTACTTTTTTGTAGGGACATCTGGAAAGACTATGTAAATATGTTCTCTTGAGCCCCCAGGGCTTTTTGCCTCTATTCTCAGCACTAAATCCTGGCTCAGAAAGCTTTTCTCACAATATTTTCCATATTCAGTGTGTAGAAGGGTAGAAATAAGCAGTACAGAGAGCAGTGATGTCTACAAGAATCCTCCAGGCTATTTGGTTGAAAGGTTGAGGGGCTTCCTGCCTCCCCCCAAGACTGATCTGAACAGGCACTCCTAGTGTAAAAACCAAACCAAACCTTACAGCCCACGCTGAGTTAAGACATTTACATCTTCTGAGAACAATCCAACCCCAAATCACTGGGGGTGTCTGCACTGCAGGGGGCTTAAGCACACCCACACGCAGCTCTGAACCTCAGGACTGCCACTTATCTTCCAGTATCGTCCTGCTCTGAACCCGTGAACAAGGGCAGATCTTTGCAATTCACCACCAGACCTCGGCCCGAGATTTTAAGCTGGGGGTCAATGTGCTATATTGATGCATATCAGCCGAGCTTTACAGATTTATTCTAGCTGAGAATGTGGCCACTTACGACTTAAATAGTTTTCTGAAATGTATCCAACAGGAAATCCTAAATCAAGAACACTCTGCATTTTGAGAAGATTCCTCTCCCTCGGATCCAAACTCAACAAAAAGTTTTTCAACTATTTCCATTTTAGGAATAAGAGGCTTTCTTCTCCTATCTTCCTCTCCTCTCAAACAAATAATCAAGTACACAGGAGCCCAAAACATTTTTCCCCTCTGTTCACTGTATTCAGCCAGTTGACACTGAAGCTAGCATGTTTAAAACTGGCCAGCTGTGTTCTGACCAGCTGACACTGGAGGCCACAGCTGGGACAGCCAACCAGGCAATATTCCAGCTGCAAACAAATGAGGCAACACCTTCGGAGAAGAGATCGAACTCGGGGAAATGGCCACGATTCAATTCAGATCTTCCCTGCTGCTTTTCCAGTGACAGCTGCTGCTGAAGGCCAGATTCTGAGCAGGAGTAAACTGACCGTGGTGCTCTGACTTCCCTGGCTCTGTGCCAATTTACATCAACCCAGAACATGGCACAACCTGGTTCACGTTTGGGCTTTGCTCTGCTGTCTCCCTGTTATCACCCTTCATCTAGAAATAGCTGCATTACAGAAGAGAGAGAAGGAATAACAACCAAACAACCAAAATTTGTCTAGTCCAGAAATGGTTTCCTGGAACGTTAACTATTTTTTTTTTTTTTTCCTGAAAGGAGATAAAGTTGTTCATTGTTTGTCTTGGCTGCCTATAAACTCATGCTGCTGAGAGCAGCCTTTGATCACAGGGCTATTGGGAGGCTGACCCTTGACAGCCAACCCACTCCCTGCTCTTTCAGTCTCACCAGCCCAAGCCTGACTTCCTTTTTCATAAAAGCCTATAAAAAAATTTAAATTTATATTATCCAACAGCCCTTGCAGCAGTTTAGGGATCCTGATCTAACTAACTTACCGACATCTTCAGTACCAGGCTATTCCCCCCTTGTGATGGCAACGGGGAAGGAGGGAATGCGTGGTCTTGGATGTCCTGCTGCCAGTGGCAGCTCCTCCACCCAGGCCTGCCGTGTGGCAAACGTGCAGCAAGTTGTATCTAACAAATGTGCTCTTTAGAAGGGACAAATCGTAGCCCTGTCAAATGCTGCCAGAAGTCTCAAGTTTATTTTGCATCGTCTTTTCCCACTGAAAAGTTTTTCGACGTTTGTGTAAGGATGTGTGTGTTGCTGTGATCCGGCCGGAGCTCCCAGCTCTAGCTGGTTTGCCGCACATCCAGAACATTTTTGCAGCATGTGTTGCCCAACCGCGGAGGCTACAGGCATAAAGCACATTCTCTTCTGACACCTAGCAGGGAGTTTTTCTACGTAAGCCAGCCTGTGTAATGTGACTCACTGCTCCCACACTTCATGGAAGTAGCAGGCTTGGTTTATTCTAGCATACCCCAGCAAGGACAACCATGTTCCCAAAGCACCGGATTTACAAAGCTTGCATAAACGACCTGAAGTGTGAGCATGATCGGGGTGATGCTTCCCAGCAATTGCCCACAGAAGATGACAGCTCCAAGCCCTGTCTTCTTCCCAAGCTCAACAACATGAAAAAACAGTGCAGCTGATCTGTGAGACACAAGGCAGCCAGCAGGGATTTTTAGGAAATGAGAGGCACACATCTCTAGTATCTTTTTATCTACCAGCACAAACCAGTGAGCTTTGAAAGCTGGGGTGGTAGAACTGCCACTAACTGGCTTTATTAGCTGCCCCCTTCATCAAGGGACTCAAATGATCTGACATATATCAGATGACACCCAGAGGACTCAAATAATATCCTTATCATCTCCTACTTCTGATCCGCGAGTCGGGCTTTCGTGTTCTTTGCTCTTGAATTCCCACATCACGTTTGAGCTATTAACACCTGCAGTCGAAAACCAGTGCTACCCACATGTGCAGCCCCACAATCACGTTGGCTTAACAAAGAAGTTCCACTGGTGCAAAAAACCATGACTGTGAAGCTACCATTTAGACCAGAGTCAGGAATGAGGCATGTTCATCTTGTGCTCAGTTTTATCTGATACATTAGCTATGAAAATCATCAGACAAGCCAAATGTTCAGACTAACATCTTGCTGTTGCATTTGGCCACATAGTTTAAAGTCAAGTTCCAGTTAGCTGTGGTCTGAACAGATGCAACAGTCAAAAACCAGCTAATTATTCCCAATTCACAAATAACAATACCAAGGCAGAGGAGGGAAATATGTGACTGGTCTATCGTTTCTCAGAAAGCTTGAAGCAAGGCCAGGAAGAGAATCTGGTGCTTTCATAAGCTAGCCCAGCTTTAGCCGTGATATCTTCCCTTCCACTGCAAATCACCTAACAAAACCTGCACAAATCACCTACAGATACACACTCGGGTCTCCCATTTTGGTTAAGATGAAGCTATCACTGGGGACTATGGGACAGCACGGTTAAAAATCACAGAGGCCACATGCAGCTCTGCTCCTATTTGAGCATCCTGGCCATAGTAACACATCGGCTGGGACTCGCACGTTCACAAACTCCGTTCCAGTGATCACTGCCATGTATTTTTCCCCTCATACACCAAAACTCTTCCCAGCTCTTTTAAGAAAACTGTAAAAGCCACAAAACCTGCAACATACCACAGCAGAGCGTAAGAAGTATTACCAGCATTCTAAAGTGGATGTTATATAAAAATACCCAGAATGACAAAACACAAATATAAATTGACCCTTTTCTAGCTCTCCTTTCCCTGCCTGCACCCAATAATTTTTCTCTAACTATTCTAGGCTACTTACCCAAACCTCACCATTTCTATAGGACAAGCATACTGCGTGAATCATTTGGATGTCACAGAGCCATCACTGCCTTCTGGAAATCAAAATTAGGGCTGGTAATCCTGAATATATTGACTCTCTTTAAGGTTGGATGCGCATTTCCCATAAAAAGAGACACACCCAAAATCCAACAAAATAAAGACACATGAAGGGTCTGGCTGTGGGGACAGTGTGTCTAGGATTCTCATAAACACATGTTTTTCTTGTTAGGTTCTTAAGAGCATCTGTAATGACATAGGGAAAAAACCCTAAATAATGCTCCACAAAGTTATTCCAGGATGACGTTGCCATGACAAGGCACCCTTGTACCACTCTACTCCCTTGCAATGTCATTAGCAAAGTCCCCCCAGATGACCATGAGGTCAGATGTATAACAAACTGAGCTCTGACCCTCTAATTCCCTTTGGTACGTACCCAGAAGCCACAAGGAACGGCAGGAAAACAGCTGCTTTTCCTACTGGCTCTGCAGCTCCGGAGGGAGCTCAGGCTGCTGAGCAAGCCATAGGGATTGCTTCAGGCCTGTGGGATGGAGAGCTGGACCTACAAAGGAGAGTGACATGGGGGTCACCATGAGACCTCACAGCTCCAAGGACCGAGTGTCAGCTCCTAAAATAACGAAGATCCAAAGCAAGGCACAGAAGCTAAAACACCAAGCTAGAAACTGCCTAAAATAGGCAAAAGGAAACTTGGAAATAAATATACACTTAAACCACACCATCCTCCAGAAAGTCACACGCTAAATGACTGTGCATATGGATTGCTCATCCCCTAAGAGACCAGGGCTTCCAGCTCCTTCAGAAATTCTGGAAACTATTATTCTGTCCTGACCATAGTGAGGATTCTCCGTTAAGTCAGATAATTTAGTACCAATTAGCTTCTCCTTACCAAAAAGAAAGTAGCTATGTTCAAAGCTGCTAGAAAAGTTAATTATTACCAACTTTAAAGATCAGGGCATGGGACATC